>NC_089827.1:12714664-13026852 GCF_035046505.1 Tiliqua scincoides | reverse complement strand
CCACTATGTCAAAGGAGTGTTACACCTTTGGGCTAGTGCAGGGGTGTCCAAAGTTCTTGGCAGGAGGGCCACATCATCTCTCTGACACTGTGTCGGGGGCCAGGCGAAAAAAGAATTAATTTACATTTAAAATTTGAATAAATTTACATAAGTTTACATAAATGAATATATTAAAGATGAATTTATATGAATGAATGAAGGTCTTGCAATAACTCAAGGCCTATAAAAGGCCTTGTACAAAGCAAGACTGGCCTTTCCTTTTGCTGCCTTTGCTGCATCACAGATGTGAAACTGCAAGCAGTGGCAGGAGCCCTCATCCCGCAGCTCATGCAAGAGATCAAACAGTTGCCCTCATGCTAAGAGCAGCTGCGTTGGACCAGTGGGGGCTCCAACAAATGTCTGGAGCGCCAGAGGCTCATTGGAGACTGGGGGATCCCTGAGAGCCGCATTGAGAGTCCTCGAGGGCCACAAGTGGCCCGAAGGCTGGGGTTTGGGCACCCCTGGGCTAGTGGATCTGTGGAAATTCATCTCTGGCATGGTTGACTTGAAGACAGCAGTGTAAAACAGTCTGATTTTTAGCTACCTGAAACAGAGGTGTTCAATATGTGAGCCTCCAGTGAAAAGGAGATTGAATAAATCTTCCAACTAATGCAACAGTTCACAGGGCGTGGTATTATGCCAATAAAACAACAGTGTCTGTTTTGCAATCTAAGGAATCTTTCCAGTCCTACAGGCATAATCTTCAGCCATGGGTCTCCCATTTTCTCTTTCCGATCAGATGTTCAAGTGACTCATGCCTTCTGAGGAGCTGCCAAAGATAAGCCAGTAAAAGAAACTGCCATCCCTTCCAGAGGGAGACAACTAAAGTAAACCAAGCCACTGTGGAAAGGTGCCCACATTCCAAAACCAGGCACGATGGTAGAAGACCTGTTTGTTCACACCCAGTGGAGAGAAACAGTCCTGTCCCTTTAAGTTTCCCTTGTTCTGGCCCTCCATTTCAATCACTAGCTCACATCTGCCATCAGCTTAGTGCCCACCTGGTAGGTTACTGCCCTAAGTGCCCACCTGGAGCAGTAGTGCCAAAGCAGCTACTGCTGTAGCCAGCAGGCACTAGGAAGCCGCCAGGAGTGTCCTCAGGGGAAGGGGACTTTCATCCCCTTTCCCCCAGCAAAAACACCAATCCCACCATCGGGATAGGGTGGGAAGAAGAGGGGAGGGGGTGGAATAGGGTGAGGGGAGGGCAGCAACAAGGACAGGGGTGTGTGTGGATAGGGCTGGGAGGGGGCGGGATCAGTGAATGGCAGTGCACACTGTATCCTTTCCTTCTTCCCAGGCCTGACTGGTATTCACAGATCAATGCAGAATTGCACCAGCAGCATCTCTGATGCAGGTCCGAGTTGACCCATTGCAGCTGCCAGGGCTTACCCAGGGGCAAGGGGACAAATGAGGTCACCTCCAGCAGCGGAAATTCCCCCACGGGATGCTGCATAGCCTGTTCCAACACGACAGCATTCCTACATGGGAATTTAATTAGGATTGGGCTGTTAGTCACTGCGACTGGTGGTGACCAAGGCCAACCATTAATGAGAAACAATAAAGAATTTTTTTCTGCAAACAAAAGCCTCTATTCCATTATTTCCTGGCTGTTCAAGCAGCAAATGTCCATTTGCCATAGCATTTTCCATTACTCCTTTCCTAATGCTCATAATTGTATCAGTGAGGATTAGTGAAACTATTGTGTGCCCTCTTTTGCCCCGTTGGAAATATAAAGGCAATCTCCAGAGGAGACTTGTTACCTCTTTGGGGTGAATACTGAGATACCAGAAAATATACGCAGGTTTCTCTATTTTGCTGTAGCTTCCAAACATGTGTCGCTGTGATAAAACAGACAGTTGAACACTTATTTATGTGTGATTATCACTACATAGGAGAAGGAACGTTTGAAAGCTTCAGAATATAAGAAGAGCCCTGTTAGTTTATGTCAAAAGTCCATCAAGCCTGGCATTTTTTGTGAGCTGACTTGAGTGCCCTTTACTGGGAGAGAAAGGAGGGATATATATTCTATAAATAAATAAATAAATTTTGACATGGTGCAAATCCCCACTCAGCCATGAAACTTCCTGGGTAACCTTAGGCCAGTCACTATCTCTCAACCTCACAGGGTTGTTGAGTGAGTTGGCAGCCAATTTCAGGTGGGTCCCCCCATTTCAATATTTTATTTTTAATCTATTAGATCTGATGCTACCATGGTTATGTGACTGCATTTGGGGAAATGTAACAGGCCTATACTTTTAACATACTACTATGTATGTTCATTTAACAATGATAGTAAATGAGACTTACTCCTGGGTAAGTGTGGGTAGGATTGCAGCCTAGGATTGTTAAAAATTTTCTTACTTGATGATGTCACTTCCGGTCATGACATCACTTCTGGTGGGTCCTTACAGAATCTCATTCTAAAATGTGGGTCCCAGTGCTAAATGTGTGTGAACAATTGATCTAGTGAATTTAGGTGCCAACTCTTGTCTGTGTGAGGGCACTTCCAATAAACACACTTCTAACTATCCTTTTGCATATACAGTTCAGTGCACTCATAAAAAGACTGATTTCACCAACCTCTCGAGGCATTTTTATGCATAAACCTATATTTCTAAACAATTTTAATGAATGGACTTCCTAGGTACAAAAAAATGGACTTCCTAGGTATATGGACTTCCTAGGTACCAAAACAATGGCTTTTGGATTATGTCCAGAACAATAGGGTGTGATTCTGCAAATTAAACCCTAATCTGCAAGATGGTGTCAAGTCATTGAGATGCTTTGTTGGCCTAATCCTGCATTTTATCTGCTTCAAATTCACTGTGGCCCAAGTACTTGCTCCGAAGCAGTTTCACAAAGGCCGGTAAAGCTATCCTAGCATAAACGCAGTGTACCTTCCTTAACCATGAGCTTAGCATTTAAATATCCACAGAGGCAGAGCCCACTGCTGGAGGGTCTCAGAGGATCTCCCAGACATGCCTGGAAGTGCCTGGATGTGTATGCGCAACCTCCTGATTTTAGAAATGGGTTATGTCAGAATGCCAGATGCAAGGGAGGGCACCAGGATGAGGTCTCTTGTTATCTGGTGTGCTCCCTGGGGCATTTGGTGGGCCACTGTGAGATACAGGAAGCTGGACTAGATGGGCCTATGGCCTGATCCAGTGGGGCTGTTCTTATGTTCTTATGTTTTCAGAGGCACAGGGAAGTTGCAGGTGGCCTTCCCACACTTCATAAGGCTTCCTGAACACTTCTAAAAGGCACGTCCAGTTTGTTGGTGTGGGCCTCCCATGGATTTCATTATTCGCGGAATTCAGTATCAGTGGAATTCAGTATCCACTTAATGTCCTGGAACAAATCTCTCATGGATGAAGGCCCGCTGTAGGTTCAAAAATGCATCTGAAGAATGAGGCAGGCAGCTTGCCTAGATACATCTGCCCATGCGTTTTCTGCATCCATCCTCTTTCTATAGGTCCCCTTGTTCTCTGAACTGCTGTCCCACACTGAAATTTACAAATGCAATAGGTTTTTTTTTTAATAAAGTTTCTGTTCAAGCCCTGTTGTGCCTTGGGAATCGAAGCAACAGCTATTATTTACCCAAATAATCTAAAATAAGACTTGGCACAAAACTGTTGCCAGCTGTAGCATATTTACCAATCCAACTACATTTTTTCACTTCGAAGAAGTCCCATAAAGGGCTACTCTTCGCCTTATTTGGATTCAACTTTACATCATGTTGTCCCAGATCCTTTTCTTATTATTATTTGCAAGTTTTATCTGCCTGATTCACTTATTTTTATTGGACCCAGATGTCAGTAGTGTTTGATATTCCCTTAATTAGTATAACTGCGAGATGTTAGGAGAGAGTCAAATAATAATTCTTCTTGTGGGAGACTTCTCAAAATACAGCACTGAAACAAACGTGGTCCTATTTTGCTTTGAGGGAGCAAAAAGACTGATGCCTAATTCACTATTCTAACCAAACGCTCCAACTCTTCCTTCTTGTTCCCCTGTAAACAGCCTTTTACCCCTGTGGTCTGGGAATGTCATAGCTATGTGATAACTTACATTTTTCCCACTACGCAAAATACAAATAGGGTCAGGGGAGTCGGTACATATTATCAGGTCCTGGCAGTCCAGAAGACCCAGGGCCTGACTCTGTTGCATATGTTTTTGTGCAAAGATTTTTTTTTCCTGCCCGCCTGCCCTTGCCAGTAGCATAACTGGGAGGGACTGGAACCCAGGGTGAGGTGAGGTGATGCCCCCCACATCATCACGTCACCGTCACGCCTATGCGGACACCCCCTCCCCCGTGCATGCGCAACCCTGGCCCCAGAACCCCTCTGTTTGGAGCTGTATGGGAGCCCGGATGATTGGGCGGGACAATTTTGTGGCGCATCCATGCATTGAAAGGAAGGGGCTGTCACCACCACCCCCATGGAGACAGCAGAAAACCTTCACTCTGCCACAGGGGGTAATGGCTCCCCCAGCTCTTGCCCCCCCCCTCTTTTTCCATTGGGGCCAGAACCCGTTTACCTACATTCATGTAAAGTGCCCAACATTACTATAATTAAAACATGCCAGCATTATTAGGTGCTAGTGGCATAGCTAGAGGGGGCACAAAGCACTAAGTTTAGCAGGCACCGAAACGTGCCATGGGAGCGGCCTCTCACCTTCAGAGCTATTATGGGTGGTGGGAGCAAAATGGAGGCAATTTGGATACCTGTAGGACTTAACTGCATAGGCTGACTTTGTAAGATAAATCCCTTCCATTTTTAAAACTGAAAATGAAACCCCCTCCCCACTTCACCCTATTTAGATTCATTTACACTTTCTGCACCTGAAAGCGAAAATATTGTTACATTGTTGACGATAATGCAGATCTAACCAACGTTACCATGGCCAGCGGCTTTTGGTGGAAATTCAGTTTCCTTCCTAACAACGACATTGTACGTTACACTAATTTGTTCAGCGGAGGGCTGAAGCCAGAATACATTCTTAAACTATCGCTGGCAAAAGGTACCAGACTGACATCACCGGAAAAGAAGTTCCTTTGTTTGTCCCTCAAAGAACAGGGAGGAGCTCTGCCTCCTGCCTAATGCCATCTTAAAGGAATTTCTGCACCCATTCCATCTTTGGCAGGGCTGCTACGGACTACCCAGACAAGGGTGCCAATTAGGACCAACAGTAATGGTGAGTCGGTATACGGGCCTGCACTTGCTAGCAGCTGGTGATTTCACAGTTTTTTTCAGATACGAGGAATAAGTGTATGCACTTCTTAACAAAACTTCTGTTCCTGGAGCAATATTGCATTTCATTTAAACACAAAGGGTAACATGTCAGTTCCTGGAGACATCTAGCTCAGTGTTTCTCAACCAGTGGTACTTGTACCGCCAGTAGTACTTGAAGTGATGTGAGGTGGTACGCATGGAATCCCCAGACCCCTGCCGCCTGGCAGCAAGACCAGCAATGCAATGCGACAAGCAGAGGTAGGAAGCTTGGCTCAGCAGGCAGAGCTCCAGTGTGTGCTTTGGGCATGCTTGAAAAAGCCCTCCCATCCACTCTCAGTCTCTTACCAATGTTTATCAAGTTGGCCTCCCAAACAAGAAGTAACTGGTGATGCCATCATCGCCAGTTACTTCTGGTGGTATTTCCAATAGGTGGACGGTGCAAAGTGCTACAGCAGGGGACAGTCGTTGGGAAACAGTGATCTAGCTTATCCTTGTACCTGTGAAAAAGTTAAGACTATTAGATACTGGTTCCCAGATTGTGCAATCCAAGATGGTGGTTCCTGGGAGAGCCGGAAAGAAGAAGGCCCTTCTTCACCACCACTAAAGAAGGGCGACATGACCACAGTAAGTTTGGGAACCACTGCTATAAGGTATCTCAAGGGGAAAGTATGGCCTACACATCAATGCTCTATTTTGCACTCTATTTTCTGGTTATCACAGTGTCTTATACCATCATGGGTGGCCCATTGATGTGTCTAGGAGATGGGGTGGGGTTGCATCAACAGTGGATTGTGGAAGCAGTGAATGTGGTATGCCCTTCACCCTGAATCTGCTACCCACCCTACCACCTTCCAATCTGCTGTGGATCCACTGAAAGCAAGCAGAAAGGGTTCATCTGCCTCCTTACCTTGCTCCTGACATGTTCTCTTCAAGGCTGAAGTGAGGAACTTCCAGTTTGATTTAAAGGGACCATGTGAATGAAGGAGCTCTTTCATTCAGAAGGTCCTTTTCAATGAAACTGGAATTCCTGCACTTCTGCATTTGAAGAAACTGTACCAGGAACAAGGTAAGGGGTTTCTTTTCTTTTAAAGCACAGGAGGCAGCAGCATTCCCAAGGCAGCATTTCAGATTGTACTGCCCCTGTGTAACATATCACCAGTAAGGTGCAGTGTTTAAGGAGCTGGACTTAGACCTGCAAGGCAGTCATCTCCAGGTTCTCCCAGGAGGAGGAGATGCTGGCGGCTTTGTGCCCCCATCCCTTCTCCAAAGGGGGAGCCTCCACAGGTGAAGGAACAGGGGGCACAAAGATGCTAGTGTCTCGTCCTCCAGGGAAAACCCAGAAGTGCCAGCTCAGTGCATTACAGCCCTGAAAGGAGGGCTCATCCTGTACCATTTTGTTCTAATTGCAGTGGCCCACTGCTTCCTCCTCCAGTTCCATTTTAATCATAATAAGTGAAACTGGGCATTCCAGGAGCATACTGATGAATTTGGAAAGAGCCTGCAAGGGCACACCTTCCTCTAGAACAGCCATTTTCAACCACTGTGCTGTGGCACACCTGGTGTGCCGCAAATGGCCCCCTGGTGTGCCGTGGGAATTTAGGAGAGGATCATTTATCAATAGGACCATTGGGGGATGTGAACCCCCATTGACAGCCCGGTGTGCCTTGTCAATTGTCAAAAAGCTGATGGTGTGCCTTGCCCATTTTAGTGCCTTGCCGGTGTGCCACAAGATGAAAAAGATTGAAAATCACTATTCTAGAATATGAATTTAAGGTGTTTCTGTTTGGCACAGCCTTTATTCCTAAAGGCTCTATTTAGTAAGCCAAATGTTTATTAAATGCTTCTTCAAGCTTATTCATGGAACTCTGGCTTCTACCAAAGCTAATGATAGTTTTTTTTTTTTTTTTTTCCTTTAAAGCCAAAATAGGTCTACTGTAGCAGTTTTGTTTTTTAAATAACTAGATGTTCTTCCAAACAGGTTGAGCGCCTCTCTCCAAAAATGGATTCTGAAAATAAAGACCAGGCAAAGCACTGAATGGTTGATACTGAAAAATGACTTTGAAAAATGCATTGCAGTGAAAAGGAAGAGCTTAAGTCTTTTGCAGTAGAGAAAGGGGGCGGGATTTCATTGCTAAAGGATCCATGTGGAACTGGCTTCTGAGATGGGCAGGAGTGTGCCACCTCACTCAAGCGTGGCCTAAAAATAATCCAGTCTTTAATGACATAAACGATGCTTTCCTTTCCACAGTGCAGACATGGAACAGTATGTTTCAGGATGCAGAGCAAGAGATGCACGTATGAATTTGCAAGTGCATACCGATGGAATGAGCATCATCCATCACTGAGGCTCGACCCAAAGAGTGGGAGTGCCTGGAGCTAGGCACCAGCTCTGTGCTTTTTTTCTTTCCTGCCCCACCTTGTGCCTCACTCCCCTTTGCTTCTTTGGCTGGACTATTCTCCTCCTGTTGTGCCAGACAAAGTGAAGCTAGGAGAGGGAAGCAGAGGAGAAGGCAGAAATTGGCCTGCTGTCAGGGCCCCTGGCTGCTTCTCTTGCAGAGAACCTTATAGGAACCATCCGGAATGCTGGGCCCTTTAACTAGAGGCAGGAGAAAATGGGGATAAGGAAATAAAAACACACCACACCGTTTTCTGCATTTCTCATTTTTGTTATAAATAAAAAGCCTGAAGTCTGCAAAAAAAAAAAAAAAACCATTTTATGTGGTTTTATTTTTTATTTAATAGGGGTGCATGGCTAATGATTGTGGCTGACACTATTCCACCTATGTCACCTATCGAGTATACTTTTAAAGCTGTTGTAATTTATAACTGTAATGTAAATTTTGAATAAAAACACGTCACACTGCTTTCTGCACTTCTACCATATGGAAAACACTGAAATCCATGAAAAAATAAAACAGTTGTCTCCCACCTCTACTTTTAACATATGAATCTAGCTTAAAATGCATTGGGCCCCTGGTCCCTCTAGCTCAAAGCTGTCCATCTCCAGGTTTCGGATGGGGCTGTTTCCCAGGCTTACCTGGAAATGTCAGGAATTGAGCCTAGGACTTTCAGCAGTGCCAAGCATGTGTGCTACCACTGGGTTATGCCAGACTACCTTCCAGGGCAGACCAGGGCACATTGTCCCATGTGTCCATTGGGCCAACCAAACCTCAACATTCACCTTGCAGAACTATTCAGGGGCAGCCCAATCCTAAGCTTCCCTAGCACCCAGGGCTGCAGTGGTGCTGAAATGGTGACCGCTGCATCCAATGGGACAGGGAAGCAACTGCAGATCACCTCGAAGTAAGGGAACTTACATTCCCTTACCCCCTATAGCCAGGCCAGGAGGCCCCAGTGGGTCTCCTCAGATCTGTCCCCACTCTTGAGCAAGCACAGAATAAAAGAGACCCATGTCAGGTTTCTCGGCCTGCGGGTTTAGGATTAGAGCCTGTTGCCATCTCCACCTCTCCTGGACCCGCTCCTCCCCTCCCCCTGCCCAGTTCCGCCCCCTCCTCATCCTCCCCCTGCCCCAGAATGTCCTGCCACTGGCCAGCGGTAAAACCTACCAACAGGAGCCCTCACTGCTTATCTTCCAGTGCCGCGGCCCTGCACTGACTGCTTTACCTGTACCTCTGGTGCGAATGTGCCTTACTGCATTTTCGCAACAGATGGGCCAATAGGTACTAGGGCCAATAGGATCAGGCCCTTAGGACCCAATTCCAACAACTCACAGCAATTTGGGTGTGACTTCCCCATGATGTAATGTCTTGCTGTTGTGAAGTGTGTGTGTGTGTGTGTGGGTGGCTGTCTATGAATAAAGCAGCCATGTGGGGGAGGGTAATTCATATGGATTTTTTTTTTTTCACTTAAATGTTGCCCAGCCATGAAAGTGAGGAAAGAGTAGTGGAAACAAATAAGAGGACAGAGATGAACCCCCACCAATCTAGTGGGGCCCTGTTGAATGAATGGGCTAGCCCTGTTGGTAACTGTTTTTAATTATCTTAATTATGGAACCTCACTATTAAATTATTGCCCTACCTGGGTGTTCAGAAGATATCTGAGCAGCCTACAAAATGTCTAATGGTGTGGCACTGGTTTTATCACATTTACTTCTTCCATAGAACTGAGGGCAGCATGTGCATGATTCTCAGGCAGTCTTCCATCCAGGCAGTGACCAGTCACGGACCCGCTTAGCTTCAGCAAGCATGACAATGTTGGTATACATTTTTGCTGCCTAACTGCATTGTGCAGTTCTCTTTACTTTCACAATCCTTAACAACTTCTGGGATTGTTTTTGAACTCACATCCATTACAGCACTACAGCTGAGGGAAGGGAAGTTCTAATTGTCTGCTGCTCCATTGTAAATTGAGCACCTCTGGGAGCAGTTCTTGCATTGGTCAGTCCTTTGAAGACGTTTCTAGAAACAGTTGTTCAGCATTTCTCTGCTGGGAGTGTTTTTTGTGTGTGGTTTGTGTAGGTGTGAGAGATCATGATGAGAGCTACTTGGGGAAAACGTGAATAATCTTCTTGTGGTGAGCTGGGAATATCTGGAAGGCACATTCACAATAGAAGCAATATGATTAGTAAGGGCGACTGGGAGAATCAAATGGCTTATGAAACTGGTGCACACAATGTATGACCTATAATACAATGGGGGGGATTTAGGAAGAGAGGACTTCAGAAATAATGATAAATACTTCAGGTGCAATCCTAACTCACTTTCCAGCACCAACATCAGGGCAACACAGTTCCGCTGTAAGGGAACAAACATTCCCTTATTTTGAGGAGGCTTCCTTGAGTGCAGCCCAACTGCAGGATGCAGCTTACGTCCCATTGGCACCACTATGCCAGTACTGGAAAGTTGGTTAGGATTTCGGTCTTAGAGAAAGATACAATTAAGACAACTTCCTAATTTCTCACTGGCTAACACAGATTCCTTCCTCTTTTAAACAGCTCCAGAAGCTTAGTTTGGGACTTGGGGAACATGCTGAGGTTGTGTTGATTTAAAGAGGAAAGGCTTGTATTGAGTGCATTCCTAGAACTTTATATCCACCACTGAACATAAATCATTGTAAGTATGTATACTACTAGTATACATTGTATGTATGTATGTATACTGCTAGTATACATTGCTAGCACTATACTAGGTGTCCAGCCTACTTCTTAAGACCATGACATCTACCCATTCAATCTGTCATCTACCACATGGTGGGTTGTCAACATATCCAGTGCTGGATTTAGATTTGGTGAGGCCCCTAAGCTATATAAAGCTTGGAAGCCTCTTCTAAAAAATTGGAGGCCCCTTGTTAAAAAATTATTCCAAAATTGGCTGCACAAGCAATTTAAAAAATGTCTACATCATACACACACAGACACACAATAATCCAGCACACATAAAATTTTAAAAACCCCACCCATCCATTTAAAAAACAAAATTCTGAAATATTTTTTAGGCTCCTACGGATTGTGAGGCCCTAAGCTGTTGCTTGTTTAGCTTATGCCTAAATCTGGCACTGAACATATCCTTCAAAAGACATTTTTATTTTTAAATGTTCAGAAATAGAATGCTCACCACATGGCAACATTAGCAAACCTACTTGTATCCTACCACTTTCTAGCCCTCATGGCTCTTCATCAACATGAATAAAATACCATGTTTTCCTTAACCATTTTTTCCCCAACTATCAAACAGCCCAATCCTATCCACACTTTCCTGGGAGTAAGCCCCATTGACTTTAATGAAACTTACTTCTGAGTAGACATGCATAGGATTAGGCTGTAAGCCAGCAGTTCCCAAACTGTGTATCTGTGGGTCATTGAGTCATGACCCAATTTTTGGTTGCTCGCAAAATGGACAGGGCAGATTAGGCTATGTGTATCAAGGGTTAAACAACCTGCTACTTGGGGGGGAACACTGCTGCCCAATCACCATTATAAACACAGAGGCTTGAGCAGCTGATAAAGTGAAACTTTATTTTAAGGCAGGTCCCAATGCTAAAACGATTGGGAACCACAGATCAAGGCAATGAAGAACTATGACCATGAAATCATGTATTGCATGATTAGAAGCTAGAGTATACATGCCCTGCCCTTCCATCCAGTGCAGTTTTTTTTTAATTTCCTTTATTGATGAATAACATAATACAATGATAAAATCTTAAAACACAATATTATACAGTCCTCTCTTTTTATCTGTGGGGGATCCGCTCCAGGACTCCCCATGGATACGCAAATCTGCAAATCCACAAATCCGCAGCCATTTCCAGTTTGACTAACAAACTGGAAGTGGCTTTCTGAGGCCAACAGAATCCTCCATGGGTCTCTGTGGGCCTCAGAAGGCCTCCCAGAGGCCTCAAAAAGCCACTTCCAAATTGACAAGCAAACCGGAAGTGACTTTCCCCCACACCACTCCAGGACTGAGGCTTCCCCGCACTCTTAAACTGTGCTTCTGGCAAACTGGAAGCACAGTTTCTGACGGCGTCGGGAGCCTCAGTGAGGGAGCCTCACTGGAAGCCTGCATGCTCGAGGGGACAACTCAAAGAATACTAACAGGAAGTTGGAGTCGTCCCCTCGAGCATGCAGGCTTCTTAAGTCAAAGGTTATTAGCACCTTGCCTACCTGCTATAAATCTCACCTGGTTTATAATAACCAATGTTTTGATAATCTTTTGAAGCTGATTAGTCACTATTTAGTATTAAAGAAATTGCTCTGTATTTAACACTTTTAGTATTATCTTCTGTTTCATTTAGGAATTACTATGTTGGCAACCTTCAGTCTCGAGAGACTATAGTATCTGAATGGTGGTTCTGAATGGTGGTATCTGAATGGTGGTTCTGGAACAGCGTCTAGTGTGGCTGAAAAGGCCGATTCGGGAGTGACAATCCCTCCCACACTGGGAGCAAGTGCAGTCTGTCCCTTGTCTGTCTCCCTGGCTATGGGCCTTCCTTCTTTGCCTCTTTGCCTCAGACTGTTGGCAAAGTGTCTCTTCAAACTGGAAGAGGCCATGCTGCACAGCCTGCCTCCAAGCGGGCCGCTCAGAGGCCAGGGTTTCCCACCTGTTGAGGTCCACTCCTAAGGCCTTGTTCTGCAATGTGTGCTTCATACATTGAAGAAGGGAGAGACACTGGTTCCAGCATTTCACAAGTTGTTGTCCCCCATGCTGGTTTCCCACCCTATCTCATATCACCCCACCAGCATGGCTCAATCCCTGACCCATATCAAGGCTGGCCAGGGACTGTTGCCACAGCCTGTGCCTTTCTGCACCTGACCACAGCTAGAAGACGTGTTGCTTTTTGGCACTCTATGCTGCCATGGGAGGACTCCACAGTCTGGCACATATGGCCGTGCATACATAGGCACCTCTCTCTCACTGCAATAAGAAACCTTTCCCAGAAGCACATTGCCAATGTGCAATGGAGCATGCATAGGTGATGTTCAGGAGGACTGGAAAGAAGCTGGGAGCTGTTCACACATCTCCCCCTCCAGAGTTTTGATATGGGCAGCGATTTTCAACCTTTTTCCATCTCACGGTACACTGACGAGGCGCTAAAATGGTCAAGGCGCACCATCAGTTTTTTGACCATTGACAAGGCACACCATGCTGCTGGTAGGGGGCTCAAGTCCCCCAATTACCCTACTAATAAATAACTGTCCCCAAAGTCCTGTGGCACACCTATAGACCATCCATGGCACACCAGTGTGCCACGGCACAGTGGTTGAAAATCGCTTGGCTACACAATGCTGCAGAATCTTCTAGTAAAGATGGCCATCCTTATTCTGTGCTATAATATTATTGTGTCTAATTTCACAGGAACTTTTTTTTTTTACTTTGCTTTTTGTAATTAGGCCACTTTGTGTGTGTGCACCATTTTATGGGTTGGAAGAATTCCTTGGCTTATTTGTGGAGATTCCAGAATAAGAACAGAATGTCTTGCTCAAGAGCTCATCATCTGACTGGGCTTAAGCTTTATTACACACAATGCCCTGCCTATGAGCTTCCCACAGCAACCTTTGGGAGATAGAAATGCTAGACGGGATGGACTTTTGATCAGATCCAGCAAGGAAAGTCTTGATCATGAGATGTGCTCAGATGTGATCATGACTGTGATCAGAGGCGAAGGGGGCCAGGCTTCCTGTATCTTTAAAAATCTGCCGAAAGAAAAATTCAGCTGCGAGGGCTTTTCTTATTATGATTTATTATTTATATAATGCCATCCATGTGCAGAGTGCTTTATACAGAGTGAAAATAACAGGTCTTTTTCACCTGTCCCAGACTGGCGAGAGTGGGAAGGTATGTTCAGTAGGTTTCATGCGTTAAAAATTGGTCACTGTGTTTAATAAAGGGCCCAATTCTATCCAACTTTCCAACAGCAATACAGCCGCAATGCAGCCCCGAGGTAAGAGAAGAAACTGAAGAGGCCTCTGTGACTGCCTTCCCACCACAGGATGCAGTGCACACCCCATTGGCACACCTGCACCGACACTAGAAAATTGGATAGGATTTGGTCCAATGTGGCACAAGTTAAACCCAAGTGCAGTGTGGTGTCTTTGTTGGGGGGGAGTGTGAGGGTAAATAGAGTGTGCAGATGCAGGGAGTGGCAGTGAGATGCAAGTATCTTGTGGTCTTCTGTGCTCAGGCCACAGAAGGGTCACTGTGGGTGGGTGGGTCACTGTGAGATACAGGAAGCTGGACTAGATGGGCTCTGGGCCTGATCCAGCAGCGCTCTTCTTATGTTGTTATGTTCTCGTGTCTCTATCCCAGGGGTGCCCAAACCCCGGCTGAGAGTAAGCCCCATTGACCACAATAGGACTTACTTCAAAGTAGGCTCACTTGGTGGAACAGGACTGGCTCCCCCTTATGTAATTATTTCATTTTAATTTAATTATTTATAATTATTTATTTTAATTTGCTTGATGCTGTCACTTCTGGCCATGACATCACTTCCAATGGGTCCTGGACAGATTGTCATTCTAAAAAGTGGGTCCCAGTTCTAAAAGTTTGAGAACTGCTGCAATAAGGTGTTAGTAAGTTGGCACAGGTGTGTGTGTGTGTGAGAGAGAGAGACTCTACAAGTTTTCAAAATCACTAAAATCAGAGTTTGGAGGAATAAGACCATCATGTTATATATCAATCAATGCGTAATTTCACGCAGAATGCAATGAAACAAACCACATTGAAATAGCTGTGTTATAACAAAAGGTACAGCCAAAAAACCGGTGGGGGCGGGGCAATGGTACATCACCACGCCCACCTGGGGTGTTGCCCCGCCCACTACATGGGGTGACGTGCAAGCCTCCCACACCGGGTGACTCAAATCCTAGTGACACCACTGGCTGTATCCAGCACAGGATAGGTGCCCAAAGTGTCTCAGCCAGAGGTAAGGGGAAACTCCGGGTAAGCCACCCTGGCCCCTATGGTTCTCCTCAGATTTTTGCTTCTCGGGAACAGGGGTTGGGATCTGGCAGTTATGCCAGATCCCAGCCCCACCTCCCACTCTCCACCCACCCACCCCCAGGGCCACCGTTAGCTTGAGAGGGCCTTAAATGTTCCCTTAACTTGAGGTGGCTTGCAAGCCTGGCCCTACCACCACAGGATGCATTGCACACCCCATTAGCACAGCTTCATCAGCACTGGAAGATCCGGTTGGCAGTCTGTTTTGACATATGTCCCATTTTTCACAAGAGAGTGCTTTTAAACAAGGCACTGTCACGTGAAAGCAGAGGTGGTAAGAGGGCTCAAGTCAGATAGTGACCATGTGAACCAGCCACAGCTTAATGGATATGCTCTCATGAAACCTGGCGTTTAAGATAAGCATTTTGTCTGCAAAAGCAGGTGCAACAATAAATCTATTTGAAGATGCTACAGGACTCTGTTGCTTTATATGCGGGTTGTTAATACTTCTCCGAATATAAGCATTTCACATGCTTTAATGTGCTTGGATGGTCTGCTCCTCAAGAAGTATACATTAAGGCCCAAATCCTAACCAACTTTCCAGCACTGGTATAGCTGTGCCAATGGGTCATGTGCTGCATTCTGCAGTTGAGTGGCAGCCACAGAGGCCTCCTCAAGGTAAGGGAATGTTTGTTCCCTCACCTCAGAGCTGCATTGCCCTTATGTTGGTGCTGGAAAGTGGGTTAGGATTGCGCCCTAAGGGCCCAATCCTATCCAATTTTCCAGTGCCAGTGCAACCGCAATGCAGCCCTGGGGAAAAGGAACAAATGTTCCCTTACGTAGAGGAGGCCTCAGTGAGTGTTCCCCTACTGCAGGATGTAGTGCATGCCTTACTGGTACAGCTGCACCAGTGCTGGAAAATTGAATAGGATATGGCCCTAAGTCATTTCTGCCCAATGTTGCATATGTGCGACAGGGACCAAATGTGTACACCTGTGGGCCAGGCAAAAATGTTTTAAAGCAAATAATGAAAAGAACTCTTAAAAAGAAAAGTACAAAAAGGTGTGCCCAGATGTAACTGATGTTTCTAAATTAAAGAACAATATACCTTTCATGTACCATATAAAATGATAATGAACCTGCAAGAGCTGAACCCCTGTAAGGACTTTCTTATCCTTCCCGCCCTGCCTAATTTCTGGGTTTTTAGTGGAAAATTCCAGAACCACATGGTCCGTGTGCCTCCATACGTTCCTGTTTCAGAGGAACACTAACTGAAGACATC
Organism: Tiliqua scincoides; assembly: GCF_035046505.1. NCBI lineage: Eukaryota > Metazoa > Chordata > Lepidosauria > Squamata > Scincidae > Tiliqua > Tiliqua scincoides. Next base: position 13,010,911 of record NC_089827.1, on the reverse strand, counting down.
TCAGCAAGAACACTGAAGAACTTGTGAACAGTCTCTTGCTGCAACGGTTCAGATGGGCCCTTTCATTTTGTGAGATGCATTCTATCCATCCACCTCCTCTCACCCTGCCGTCGATAAATTCCGTACAAACTGTTTGCATCTTCAGTAGAGCTAAAAGAAAATTTGACACAAAGAGAGCTTTCAGTTAATTATGCCTTAAGCTGGCTGGCAGTTAGCTATGGTGGAATCCCTGAGTCACTCAAGGCAGGCACAGTAAACGGACTCTTCCATTTGCATTTATTTCAACTGATGTTGGTTAATCACAGATTGCTTATATTTGTGACCTTCTCCTCAGGACACGCACATTTAAAAAAAAAACCCAACTCTCTCCATAATCTCCATGTTGAATCCAAGGCAGCTGCCCTCCTTTCCTAAACCCACACTGGCCAGGATACAATTCTTCTGAAAAGAAGTATCAGTTGTGTATATGTTTGTGTATGTGTGTGTGATGTCATTCTGAGGTATTCAGGCTACAGGTCTTCCTGGAACCATTTTGGAGGGGCAGATGGCAACAGATGTCCAACATCTGTTGAACTGGTGACCTGACAATGAAGAAAGAGTTATGTTCTGAAAGAAAGAAAGAAAGAAAGAAAGAAAGAAAGAAAGAAAGAAAGAAAGAAAGAAAGAAAGAAAGAAAGAAAGAACCATTTGTGTAAAAGAAATGCAGCATTTGTGGTAGAAACAGTGACAGAAAACATGGCTGTGTGACAGGATGTGAGGGGTGTCCTCTGTGGCTCCCGCTCTGTGAATGCCGAAGCCTGACAGAACTGACACAAAACATAAGAGGGATTCACTCCAAGCCACAGTGGTTTCCCAGAGTCAGAGATACCCAGACTATGCCAGAAGTACACAGGATTGATACATAAGTCAATGACATGAGGGAGGACTATTTTCATTACTGTTAATTGCACAGGCCACCATGCATTTTGCTAACTTAGGACCAAATCCTATCTAGTTTTCCAATGCTGGTGCAGCTGTGCCAATGGGGTGTGCTCTGCATCCTGTGGTGGGGAGGCAGAAGCCCCCTCAATGTGTGATGGGGAGGCAGAAGCCCCCTTCCACATCAGTCTATTATTTCATTCTACATTATGTGCAGAATAGGTATAACTTCCCTGTTGTTAAGGTACTTCTAGGATGGCTTTATAATTTCAGAGTATCTTGATACCATAACAGTTGCATCAGGGAACGATTGTTCCCTTGCCTCAGGGCTGCACTGCAGCTCGACTGCTGCTAGAAAGTTGGACAGAACTGGGCCTTTAAACATTAGACTTATCCCCGGGTATATTCAGAGTGCTGATTCCAAGAATGGCATCAGTTTTGACCTAACATAAGAACAACCCCACTGGATAAGGCCATAGGTTCCTCCTCTGGTTGAGGAGAAGGCAAGTAGACCTCTGAGTTTTGAAGAAGGAGAGGAGGAGGAGGAGGAGGAAGACGACAACGAGAAGGTAAGTGTACTCCAAGTTAGAGACCTATCATGTCTCATTTCAGAGATACAGCATAGCCTCATTAGTGAATGGTTCAAGCAGCTTCCTCATGAGAAAGCAAAGGTGTAGGCTACCTCATGAGGAAGCTGCTTAAACCATTCCCCAAGGAAGCCATACCATATCTCCAAAATGAGACATGATAAGGCAAAATTGATGCCATTTTTGGAATCAGTGCCCCAAATTCATATAAAACCACCATAAATTTTGAAGAAGAAAAAAGGTTTTTCTGACTCTCAGTTTCACAGCCCTGTGAATTTTGCATATAAAATCAATGCAGTAACCACGCAGCTATCTATGGCTGCCCATCCCAAACCACTAAGTAGTAATGAATCCTAGAATTGAAACATTTTATGAAGGTCACAGTCTGTCAACAATATCTGCCTTTTAATTTTATTCCATTTTTATAAATCTATATGCCATGAACACTTTGGTAGCAGTCAATAAAAATAAAGTTGCATGTTGTTCGTTGTTTGGCATGGAAATATACAGCGTATATATTGAACATGAACTATATTGCTCAATCAAGTATAAGCAACACAGCCTACGAACCAGTTTTTTCTGGCCTGAGCTGACCCTACCAAACTTTAATTAAGGAGTGCGAAAATTGTGTTTCTGAAAAGTACAACTTTATTGAACAACCTGGACAACAACAAGTCTTTACATCGCCCTAAGGCCAGCCCTGGCTCTGGAACCAGGCGGGACACATGTGCTTTGCAAGCTGTCTCTTGGTCCAGGCAACATCTGTCCTACCAGCCTGGCTTGGTGCTGCCTGGAAGTGACCTCTCTGACTCCGCTGAGTGCCACAATCCACCAGCCTAGTGCAGGAGCCCCTTTGGAGTGAGGCCCAGTTTGCTGACCCCTTTGACAATGTTGTCCTTCGGGGTCACTTGGGACTTGAAGGCACCATTTATGGTGATCCCTCCTGGGCTGACGAACTTCCAAAGGGATGCCTATGTGGAATCCTGGCCTCAAAGAGATCGGGGGTTTTGAAGTTCAACCCACATCTTCTGCCTTTGCACAACGGGGAGGCACTTCTCTGTGGCTATGTCACAGCTATGGAACTCCCTCCCACTTGAGCTAGAAACTGCTGCCTGTTGACTTTCCAGTGGGGCCTGAAAATCTTTTTTATTCCATTTAACCTTCTCCCTTTAATTTCTGTCACTTCATTTTCCACTCCATTTTTATACTATATATTGTGTTTTATGTTATTGTTTTAATTATGTTATTAGCCACCTTCAACACTTTAAATGAAAGGGATACAAATGTCTTAAAATTTAAAAAAAAATACATAAAACTCAGCTAGAGTTGCATGGAACAAGATCACATGTAAGCAGCAGCTCCCAGGTCACAATGCTAATGTATGACTCAGACTTTAGTGATTTACTGTCTATAGCAAGTTGAGAGAGTCAGGGCATTTAAAGAGGGAGATATTTTGGCTCCCTTGCTGTCAGATCTGGGCTCTCTTCCTGCCAAGATCTGACAAAACCAAAGCATCTTCTAGCAATCAATTAAGACAATGTTTATTTGAACAAGATTTCAGGGCCCTGTGGATGATAAGAGAAATTGCATAGGAATTGCCAATGCCTATATATGAACATATGAAGCTGCCTTATCTAGGAAGCCCCCTTATACAGAGCATCAGGCTCTGTGTTGTCTATACCAGAGGTGTCAAACGTAAGGCCCATTAGCCAGATGCAGCCCGTGGAAGCTCTTTATCCGATGTATGTGATACTGGGGGTCTCTCAGGGCCACCCTATCAGCAGTGCTGCTTCTGCTGACGCACTGGGAGGGAGAGGCAGAAAGAGGTCTGTTCTGTAACAGTCCCAAATTGTCCCACTGGTTTACTTAATTGTGGAATTAATTTCTCCCAAACTACTACTCCTAAATGTAATTTCTTTACCCAGCATGTAATAAATCTGTGGAATTTCTTGCTACATGATGTGATGATGGCATCTGGCCTAGAGGCCTTTAAAAGACAGAGATTGAGCAGTCCATCACAAGTTACAAGCCATGATGGGTATGAGAAACCTCCTCGTTTTAGAATTAGGCTACCTCAGAATGCCAAGTGCAAGGGAGTGGCACCAGGACGCAGGTCTTTTGTTGTCTTGTATGCTCCCCAAGGCATCTGGTTGGCCACTGTGAGATACAGGAAACTGGACTAGATGGGCCTTTGGCCTGATCCAGTGGGGCTCTTCTTATGTTTTTATGTTCTAAAGTGCTTTTTATGTAAAACATCACATTTTGAGAGTCCCTTTATGAACTCCAAACAGCACTAAAGAGCTAGTTAATCCTGTATCTCCGTCTGAGGAAGGAAATATTTGCACTCCCTGTTGCTTCCAGGGGAGTGTCAGAATGCATTGACAGGGTTCCAAGCTCATCTCCTCACTAGGAAAAATCTGAACTCTGAATCATACCAAACTGTGCAGCAATTTAGAATCCGGCTACATGAATATACACATCTTGCCTGGAATAAAGCACCTGGAATAAAACAAAAAGTGTATTGTTTGTCCCAATGCAAAGTCTTTAGAGGCGGTTTTCCCTTAGATACATCTTAAGGCTCATCATCTTTTTAATCACAGGTGAAGAAACACTTGCCTCATTTCCCCAGAGAAATAAAGCAGGCAGAAGCCTGCGTTTAGAAAAAGGAAAATTTTTTAACCCAGCTTAGTGCATTGCTGGAATGAAGGTAGCATTTGAACGTCCAATGCTGCCTTGCACCAAGTCAGACCATAAATCCAGCTAGCCCAGTATTGATGACCGTGAGAGACCCTTTCTCAGGGTCTAAGCACAGATCTTTCCCATCATCTGCTATCTGGACCTTTAACTAGGGATGCAAGGGACTGAACCTGAGATCGTCTGCATGCAAAGCAAGTGCGCTACTATTGAGCTACTATTGAGCTATGGTCCCTAAGGAAGGAAACCCTGCTTGGCATGAAGCTCAGCAAAGATCTGCCACTGGGCAATGCCAGCCCTTTAAAGCTTAAGCAGATGTCTTCACATCTTGGAGCTCCAGCTGCACTGGTGGTTGTCAGGAGGTGGTTGGAATCTGTCTTGGGCTCTATCCTTTCTTAGAATGTTGCAACACACACCCCTTTTGGTGTCCCAGAGACACATATCATAGTTTGAGAACCACTCTCTTAAGATTCAAAAGATTGTATTTTCTGGGGATGCCACAAAATATCTGCATCCACTTGTCCTGTATCCTTGGATTTAACCATCTGTAGGTTCTATGTCCACTATATTTAAGCATCTGCAGATATAGAAGGTCCACATAGATGCCTCCAGAGGCCACTGCTCGATTGCGCTAGGCTGGTGACCTACTCTATTGGCCTCCATAGGCCTCAGAATGGCACACAGGAGCCTCTGGAATCAACATCTGTTTTTCAGAGACAACTTTCTGTTTGCTTCTAAAAACTGGAGGTAGCTTCTGGAGGCTTCTGTGGGTCATTCTGAGGCTGGCAGAAGCCAACAGAGTGGGCTGCAGGTTCAGTGCAACCCAGGAGAGGCCTCCAGAGGCTTCAGGTAAGTAATTGTGCGAACTTGGGGAGTGAACCCCAGTATCTGTGGAATAATTTATTTGCTGGGGGGGGGGGTATGGAACCAGATAAGAAGGGCCCACTGTATTACCCAAAGAGCAATGGTTGGCAACCTTCAGTCTCAAAAGACTATGGTATAAGCCTACAGCATCCAGTATACCCAGGCGGTCTCCCATCCAAGTACTAACCAGGCCTGCTTAGCTTCCAAGATCAGATGAGATCAGGAATGTGCAGGGTAACAGTTGCTGTAAAGTGCAATATGCAACACAATTAGCTATGGACTAATGATTAAGTGTTAGAGGACTGCCTGCAGGAAAGGAAGTATATAAAATTTTATTATCTGCCAGCAGGGCTATTTTGATCTTATCATATTTAATAATATCTTGACTAGTCGTGATGCAAGGAGTTAGTTTCGATTTATTTCTCTTGTGGTTCTGCACAGCTCCTATACATTTTAATGGTAGACCGTAACCCCAGTGCCCAGAGAGAATCATTTTTAAGCAGGACTGCCACAACAGCTCTGTAGAGTCAGGTGCTATGGCCGTGTTCCCAACAAACCCTTTTTTCCCCTCTATAAGCCTCATAGCAAACAGTTTCCTGGCCGTAACTGCCTGGAAAGACGGACAAAAGCCAAATTTGATGCCAGCAAAAGAAAGATTTTGAAACTGAACTCAGCTGAGGACTTCAAGGAGAACAATTTCCAAACTCTGAGTAACGTACCAGAAGAATTAACAATTGAAAGAGCTTCTCTGAAGCTTGCTTACTGTTCTGTTCGTATGAACGAATATCTTTTATCTACAAAAGTGGGTATTCAGTGTTATATCATAATTCGAGAAATTATTAGACAAAATCTATAAGCAATGTTTTTAAAATGTTATCAAAGGTATATATGACTCATGGTCCAATCCTATCCAATTTTCCAGTGCCAGTACAGCCGTGCCAATGGGGTGTGCACTGCATCCTGTGGTGGGGAGGCAGTCACAGAGGCCTCCTTAATGTAAGGGAATGCTTGTTCCCTTATCTCAGGGCTGCATTGCAGCTGCACGGGTGCTGGAAAGCTAGATAGGCTTGAACCCTCAGGCTGCAATCCTATGCACACTTCCCTGGGAGTAATTCCCATTAAACTTAATGAGCCTACTTCTGAGCAGAACATATAGGATTGTGCTGCTATTCCTGTAACAAGAAATCATTCTTCATCTCTTAGGTCTCTTCAATTATTCTCTTTCAGTTACTTCATAGGACTTGTTTTTCACTTTTTCTCTGTGACTACCTTTTACTGACATGAATGCTCCCTCAGGTCATTTCTATGAGCAAAATCATAAACTGGGAAGAATCTGTTTTCTGTTATGGGTTAATCCTGAAACCCAAGCTCATCTGGATATGCCCAGGTAACATGCAGGCATGAGCAAAAATCAGGACAAATGCATGATGAGATTACGGCTCCCCACAAAGTCAATTGCAGCTGAATTTGGTGTCTTTAAAGGTTTCCTGTAGGGCACATTACAAGTTGCCAATATCCAGTCCAAAAACAGATTCCAATTTAGAATATTGACATATGTCCAAAGAAACTGGGCATTTTAAACTTATCTTGGTACATCCTGAATGATTCACGTTTCACAACTAATCTCTAAGACAGTGTTTCTCCAACTGTGAGTTGGGACCCACTAGATCAGGGGTGCCCAAACCTCAGCCCTGGGGCTACATGTGGCCCTTGAGGCCTCTCAATGTGGCCCTCAGGAAGCCCACAGTCTCCAGTGAGCCTTTAGCCCTCTGGAGATTTGTTGGAGCCCTCACTGGCCCGATGCAACTGCTCTCAGCGTGAGGGTGACTGTTTGATCTCTTGTGTGAGCTGCGGGATGAGGGCTCCCTCAACTGCTTGCTGTTTCAGGTTTGTGATGCAGTAACGGCAGCAAAGGAAAGGCCAGCCTTGCGTTGTGCAAGGCCTTTATAGGCCTTGAGCTATTTCAAGACCTTCATTCATTCATATAAGTTCATCTTTAATATATTCATTTATGTAAACTTATGTAAATGTATTCAAATTTAAAATTTAAATTAATTCTTTTTTTCCTCAGCCCCCAACACAGTGTCAGAGAGATGATGTGGCCCTCCTGCCAAAAACTTTGGACACCCCTGCACTAGATGGATCACAAGCCAATTTCAGGCGGGTTGCATAGCACCTGCCTCAGCCACTACTGAAAATACAGGATTGAGAATATTAGGCACAGAGCTGCAAGGCAGAGTAGGCTTCCGATGGGAGAGAGACTTGGTGCTTTGCTCTGAATAGGTGGGAAGATGGGGTGCTGGGATGGGGGGGAGGGCTGTGTGGTTGGAGAAGGACCCAAGTCTGTGTTCTGCTTTGACTTCCAAGCTGGAATGTTCTGAGCTATGCAGAATAACAGTACAAGCATGCTCTGTAATGAGACTTCTGGCTGATACATCCTTTTGCCTAGCCTCCCCTCATATTCATTGGTCAACAGGAAGTTCATGATTAAACAGATACGCGAAGAACAAAAGTTGCGAATGACAACGGGTGTTTGAATTGTTCCCTTACATTAGGGTGCCAAAACTTCTGCCAAATCTCCAACTTTGAACCCAGCAGATCAGACTTTGGAAAAAGATACATTCTTTGTTTTTGGTGTGAATGTGCGCAAACAGTTCTATCAAAGTTATATTTTCTTTTTTACAATATAAACATCTGTCAGTTAAATCCTTTAGCCTGGAATGCATGTCTTTTGTGTTAAAACCATAGCGTAGTGGTATCGCTAGGGGAATGAGGGGGTTGCGGACCGCACCAGGTGACAGGGGTTGACACCACTATTGCTCAAAATTTGGTATTTTTGAATAATTCCATCATGTTATACATCAATCAATGTCTGATTTCATACAGAATGCAATGAAACAAACAGCGTTGAAATATCTCTATTCTATCAAAAGTTATAGCCGAAAAAGCCAGCAAAGGCATGGCAATGGTGCATCACCATGCCCACCCGAGATGTTGCCTTGCCCACTGCATGGGAGGCGGTCCATCGTGGGAGTGACGCGCTGGCCTCCGGCATCTGACGATGTGAACCCTAGTGACGCCACTGCCATACTGTGATTATTTTGCACTGGTTTTCTTGGGGAGTTTCAGTTTGTTTTCCTGCTGCTGAGAATGGGTAACTTGTGTGTGTGTGCAAGTAACAGCACAGCTAAAAATATGCTGAAGATAAATTTAAATATAGTCAGGCCTCTGTTCCCAGTGTATATTTCACTGATCCCAAAACAAAAATTTACCATAAGCTTCTTCCCAAAGTTGAAGCTCAAAGAAGTCAATAAATCTCATTGTCGTATCTGAAATGTCATAGATGGGCTGTACCACTTTGCAACCGAATGCTTCTGACCTTTCGGCTTACAAACTTCAGTACAATACCACTACATTCAACTTTTTTTTCTGGAGAGTTTCCATCCATGGCAGCAACGTCAGTTAAGGAGAATATCGAGACATAATACTTGCAGGACACTGGTTCTCTCAATTGGAGTGCCATAATAGGAAGTACTGCTTCTTTGAGGAACTTCCTGTCGGGGTTCCTGTTCTCTCATGTGCCACTGCTCAGAGCGAAGTCTGGAAGACAGCAGTATTTTTTTTTGTTGTTGAGTAGAACAGGGGGCAATGCCAATGAACAGGAAAAACAAGAGGGTGTGGATCTCTGTGGGTTTATTGAAGGCAAGGGAAAAGAACAGCACACACTCAGTAAAATAATTGGTCTTGAAAAGCAACTGTCAAAGCATTTCTATACCCAGAATTGATAATAATGATTATGGTTGCGCACCCAAAATACACTGAATTGTACTAAGGTTAATCTCTGTGCATAGTAACTTGACAAAAAGTTACAAACCAATCCTATCTAAATCCCTGTACAGTGTTGCAGGGGTGCCAGCATGGCTACTACTTTAACCTGTGGGGAATTTTCAGGTGTTGGAGGTCTCCTCAGGGTAAGGGGACATTTGCCCCCTTGCCCCAGGGTAAGCCCCAGCAGGTGCTATGGGGTAACTTGGACCTGTGCCAGCTCAATCACTGGCACATTGACCTAGGAAGATGGACCAGTCTCGGGAAGGGAGTCGGGATTTGGTATGTGCTGTCACCACAGATCCTGTCCCCCTCCTGGGTGTGATCTGCCCTTCTTTCCCCCCCAATCCTCACCCGATTCCACCTATCCCTATCTTGTTCAACTCTATCCCTGCTTCCCTCCAACCCACTGCGTGGGCTTACCTGCTCTGGCAGGTCTCTGCAGATTCAGCAATGTGCAGGAGGCTACTCTCGCCTCCCCGCCAGCAGGCCTGCAGTGTGCATTGGCAGAAGCTGTGTTGCAACTGCCATAAAGCAGCCTCCACTGACGCAACACTGGTTATGCTGGCGGGGGAGGGGTAGGATTGGAACATAAATCCCCAACATATTGGAAAGTTTTAGACCCAGTTGTCTGTAACCCTTTTTCCTGTTTCTTCATTGGTCACATATTGTATGCAGGTACTTAAGCCATTTCTGCCCAATGTTGCATATACGCAACAGGGATCAAATGTGTACACCTGTGGGCTGGACAGAAATGGGTTAAAATCAAGTATAGATTGCTGTTGCAAATTTAGTGTATATGCTTAAAGTTTTGAATGGCACATTCACTGATGAGGTTATCACTAGCACATGACTAAGAAAGCACTATTGATTCATTTAGCCAGTAGTGTACAACAACAACGACAGTATTTATATACCGCTTTTCAACAAAAAGTTCACAAAGTGGTTTACAGAGAAAATCAAATATCTAATGGCTCCCTGTCCCAAAAGGGCTCACAAACTAAAAAGATGCAACACCAGCAGACAGCCACTAGAAAAGACACTGCTGGGGTGAGGTGGGCCAGTTACTCTCCCCCTGCTAAATAAAAGAGGAGCACCCACTTGAAAAAGTGCCTCTTAACCAGTTAGCAGGGGTTACCCCTAGTGTACCCCTATTGACTGTCAGAACACTTAGCAAGGAACCACTAGACACAACCATGAAGTGGAATAAAATTGAGCACATGGGCATATTCACATGTACACATCCACACAACCATACACACACACACATCAAAGAACAGTACAGGCTAAGTATCCCTTATATGGACTGCTTATATGGACTGCTTGTGACTGGTAAGTGTCTGGATTTTGAATTTGTATGGTTTTCGGAATGATTGCATAAAAACAATGAGAAATGTTTCCTCTTTCTCTTTTTACGGTTACCTATCCGGTCTGCTGGCCTCTTTGACATTTTCAACAACTTCTGTATCACATCATGCAGCAGAGATGAGAACTTACTACCTGTATCTGCACTGTATGTAGGAATGAACACAAGTCCCTTGGACTCTGCCATTTCACCAAATCTTGCATGATTCTGTTGCTGCCATCTTGGGTCTTGCAAGATTTTGCAACATCCAATACAATGGCACCCAGCTCAGCCAGGAAGAAGAAGAAGCTGTGGGGGTGTCATGACCCAGGTAAGTTTGGGGACTATTGTCTTAGTCTCAGAACATTTATTGGCATATGAAAAAAAAATGTATACATCCAGAGCCAAATACATTACTCAATCCAGAAACAACTTGGACAATTAATCAGGAGGGGTTACAATCCCCATTAGTACAAATAGAACTACGGCATCTCATTAAAAGCTTTAAAAAGACTCCCATGGCCTCTGTTATAGCGGGGTCTGCAGATGACAACAAATTTCTCAATTGGATGGCATCCGAGCAGACAGCCCATTTGTTCAGAAAAAAGGAGAGATGTTGATTGTGCAAGGACTGATATAATGAAGAATGTAGGACCATCTGCGTGAAGGACTCAACTGCGCCTATCCCACAATTGATATTCGCTATCAAGGATGCTGCTGTATCTTCCATAAAGCACAGCTGATGGAAATGAATTGCATCTAGCCAATGTGAATGCCCTATGCTCATAAGGGCACAGTAACAAAGTTAAATATGTTGGCGTAACACCATTGTACATAGGTATATATTTTTGGATATTTGGAAACCTTTTAAGAAATTTATGTATAGATTGCTTATTCATACTTTGTAATTTTTATGCATTGCATTTATGAGAGGTGTTTGTTTCTGGTGAGTAAGATAGGTTTATAGCCAAAGTCTTACGGAACACAATTTGCTTACTTCTGAGTAAAGTAAATGACACCATTTTCAAACACTTTTAGTTAGGTAGCTTTCCCATATTCCTTTTCTTTATCTTTTGCTTTTTATTCACTAATAAAGGAGAAAGACAAAAAGTGTTAAAAGAGGGAAGCACAGTGGTTTCTGTGTCCTCTGGTCAGAATATATAGCTGCTATCTCTGGTATCAGAGCAAAGATCAGGGAATTTGGGTTGTAGGAAGAGTCTGTAAAGAGCTTGATTTCAGATAAGGATGCAATACTTTTAAACCAGCTTTGTCTGTGTTTCAAGGTCAAGCTGACTTTGCAACTGTGATGTCTGACTAAGATACTGGCCTTTACTGCTTGCTTTCTGGACAGTTCTGAACAAATAGATTTCAGCCTGAAGCCATCCATTTACTAGTGTAACTTGGGCATTTTTAAAATGGGAACAAATTGAACACTATATTTGTTTAGTCTTCCTTGTTCATAACAGCTAAAAATGGTCAATAATGAAAGACACATCTTCAGTATGAAATGATCGTGCAAGTTATAAAGGAAAAGTTTTGATGGAAAAATATGCTTAGTTACGTTCCGAGACCAGTTCATGTACTACAACTGTAACATGAAAGCCATTTGAAACCATCCCATCACGTATTTATTTCGTACATGGTGAACTGTTGCACAGAAAATCACCAGATCCATATGATGAACTGTTGTATATAAATGACACATGACAGAACAGCAATGACAGAGAGTGATTTAACCCATTTTTGCCCAGGCCACCTGTGTACACATTTGGTTGCATCTCCGGGGCTGGAGGGGGTGTGGGGGATAAGATTGGGCTGTAAATATAACATGGCAAGCAGATATGAAAATGATCAACCTATCTCTGGGATGAAATTACTTTGGAGATACAGTCTCTGCAGTTTAAAATCAGATTACTTATGTCTTCATTATACTACTACTCTAAGTGTAAAAGAAAAGAAGCCCTGATATTTTTAGGACAGAAGAAATTTCAAGCCTTTTCTCTGTAAGTGAAAATGCTGATTTCTGTATATTTAATGAAATAACACGAGAATAATGTGTTGCTTGCATGAAGGTGAAAATCTCAGTTTAAAAAATCATCTTTGCACCATCTAATAATAATAATAATAATAATAATAATAATAATAATAATAATAATAATAATAATAACTAGGTATTTATATATCGCCTTTCTGGTCATCGGATTACTCCTCTGACTTTATTCAAGGCGGTTTACATAGGCAGGCGTTTCTAAATCCCTCAAGGGGTTTTTTTACAATCATAGAGGTTCTCTCTTTCAAGAACCAACAACATTTCAGAATGGATCTTCCTGGTTTGGTCTCACTTCTGGCCTCCAGTTCTCCCACACAGGCTGACAAACAACTCCATCTCTCACATGGAGGGCAGCTAAGACGCTTCTTGCTCACACCAAGAGCAGGTGGAATCACTCAGCTCGGCTTGTCAGCTGCTTCAAGGTCTCACCATTCTCAGCCGTTCAGGGAGCTGCCGGTGTCCTCGAACTGGCTATCTTCTGATGTTATCTTCAGGCTAACGGGGGCTCTTTCCTCTAGACCAGACCTCCTGCCCTAACCCTTTGCATGAACTAGTTTTTTAAAACCATTTGGACTAATTTAAGAAGTGTATTTAACATTTGTGCAATTTTACAGCTCTAGTATGTGTGTTTATTTTTGAAGCCAGTTGTCAGGTTCAATCTACTTTGACTGTGTGTTTGCAAAATTATAATTTGCCCACCAGAAATCATTTTTTACTGCTCCTGTTGCCACCTTTCCGAAAAGGGAGTGGGGGGGGGGGTGTTTGCTGGATCTATGAGAAGAGCAGCACACACCAAATTTCTTCTAAGAACGCCATTACTTATTGCGTACAACTCCCTGGAAAGCAGAGGTGTCACTAGGGTTTGCAACACCCAGTGTGGGAAGCCAACGCATCACCTCATTACAAACCTCCTCCCATGCAGCGGGCACTGCCCTGGCGGTAGGCGTGGTGATGAACCATTGCAACCGCCCACCTGGTTTTCTTTCTATAACTTTTGATAGAATGAGATATTTCAGCGTGGTTTGCTTCACTGCATCCTGCATGAAATTGCACTTCGAATGATGTATAACGTGATGGTATTATTCAAAAATATCAAGGTTTGAAAAATTTCGGTGAGTAGTGGTGTCAACCCCCTCTGTGCCCATCTTCTGGTTCGGCCCAAACCCCTGCACCCCCAACAGCACTGCTAGAAAGGCCAAGGCAGGAACGCTTAGATTAGTGAACATGAAATAACAAGTATGGGCCCAATCCTATCCAATTTTCCAGTGCCAGTGCAGCTGTGCCACTTGAGCATGCGCTGCATCTTATGGTGGGGCAGCAGTCACAGAGGCCTCCTTAAATTATGGGATCATTTGTTACCTTGCCTTGCGGCTGCATTGCACCTACACCAGTGCTGGAAAATTGGATAGGATTGGGCCCTAAAGAGGGCTCTGGGTATCAACAGGCGATCCTCTCCAGGACCCCCCACAGATATCAAATTCCACAGATAATAAAAACTCTTGGTGGGGATGGGGGGGACATCAGCAAACTGGAAGCATCCAGGAGACCTTCTGAGGTGCCTCCCAGATATGACTGGAAGGCACTTCCTGTTGCTTCTGAGAGGTCCTATGAGGTCCTCCAGCTGTAGGCTTGGCGTCTGCGGATATCCGCGAGTCTGTGGATGAGGAGGGCCCACTGTGCAATGTATGTGAGGACAGTCTTTGGTTACTGGTCATCTGGGTCTAGTCAGCTCTATCACCTGGAGCAATGATTTTCAACAATTTCTTCTCATGGCATACTGACGTCTTATCTATGGCCTTCGCCTCTTGTGATATCTCTTCTGGCTTCCAGGAAACTCTTCTGGGTTCTGCAGCTCTATTTCTAGAGCAACTGTCTGTAGTAACAAATTGTCCATCCCTCTTCATCCCCCAAAGGGCCACACTAGATTAGAAGAATTTCTGTTTTTTAAAAAATGTTAATAGCGGTCATCGGGGCCCAATCTGGATGAGGACCGCGATGCTAGAGGAAGGGTTTAACCCTTTCTTCCCTGGCATTTCTCCAGTTAAAATCTCTCTGAAACTGCCTGGTACTTGCACAACAACTTATACAGTGTTGACAGAATTTAGCTTTTCTTGGAGTAAGATCCAGATATCTTTGGCACTATTTCCTGTTAATAGCAGTGCATACACAGCCCTGAACAGTGCTCACAGTTATTCAATGGTGATTAAGCCAGTAGTGAGCAGCTGTGAACACAGTGGAAACCCCATGTTTGCTTCAGGCAATATGGTATATGGGAAAGTGGAGAGATGTTCCATGCTTGCTCATATTGGTTTGGTTCAAGCATGGTTTGGAGATTGGGACCAGGCCAATTGTTTTTTATGTTTCCACTTCCCTGTCTCTCATTTCCCATCGAGAACCCAACTTCCACCTTTACTTTCATTGTTTACTTTAACAATAGCTTAGTGCTGTGTCCACATCAGAACCAGTGACATGTGGTGAGGTCCAAGGCTGGGGAGACACTGTGTATGCAGCTCGGAGACCCAGAAGTATAGTGCTGACATCAACACATCACCACCAAACTTCTGGGTCATTGAGCTTCTGCATGATACATTCAGGGTCATTCAGCTTCTCTTTTTATGCAGAGCATGGACAATCATAAAGGAGGTGCTCTCTAGGAGAGAGCTGTGGCAGATGAGAACTCAGCCTCCCCCATGATTGCGCAACCCCTCAGAAATAGGGTGGAGTACAGGTGCAGTCACAGAGAAGGCTAACTTCCTTGCTTGAAAGGTGATGGTTGACCTGCCCTGCTTTCCCTGACCACAAATCCCTGGTCAAAACTGACCAAAACTGCCTAAGACCATGGTTTGCAAACCCATTTCAAACCACGGTTTTTGTGGCAATCCTTGTTAGCTCTAACCACAGATATGGAGCTAGTGCTAACATTAAGAAAACCATGGAAAGGAAGGAGTACATGAGTCTGCTGCATGTTTTCCATGGCCAATCCATGGTTTGGGATTTAGGAGCTCCTAAACAAGTGATGACTCACAATCATTTAACCCATTATGGTTAAAAAATAGTCTTGATCCCTGTAATAATCAAAGCTAGGACTCTTCAGTGGCCAGGCTTCCAAAAACACAATATCCCCAAACGTGAATCAAGTGAAGTCAACACATGTTAGAGGGTTCATAGGCCTGGGAAAAATAAACCTAAACAACCCAGGGCTCTGAGTTTGCCTCTACAAGAGTATCACAATAATTGTCATGGTGTGGAGCTGCATCTGTGAATAGTTTAGAAGCCAGAGAGCTCTGACTGGGTATCCTATTTTTAACCATAATGAGCTTTACAGAATTTCAAGATAGCATCAGCCTGTTAGAAAACTGGGCCCCGCTTCAAGTTCAAAGACAGGCAAGTTATAACTGTGCCTGCTGAAATAACGATTCCCTATTTGGCTGAGACTCTTTAACCTCGTGTTGTTCATCGCTATGATCTTTGGCCTGCATAAGTGAGATATGAAGGTTGGTATGAGATTAAAGTGATACAGGGCCCAGTCCTACCCAGCTTTCTAGCAGCGA
Organism: Tiliqua scincoides; assembly: GCF_035046505.1. NCBI lineage: Eukaryota > Metazoa > Chordata > Lepidosauria > Squamata > Scincidae > Tiliqua > Tiliqua scincoides. Next base: position 12,995,077 of record NC_089827.1, on the reverse strand, counting down.
TGCAGCGACAGGGCAGCCCCGAGGTAAGGGAATAAATGTTGCCATACCTTCACTGCCCCCCACCTCAGGGTGCAGAGCACACCCCAGTGGAACAGCTGCATCAGCACTGGAAAGTTGGATAGGATTGGGCCCAGTCTATTTCCAGTGCAACCGTTTCACCTATAACCTTATTGTTGGCAACCTTCAGTCTCGAGAGACTCTGGTATCGCGCTCTGAATGGTGGTTCTGGAACAGCGTCTAGTGTGCCTGAAAAGGCCGATTCGGGAGTGACAATCCCTTCCACACCGGGAGCAAGTGCCGTCTGTCCCTGGTCTGTCTCCCTGGCTATGGGCCTTCCTTCTTTGCCTCTTTGCCTCAGACTGTTGGCCAAGTGACTGGGGAAGGCCATGCTGCACAGCCTGCCTCCAAGCGGGCCACTCAGAGGCCAGGGTTTCCCACCTGTTGAGGTCCACTCCTAAGGCCTTCAGATCCCTCTTGCAGATGTCCTTGTATCGCAGCTGTGGTCTACCTGTAGGGCGCTTTCCTTGCACGAGTTCTCTTTTCTTTACACCTATAACCACAGCAGCAGTAATTATCTTTTCTTTTTAACAGAATCTGGTATAAGCGTAACTGGATAACATAAACTGGGTTCCTTTCAATCCTATACACACTTACCTAGCAGTAAGAGCCATTGAACTCAGTGGAACTCACTTTTGAGTGAGTAGACATGTATAGGATTGTACTGTAGGTTCATAGATTCATAGAGTTGGAAGGGACCTTCAAGATCATCACGTCCAACCCCCTTGCCGGTGCAGTCTGTCCACAGTCCTGATGGATGGCTACAAAACCTTTGCTTCCCCATTCTGAATATTTATGCTTAACATCAAGAGAGGCAGACTTGAGGTTTCAAAATACTTCTGTAAATTGCAAGAAAGCCATCTTGATAGTTAACATTCAGAACATGCTTGAGAACTGGAATGCAAGCCTAGGTTTACACTATTTTCTAAAAAGCTCTTAGAATCTAGATGATTTTTATTTTTTTTAGCTAAGCTTATAATTTAAAATGAGTCACACTTGCTAATGCAGAAGGGATTCCTTTCTGGATTCCTTACAAGGCACACATTACCTGTTTATACTGGGATCAGAGGCAGGAAGAGATTACAAACTTGGTTTCATTAGCTCTAACCAAGTCTTGTCCTCCCAAACCCCAAATTAGTGCATAGTTCCATGTAACATTCTGGACTCTGTACAGAAGAATAGTACGGCTATTATTCTTGGAGGAAGAAGAAACTGAACTATTGATTCAGCACATGATATTCTTATTCAAGGAAACCCCACAAATACAGCTGAGCTTGTCCTGACACGAAATAGGTCAAATGCTTTTCAAACCCCAGGTGTCTTCCATTTCTGTCCTTTAGATACACAAAGAGACCAATACAGAGTCCACAAAACTGGCTGTGATAGGGCTGGGGTTCCCATGTAAAAAAAAAAAACCCTTATGCAAAAATTGGAAACATCAATTTGGATCAACAAAGCCCCATGTCTGCCAACCTGCAACAGGGTAATAGGGTATCCAGAAGGCAAATAGGATATACAGGTGTCCCTAAACAGAGCGTGATGTGAACAGAGGAAGCCTGCACCAGAAATGAGGTTCGGAATAGAACACAAGCACGTCAATAAAGAGAGGAAGTGCCTGGAATGTGAGCAAGAGATCAATCGGGGCGAAAGAGGTCACTCTAATGTGAGTGAATTGCCTGCTCCAGGCTACAGAAAGAGACAGCAGCCTGGGAGACCCTGACTTTGGCCCGAATTCTCTGTAGCCTGGAACCAGGACTGCAGACAAGGAATGTACCCTGGGCAAACCGTAAAACACTTCATTCTCTTGCAAAGGGAGAATTTGTCCCATCCCCCCCATACAGGTATAAATTACATTTCTCTGTGCCCCCCATGTCTCTTACTTCCATTTTTCTTTAGTAGCCGAGGAAACACACATATTCTTTCTTAATAGAGGAAGAGTTTCTTGCTTAACTGAGGAACACGACATGTAGGCAGTAAGCCTGTATGTTATAGGAAGGAGACTAACCAAACGTTTTAACATTCTATGTCCCGGTTTTTGTTTGTTTGTTTGTTTTTTGCAAGCTCTTCATGTTTGAAGCCACTTGTGCTGTCCCCAGGTTTAAGGGGGAAAAACCCCTTCACTCCTCTGCCCTTGGGGTTTGTTCCCCCTTTATATTTCCATATTTGGATGACTTTGCATCAGTTACCATCTTATTTGTCCTTCATAACAGATCCAAGGGAATGCTGGGCGGTCTCTTGTGCCAGGTTTAATGTTACCCCCTCTCAAGTTTCTCTGGGAAGATATTGCAAGATGCTGTTCGCTGATCACCATTGTCCTTGTAATTCGGGTGCTGCGCAGACTCTGTCTCATATTTTGTTTTCATGCTGAATCTCGAGCTATTTATTTAGATCCTGTTTTACAGAATATACATGGCCTTCCAGATGTAGAGAAACTGATTTTTTTTTTTCCTTAGCGATTGCCCTTCAGATGTTATTGGGAGAGCTGCAAAATTTATTTTTATGGTAGAACAAAGGTTTAGGGCTAGACCAGGGGTGCCCAAACTTTTTGGCAGGAGGGCCACACTATCTCTCTGACACTGTGTCTGGGGCTAGGGAAAAAAGAGTTAATTTACATTTCAAATTTGAATTAATTTACATAAATGAATACATTAGAGATGAACCTGTATGAATGAATGAAGGTTTTGCAATAGCTCATGGCCTATAAAAGAACTTGCACAAAGCAGGGCCGGCCTTTCCTTTGCTGCCGCTGCTGCATCACAGACATGAAACAGCAAGCAGTGGAGGGAGCCCTCGTCCCACAGCTCACATGAGAGGTCAAACAGATGGCTGTCCACTGAGAGCAGTTGCATCGGGCCAGTGTGGGCTCCAGGAAGTCTCCAGAGGGCCAGAGCTCATTGAAGACTGGGGACTCCAAGTGGGCCGGATTGGGAGTCCTTGAGGGCCACAAATGGCCCCAGGGCCAGGATTCAGGCACCCCTGGGCTAGACCATTATAAACTGTTTGGCTGTATGAATAATGCCCCTTATCGGGGCAGCTTGTAAGCCAATATAGGTTGATTTGATTCTGTCCCCTTGCCAGTTGTTCTCTCTTATTCGATATTATACATGGGTTATGGGTATCAACCACCTTCACCTCCATGACTGTCAGCAGTAGAAACATGTTTTAGATCTTGGCACCAAATTCACTTGCTCTGTTGAAAGATCTCCTGAAGTGTATATTTCAAGTTGTGCATGGAGAACAGCAACAGAAGTTCACTTCCCACTAACAACACAAGAAGAGTGCGCAACTGAAGATTCCAACATGTTAAGAGGACCCTCCATCATTGTAAATGTGTAAAGATTTACATCGTTATAAAGGAAAGCAAGAACAGGCAAGGCAGACTGAGAAACAATGGAGCAAAACAAACAAAATCCTGCCAAAACCACCTCATTGATAGAAGAGATGGAATAGAAGATCCATAAAGCCTCTGTCGTGCTCGGGCTCGTCAATGCAAACACTGAACAGCTTATATAAACACAACTTTTTTCACCTTATTACATTCCAAAACCCTTCATTGTGGCTCCGTTCAATAGAAAAGTACAGGATAAATTCGATCTGTTTGTAATTTTGTTTTCAGGAGATGGCCTTTCATTTTTTTTTTTCATTGTTCCTAAACAGACCGAACTAGATGTTATTTTGAATGCATGAATTTGTCTCATTTTTTTTAAATAAGTACAGGCATGCATCGCTTAATGACCTTCCACTTAACAACGGACTGCATATATGATGGAGGGTCAAAGCATAACAAAGAGGTTCTTAATGAGTCAGTTGCGTCTCCCATAGCCTGCAGCAGAGTGTCTGTTTACACAACAAAGAGGCTCTTAATGCAAAGAAGAGGCCATCTATCTCTGGTAGCCTGGGCAGCCAGCGAGTGTCCAGACTGGCATGGAGTGTCTATTTACACAGCAAAGGCACTAGATTGGGCTGAATGTTAGCTTAATGACCTAATTGCATAACTAGAGGGATAGGAGAATGTTTCCCTGTTGTTAAGTGACGCACAGCTGTAGTATAAAGAGGATGTTAAACACCACTAAACAGCAGTGGGAGCAGGAAGCCAACTTCAGTGTAAGTTGCTGTAAATAGCTTTCACCATGGATCCTATCCTGATTGTGCTTCCTCATACACTAACTCAGCAATTTTCAACCTTTTTCATCTCGTGGCACACTAGCAAGGCACTAAAATGGTCAAAGCACACTATCGGGTTTTTTTACCATTGACAAGGCACACTTGTTAATGGGGGGGGGTTCACATACCCCAATGGCCCTATTAATAAATGACCCCCTCCCAAATTCCCACGGCACACTTGGGGACCATTCGCGGCACACCAGTGTGCCATGGCACAGTGATTGAAAATGGCTGCACTAACTACTAAAAAGCCCCACACACACACACACACACACAATCAGTAGCATAACTACAGAGAGTGCAGTCAGTATTCCAGGTGTGGCAACTCTTTATGTAAGTGGCCTCTTCCACTCACCATTGGAGCCATTCCGGGTAGCGATGGTAAATGGCAAGTGGGAAGGCGTCTTACATGGCTCACTGTGGTCCCTGCAATACTTACTGCACCTCCTCAGATAGCTATGCTACTGTCCCCCATACCCCTCCGCCGTGGTTTCATAGCATTTCATATACCCTTCCCGTCACTACTGTTTTAAAACACACACATGGTCCAAAATATATGCATGGAAAGTAACATGGAGTTGTGCCCTAAATCTGATTTGCTCAAGCTGTATTAATGGAGTCTGAAGTTCTCAACTCAGGTTTTCAACTGTAGTTCTCAACTCAGACAACACGTGACCTTACCAGTCCTTACAAGTGGAAGTGCGAGTGAAAATGTTCATAACACATGGATTAAAATTTGATAGAGCCACAGAGGGCCAGATCCAGCCTGTGGGCCATGAGATTCCTTCATGAAATACAAATATTAGGCTGCAGTCCTGTTCACGCTTCCCTGAGAGTACAGACCCCACTGAAGACAATGGGACTTACTTCTGAGAGGACAAGCATAAGCTTGTGTTTTTACTGCCCAATTCTATCCCCTTCCCCAGCACGTTCTCCTGTTGTAAAATGGCTGCCGGTGGCAGGCACAGCACTCCATTGGTTGCCATTTTGCATGCACTGCCACAAATGCAGTGGTGCCACAGCCTTGCCACCAGAGCCATTAAGCTGCCGGTGGGCGTGGGGAGTGGGTGGATCAGGGACAGGTATCTGGGCCTCAGTTCTACGTCATGGGTGGATATGGGCAGAGCCTTCCCCTATATCCTGACCACCATTTCACCCTCAACACACCCCCTCAGGTCCAATTGGACTTGCGCCAGCAACATAGCTGGCACAGATCCAAGTAGACCCATTGGAGGCCATGCTGGTATGGAACAGGCTAACAGTCCAATCCTATGCATGTCAACTCAGAAGTAAGTCCCATTAGAGTCAATGGGACTTACTCCCAGGAAAGTATGGATAGGATTGGGCTGTTAGTTATAATAATAATACAGGTATTATAATACAGTTACTTACCGCCCAACCCCCCGCATGTTTGCCAACTGCCCACAGGGTGCAGCGGAGCTTGTGTTGGCACTGCTGTGCCTTGCGAGCAGCATTTACTTAGGATTGGGCCCTTAATTCCTTAACTAAATATATAATTGTTTACAAAGTAATATTAAGAGAGTCTATGGACCTTTATAAATCTGATTTGCAACACAGAAAAACGAAGCCTTGTGTGAAAAAAACCTATGCAAACTTTTTCTAACGATTCCACCATTTAAAATGCAGCAATGGAAATGGAAATTGGGAATCCTTGCTCATGTATTTCAATGGGCATACTCTAGAGTAAAAGCAATGACCAAAATAGTCTTGGAAAAGGGTTTTATAACTATATGTAAAGTTCCTAAATGATTCCTGTTTTATTTCCTCTTGTTCCAGAAGCTGAAGATTGGCAGGTTTTATACAAAGTCATTATACGTCTAGGGCACTGATGCTAAAACTGATCATGATTGTAGCCCTGTTTTCCCTGCAAGGAATAAAACATGCCTGTGTGTGTTGGAGCAGGAAGATATTTACAAAACCATGTCTCATATTGTAAGGGTTTGTCCATCTGCCATTTCAGTCACTAGGATTTGTGTCTTCAATTTATTTTTGAGCTCAGTCTGGAACCTGAGGCTGTAAATTTGTGAGCAAACATCATTTTAAGTTCTCATTAAGAAAGAAAAAGAAAAATGCTGTTCCTTGGCATTGCCTCCTTGATCCATTTATTTTCAAGATTATTCCAACATAGCTGTGTGATGGAAGATCAGAAGATCATCAGGTGGATGATGTGGTGTTGACAGTGATCCCATGTTTTGACAGCTGTTTGATAGTGCTGGGAAGGGCAGGGCTGGCTCCACAGCTGTAATCAATCAAGGCCAATGGAGACCTGGTTGGACACCTGAGCTTCATTTGACCTTGATGGGGCTTTGAATGAGTGAAGGAGGTAGCTCACAGCTGAGCTGCATTTGCACTTAATGGGACACAAAGGATAAAAGGCAGCTTCAGAAGGACCAGAGAAGCAGGATGCTGACCTGGAGGGAACCAGACCAAGAGGGCTACCTGATCCAAACCTACAGGAGAAGGGGACTGCCAGGACTCTGCTGGAGGAAACAGAAGACTGGCAAGACTGGACTGTGCTTTGGAGACTGGAATGGACTTGAATTGGAGGCTTCAGACCTTTACACACTGAGTTAAGTGGAGTTTTGGGGCGGGAAAGCCTCTGGACAAGAGGACTTGCTGGGAGTGTCTGTGTTCATAGCAATAAATTTGGGTAGTTGCTATAGATAAGGAGTTCTGTGTTCATTCCTTTGCATACCACAGGTGTTGTTCTAGAGATAAAGAGGGTGTTAATTAGCCAAAAAGTGGGCATTAGAAGGGAGTTGAGATATTTGGATGGGACAAATTGGTGCTGTGAGCAGGATTTGAAAATTAAGATAGGACAAGCTGTATGAGGGCCAAGTTAGGGGAAGGAGCAAAGTACGGTCTGATCTAGCCCATGGAACTTTGACTTCATGGGAGTAAATTTGTTGTTTAAAAGTGGAGAACACAGCCAGAGCCTGTGGGTGCAGCCTGAGAGGCACCTGCCCCGGGCACTATACCAGGGGGGGTGCATGACTGCCCCTTAGACTGCCTTAGTTACAGAGAAGGCACCAGTGGTTTCGTGCCCTCTTTCCTGGTCCTGTGGAGACTCCCCTTGAAGGAGAAGGGGTACACAAAGCCACTATAGTGAGCACTTTTCCTCCAGGGAGAACCCAGAAGTGACATCACATGAAATGATGTCACAAGACATGGTGACATCACTGTTCAAGGGACCGGGGCAGTGAGTTATACCTCTGCAAAAAGTACACCACTTACACTTGAAGCTGAGCATGCTGGAACTCAAATCAGGAACGGTTACGAAAATTGATAATATTTTATTCTTCATATTAAAACCAAAGTGCACTAGGCACAGACCACAGAAAATGCGTTTCCTTGGGCAACTTTTATATCTGCGCTTGGAAAGGATGGAATGTTTCTGTAGCTATTAACTGAACAATATAAATATAAAAATATTGTGGACAACAATGGAGGAACACAGCGGTAAGCGGAAGAGAGCTATTTATTTCCTTGGAAAGAGGCAAGGATGACCAAGTAGAAAATTTCCTGTTTTTAAATATTTTGCAAGTAAGGAATCTTGATTACCATGATAGCCATAAGGTACATGCAGATGTTGCTGAATATGTGCAAGTTGCACCATAATCCAAAAAACACTTGGTCTTTGGGAACCTGTTGTTTACCATGAACCAGGTCTGCATGAGTGGGGGTGTCAAGGACAATCTGTTCTGGACCTTAAGTATTAACTAACTGAAGTACAAATCACACAGGCCAACACACATTCTGCTGTCTTAAAATTAGACCTATTCCTGGGTATATTTGGGGTGCTGATTCCAAAAATGGCATCAGCTTTGCCCTATCACATCTAGTTTTGGAGATACAGCATAGCTTCATCAGTGAAGGGTTCATGCAGCTTCCTTGTGAGGAAGCCTACACCATGACTTCCTCACGAGGGAGCTGCTTGAACCATTAACTAACAAGGCTATGCTATATCTCCAAAACTAGATGTGATCAGGCAAAATTGAGGTCATTTTTGAAATCTGCACCCCTAATTCATATACAACCATGAAAAAAAATTTTGGGGGGGGGGAAAGGTTTTCCAATTCATTTTGCAGGCCTGTGTTATTACATTTTTTAAGATTCCTCAGCACTGCCATGTAACTGTTTTTAAAAGAACTTTGCCTACAGGGTCTCTTCTTTATTTAACTGCATTACACAAAATCTGCAATGTGAGACATCTTATCTTGTTCTGATATATTTTATGGGTTTCAGAAAAATGCATTTATTGTCCCATCTTTAAAATGGACATTGAGCATATACATGTAGGAAAAACATCATGTGTTAATTTTCAAACAAGCTTAAATTAAGACTAACATAAAAACATAAGAGCCCTGCTGGATCAAGCCAAAGGCCCATCTAGACCTGTATCTCCTGTATCCTGTATCTCACAGTAGCCCACCAGATGCCTCTGGGAGCACACAAGATAATCTGTATGCTATTGCCACTCCCTTGCACCAGGCATTCTTGGGTAGCTTGCTTCTAAAACCAGGAAGTTGCACATCCCCATAATGGCTTGTAATCTGTGATGGATTTTTCTTCCAGAAATCTGCAGTATCCCCTTTTAAAGGCATCTAAGCCAGACGCCATCACCACATCCTGTGGTGAGGAGTTCTACAGATTAATTACATGACAAGTAAAGAACTACGGTATTTTCTTTCAACTGTTCTAACTCTCCAGATACTCAATTTTAGTGGACATCCCTGGTTCTGGTGTTGTGAGAGAGGGAAAAGAAAAGAACCTCAAAGTGCCTCAAAAATTAGCCTACCAGTAACCATGAGAATGTGTTTTTGAAAAGAAGATAGAGTTATTAAAGAATGCAGACAAACAAGAAAAAGGCACATTTACTTTCAGTTACTTTGCTTAGGAGATCAGTAAGATAAAATGGTTGTATGTATGTAGGTTGTTAGCCATTTGTTTTATTTATGCCTTCTCATATGCAGTAGGTGAATATCAATATATTGAAATCAATATATTGCATTTTCAACAGTTTAACACCTTCCAAAATGGGTATTATAGAATGCTATACCTGCAACAGGACAGCAGCTTAGGAGGACAGCAGCTAAGATCATGAGGAGTATTCATAAGCACTAACAATGGTGACTCTATATATTATTAGGAAGGGCAATTGCTGATGTAATGCCAGTCCTTCAATGTCTGTACTAGCTTCCTAACAGCCCAATCCTATCTCCCAGTTACATGGCCAGAATGCTTGTCCTGGTGGCATAAAGCACTTTCCTGCTGTTGCAAACATCACATGCTGGCCTGGCTGTTGCTGGAAGTGGCAGGCATACAGATTCACACGGTAATGGACTAGAGATACCCAAAGCCACAGGTAAGGCTGTGCAGGGCCAGGAGGGAGGTGGGGAGGAGTTGGGATGGGATGGGAGGAATGGGGAGGCGGCAGGGAGGAGGGCAGATCAGAGCAAGGAAGGGGATGGGTTCAGTGGTGGCTGCATCTGCTGAATCCTCACCCTCTTCCCTGGTTTGATCTACCATCACAGGTCACACACACTTGCACCAGCGATATTGCAGGCACAGGTCCAAGCAGACCCAACTGACTGCCATGGGTGGAGATGCGTTTCAATGTAAGTAAGTGTAAAGTCATGCACACTGGGGCAAAAAAATCAAAACTTCACATATAGGCTAATGAGTTCTCAGCTGTCTGTGACAGATCAGGAGAGAGATCTTGGGGTGGTGGTGGATAGCTCGATGAAAGTGTCGACCCAATGCACGGCAGCAGTAAAGAAGGCTAATTCCATGCTTGGGATCATTATGAAAGGCATTGAGAATAAGACAACTAATATTTTAATGCTGTTGTACAAATCGATGGTTAGGCCACACCTAGAGTATTGCGTCCAGTTCTGGTCGCCATGTCTCAGAAAGGATATAGTGGAGATGGAAAAGGTGCAAAAGAGAGCAACAAAAACGATTACTGGGCTGGGACACCTTCCCTATGAGGAAAGGCTACAGCGTTTGGGCCTCTTCAGTCTAGAAAAGAGGTGCCTGAGGGGGGACATGATTGAGACATACAAAATCATGCAGGGGATGGATAGAGTGGATAGAGAGACACTCTTTTCCCTCTCACATAACACCAGAACCAGGGGACATTCACGAAAGCTGAGTGTTGGGAGAGTTAGGGCAGACAGAGGAAAATATTTCTTTACCCAGCGTTTGGTTGGTTTGTGGAACTCTTTGCCACAAGAAGTAGTTATGGCATCTTGCCTGAATGCCTTTAGGAGGGGATTGGACAAATTTCTGGAGGAGAAGTTCATTATGGGTTACAAGTCATAGTAGGTATGTGCAAGATCTTGGTTTTAGATGCAGGCTGTCTCTGATTGCCAGATGCAGGGGAGGGCACCAGGACGCAGGTTGAGCCTGTTGTCTTGTGTGCTCCCTGGGGCATTTGGTGGGCCACTGCGAGATATAGGAAGCTGGATTAGATGGGCCTTTGGCCTGATCCAGCGGGGCTCTTCTTATGTTCTTATGGTTTACATCAGGGCAAGGGAACAAATGTTCCCTTATCCTGAGGAAGGCCGCTGGAGGCCAAAACTCCCCTACAGAATATAGCCGACCCTGCATCGTCACACAGGGAGGTAGGATTGGCTTGTATGCCTTCTGTGCTTGGGGTCTGAACAATGAATAAATGAAGCTTTGCAAATGTATTCAGTACTGGATTTAAGCACATGTTAAGTGAGGGCCACACAAAATCTGAACATTTCAAATGGGACAAGAAACAAAATAAACTTTCAATAAAAACAAAAAGAGATATTGGATATTTTCCTGTTTACAAAAAATAGGAAACTAGAGGCAGGAGGTCTGGTCTAGAGGGTAGAGCCTCCATTTGCCTGAAGATAACATCCGAAGGTCACCAGTTCGAGGCCACCAGCACCATGAATGGCGAGACCTTGAAGCAGCTGACAAGCCTAGCCGAGTTATTCCACCTGCTCTTTGGCCGCCGTTCAAGTGAGACATGTAAGAGCTGCTTGTCAGGCTGCGTGGGAGGAAACTGGAGGCCAGAATGTGATACCAGATCATAAAAGATCCATCTGAAATGTTGTGGTTCTTGAAAGACAGAACCTTCTTCAATTATCCCTATTAGGATTTAGTATAGCCTGCCTATGTAATCCGCCTTGAATTAAAGTCGGAGGAGAAATCTGATGACCAAGAAAGGCGGTATATAAATACCTGTATTATTATTATTATTATTATTATTATTATTATTATTATTATTGTGGCCTAAGTCTTAATTGCCCAAGTGAACACTTCATTTAATGAAACCTTATGTACAGCGTTGTACTCACAGTACAAGTACCATGCCATCTACGAGTTACTGAGGAAATGACAAGGCTTCCTGTTCTATCACATCTGAAACCGTCGCCTGCTCAGTGAAGAAAGGGACAGAATGATTTACTTACTGCACTGTGGTTTTAAAATTAAATGCTGAATGTGATATCAAAAGAACTCTGTGGGCATGGTTCTAAAGGCATTATTCAGCTTATAAAGTTCATTGTTAGCTTTTTCCAGGAGTTCCCAGAACTGAGCCATGGAAACGACTGCAACGTATAATGTACGAACATGTAGAGTGTCCCTGATCATATGGAGAGGACCTTTTCCTCACCACTAAGTAACTACAGACACAACCATAGAACCGGGGCATGGGGCTGTCACCTTAGGTGAGAGGAGGGTAGGGTAGAAGCAGGGCAAAATGCTATAATAATAATAATAATACAGGTATTTATATACCACCTTTCTAGGTCCTCAGATTTCTCCTAAGACTTTATTCAAGGCGGTTTACATAGGCAGGCTATACTAAATTCCAATAGGGATTTTGTAGGGATTTTTACAATTGAAAGAAGGCTCTATCTTTCAAGAGCCACAACAATTCAGATGTTTCGTTCTGATCTGGCCTCCATCCTCCCACACTCAGAGAAGATGGAATAACTCTGCTCAGCTTGTCAGCTGCTTCAAGGTCGCACAGTGCCGGTGGCCTCGAACTGGTGACCTGCGGATATTATCTTCAGGCAAACAGAGGCTCTACCCTCTAGACCAGACCTCCTGCCCTGCTATCTGAGGATTGTTGGTGAGCCTGGCTTATTTTGCAAAACTAGGAGCAGCCAGCATTAAGAGTGACTTTCAGCTACTGAAGGCCTTGCAAAATTTTGAATTCACCTGGGAAGCTGAGCCAGACTTACTCGAAGTGGCAGGTAAACGTCTCACACCCTTTTTCATACAAAACTTACCCCCTCACATGAACTGAGGGCATGGCCCACACTCCTCTGCAATGTCACAGGAGATTCTAAGGTATGTTTTCAGCTTACAGGAGGGACAACTGGCCAAGTTGGAGCCTGAGGTTAATGGTGTGATTTGCAAGGGAATCTTGGCATGTTCCATTTTCTGGCTTTCCTTCTTGTGTTCACTTCTTCAGTATATGGAACCAAAATTATGTAGCCTTGAAATCCACAGCTTTCCCCAGAAGATTGGTTTTAGGGTGTTTCTGGAACTGGCTAAAGAAGAACTCAGGTAACAGGACTGGAAAGACCTCTGCCCAAATCGTTTGCGGCACGCAGAGAGTAGGTTGTGCCAATGGGGAGGCCTGGGCCACCCCGCCAACACTGCATTTCAAAGCCTCTGGCCCATGGTGCAGACAGTAAAGTGCCAAGTGGTGCAGGGGTGTGGGGAGGGTGGCAGGGAGGGGTTGTTTCTGTGCAGGAGAGGAAGGAACAGGGGGGTCAATTCTGCTCAGGAGGGGAGCAGGATGGGTGGAGACCTCATCCACTGTATCCTAACCACCTTCCCAGGCCCGGCAGCCCTATATAGGACCAAGCAGACTTCTGCCTGCTAAATAGCTGATGGAGATCCAGGTAGCCCCATATGGCTGGCTGAGGCATTACTCAGGGTAAGGTGGAAAATATCCCCTTACCCCGAGGAGACCTCCAGCCAGCCCCCAACTAGTGCTGGATACAGCGCAGGTCATGCAGCCAGGCTGTGCCAGTGCTAGTTAGGATTGGGCTGCCAATGCCTCCTTCCACAAAGCTGCTTTTTATTTAGATAATAATAACAATAATAAAGTATCTGAACTCAGTCACACATGTGAATGTAAAATGTAGTTAGCATGTTATTTGCAGAATAACGATGAAAAAAGTGGAGTATAAATGGGAAATACAAATATAAATGGTTGGCAACCTTCAGTCTCGAAAGACTATGGTGTAAGCCTACAGCACCCGGTATTCCCAGGCGGTCTCCCATCCAAGTACTAACCAGGCCTGACCCTGCTTAGCTTCCGAGATCAGACAAGATCAGCCATGTGCAGGGCGATGCTATAAATATACATAATATCCAGAATTTTGGAGGCAGTTTCTGTGGAATCGCTCAAGCACTCTAGACCTACTCCGAAGCCTTTGCAGATGATAGACCAGATACATCCAGGATTTCTTCATTTGTATACACTGGGATTCAGAAAAAAATTCCTACTCTCTGGGGCTCTGCCTGCCTCCCAGAGCAGCCTCACACAACCATCCCCTTTCATTTGGGTGCCTAAAAAGAGGTCATATAAGGGTATTTGTTACATAAACATCCTCAGTGCCAAAAGATGTAAAAAAAAAAAAATGTTTTAAAATTTTATGTCCAAAGGTGGGCGAGATTACTAGTGCATGTGTACGTAGACACATAAGATTCCCATTATGCAAGAATTAGTTACCCAGCTATAGAATTAAACTGTATGTCCCTGTGTAGCATCCTGCTTGATGCATGTGCCCAATATTTGCCTGTATTTCTTATTGCCCAGACTTGTTTGGTTTCCCAGGCTGTTCAGTTATGCCTCAATATATAGAGGTATCCATTCTGTTCAGAAACATAGATGCCTTATATGTATGATGGGCTGATACTGTGTATTGGAATCAAAGAAGATCTGGTGAGAAGATAGATGTGGTGTCAGCAGTGGCCCCTTTAAGGGTAAGGCCTGGGCATCCAGCAGAGTGTGCTGCACAGCTGCAGCCACTTGAAGGCAATAGGGCCCTCAGGCATAAAAGCACCTGATGAAGGGAGAGTTGGGTGTGGGTAGCAGAAGGAGAAAAGTTTGAGGAAGGGGAGAAATGGAATGAGGAATTGATGTGTGAATGGGCTTTGGAAGCTGCTGGAGCAGAAATTACTGAAGACACTAAGACTGGTGTTTGGCTGCTGTGACCAAGACCTACTGAGGACCAAGGGGCTGCTGTAGTGGTGGGAGGCTGCTGGCAGGAAGGAGGACCTTTGTAGGTTAAACAGGCGAGCTACCCTGGTGGTGGGGTCCAGCAGGACTGAACCAGGGTCATTCTTGGGTAAAAAAAAAAAGGGGGTGCTAATTAGCTAAATGTGGGCATAATTCTCCAGGCAGAGCTTGCACTGGGATTTGGCAGAACATACTGCTAGACAGCTGCATGCCTTTGACCATATTCTGTAATCTTCCAAATGCAAAACTGAGAGGCTTTTTTTCCAAGGCTCAGAAATGTTTGCAATTATTTTGGCTGTATGCGCAAACTTCTTGAACTCATGATTGTACAACACAATATGAAGTTATGCAAAAAGGCTCAGAAATGGAACTATGTGTCTAAGGTTAAAAGTACTAGAACCCCCATGTCTCCATATGCCTATTCCCTCTCACCTAATGTTCATCTTTCCTTCTTTTTTTCGATGTAGCTGAAAGTTTGTCCATCCTCTACCCCAGCAGAGCTGTTGCAAGAGGGGTGTGCTTCACTTGATGTCCAGGTCCTTTCTTGCTCCAGGGAAAAAGGGGTAGGAACAAAGGAGGTGTTGCTGCCCAACAACTTGGATGCCCAAACCAGGCCTCAAAGTTCAGCGGTGGAGAGAGGCTTGCTTCACCCTTCTTCTCCCCCACCTCCTTCCCCAGGCTTGCCCCATTCCCAGGGGAGGAGACACAGAGCTGCCCTCAGGTAGCCTGTCCTGAGACCTCTCATCACCTGCCCTGAGTGCCTTATGAAACTCTGAGCTCTCCCCACCCCCCACACCTTTCTGGGCTGTCTCTCTATCATACCCATGGTCAGCTCCACCTGGTCCAGCCCTGGGGTTAAAGAACCAGCATTGCCCGAGAGTAGGGAGGCCCTTGTCCTGCAAGGAGCAACCAACCCGGTGCCTTGATGGCCTGGGGATGGTAGGAGGACCAGATGTACAGCCAAGCATACTGGTGACTGCTCCCTCATGAGTGTTGTGATGGGACAGCTGGAGAGTGGGGGAAATCTGGAAGTGGACCGTAGCATATATAGGATTCTCACACAGTCTCCCATCTACCCACCGATCTAACCACAGACCTGCTTAGCTTCCATACAATTTGCTGTACTGTGTGCCTAGTTTTCTGCACACCCAGTTCTGCCTTCCACTTTAATTCAAGCCCCAAACTCTTCAAAGGCAGCAGGAAGAGCACACATTAACTACTGGTCTGCAAGTTTGCTTGATCTATATGGTACATAACAATGGAAGACTCTGGGCATTCTCAAGTGCAGCATTCTAGATTCTCTGCATACAACTCAAAATTGCAGCCACTCCCGAGCAATGAAAGGGCAGGCCCTGTCCATGTAGCGCAGGTATAGCCAGATCTCTAGCAGTGGGCACCAGCCTGAACTACTGACTCCTTCATCTGCTGCAGACTGCTAGAGGTCATGGCCATAAAGCAGACCAAGCCACATTATCTCATTCGTCACTCAGCAATGCTGGGAACATGGCAATCTCTGCAGAGCCAATGAATAAAAGTTTCTCCTCGCCACTCTCATTTTACAAAAAATGTTTTTTATTGATGATATTGCCCAGCTACGATTTGATTGATTAGCTGAATTCAGTAGATCGTTGCTTGCAGTCATGCAACGGTGGTGGTATGAGTTGCGCTACCAAAAAAAACAAAAAACAAAAAAAAATGGTTGAAGGCACCTCTGCTGGGCTGAAGTAATAGGAGAGAGAAGAGTTGGCTCTCATAAGTTGGCACTCAGCCAGTGGAGCAATCCACATGGAGGCCTTTTCCCCATGGCGTCATCCATTTGCACTCTTTCAAGGTACCTCATGACCTCCTGAAGAACGTCCCCCACGCTGTAGCCCTTCTTGGTGGCCTTCTGAGCCAATCGGGGGAGGTCGGTCAGGTCTCCATCTCGGTCATTCAAGAACGTCAGGTTGGGCACGTTGAAATGAGAAGCCACCATCCACTGGAGGACAGCCTGGAGCTCTTTGTTCAAGGAACCGGTCTCCGCGTTCTGGTTGGTCACGATAATCCCATTTGAATCATTGGGTCTTGGGTTCGCTCTGATGAGAGAAGCTCTCCTAGGCCCAACTAAGCGCTGGGATGAGCCGGCATAGCTGGTTTGCTTATGGGATGTATCGCCACTGCCCAAATTGGAGCCACTGCCGTCAGGCTCTAACAAACACAACTTGGTCATCGACTTCACCAACTGCTCAATATCTAGCATCTCCATATGCTCTAGATTTCCATTCATATCCCAAGCATCACTGTTTGGCTTACCAAGGGGCTTTATCCTCTGGGGTCTGACTTCAGGAGGCGGGGCCTGCCTGTAGCCCCTGTTGGCACTGCCGGAATGGTCGTCTACACCGGAAATGGCCTCGCGCATGACCTTCTGGATGGTTGAGGTCAGGATACTGGAAAACTCTTCCTTTTTTGGTTCTCGTGGATAGGATTCCTGCCTTCCCGCTGCTCGCCTTGGAGGGCTGGTAGGGAACTTGGCACCGATGCTCCCCCCGGGCTTCTCATAAATAGGTTCAGGGCAGCTGTAGCCGAAGGAAGGGTTATTTGACTTGCGAGGTCCACTTTGCTTGGTTCTGTCCGTTATCTGTTTATGTATCTTTGATAATGCGCTGTCAATAATGTGTTTTGCGCACTCGTCCATTGAAAAGAGCTTCTCTGGAATTTTACTTCCAGTTGGGTACGGTTTCATCTCCCTGTTTCCCTTGTCCTTCCCGTTGCTATACATTTTTGCTGTTGATGACCCTGCCAGACTCAAGATGTTGTCTCCTCTCTCGGCGTCCTATGCTCTTCTACTGACACCTAGCACATTCCCATCTGTGGACACCCCGTTTCTATGGTGGCAGTGACATCACAAAGCACCAGTGTATCATCAGCCTATGATTCAAGGGCAATGCTTTCACAAACTCCATAATTTTCTTCCCACCTGTCATGATTGTATATCCCTGTTAAAAAGCAGAGAAATGTAACCTTCAATCCTTGTGAAAATTTGGAGATGTATATAAATGACAGTAGGGGAAACTCCTGTTCCAAAAATCTGGTTGTTGAGCAAAAAACCACCTGCCATGGCTAGAGGTAGAAGAAAACGGTTTAATTTTTTTTGGTGGATTTTGGTGTTATATAAGTACAGAATGCAGTATTATATGTTTTTTATTCAAAATTTACATTATAATTACAAATTATAACTGCTTTAAAAGTGTACTAGGTAGGTGGTATAATGTCAGCAGATGCAGCCAAGGTCATTACTCAGGTACCTCCCCCATTAAATAATAAATAAAAACCAAACTGTTTTATTTTTTCACTTTTTTTTCTACAAAAATGAAAGGTGCAGAAAACAATGTTATGTGCTTTTATTTTGTTATCACCATTTTCTCCCACCTCTAGCCATGGCTCAAGTGTCAGTGTCCCAAAGCACACACTTCCTAGTAAATGTAATTTTGGACATTGTGCTGTGGTATAAGTAATTTGTTATATGAACACCCAAATAAGATTTTTCTTAGAACTGTGTACTATCAATTATTAACAACACAATTGTCTTCTATTTCAGCTTTCTTTTTCTTTTATATTCATTTGCTAGGAGTATAACAAAGCTGATGTGATGGGAACACTCACTCTCTCTCTCTCTGTATGTGTTGCAAATATGCATATCAGTGATCCCCAAATTTTTTATCACCAGGACCCACTTTTTTAAATGATACTCTGTTGCGACCCACCTAGGTTTACCAGGCTTTTAAAAAAGGATATCTAGAAAGAAATATTTTATTTATTTATAAGTAGTAATAACCAGAAAAAAAGACTCTCAAACATTTATCTCCCTATATTTACACAAGCTTGCAAACTGCAGGAGCTGAGCTCTTTGCAGGATAATCAGCAGCTACAGTATCTGATTTTTGAGCAGCCTCAGGGGACCCACCAAAAATCAGGCCACAACCCACCAGTGAAATCCCAACCCACGGTTTGGGAACCACTAAGTATATTATCGAATATAAATTTTGTTGGTCCTCAGAGTAATCTAACATCTACACACAATACAAAGCATTATTAATACAAAGCAATACAAATGTATTAAATACATTTAATACAGAAACATCAAGGACATCAAATAAAACAGATGTCAAAAGATACAAAAGCCCCCTGTGATTCCTTTGTTCAGTTCTAAGTTTCTCTGGATGGCTTCAGTCATTCTAATCAAGTAGGCAGTAAGGACACCACCCATTCACACAGCCCCCTCTCTCTAGCCAATGACAGCTAGCCTCTATTAGGAAAATAGTCCTTTTAAATATATTTTGAGTAGTCATTAAGCTTTAAAGAACTAACAGAATAAGCTCGCTTTTCACTCCAGCAAGCTGTCTGGGAATGCTGCCAGTTTTACTGGGGTCTTAAGCTACAGTTTATTAGGATAGTGGTTAATTTTCCGAGGCAAATTGCAGTGCACTTATCGAGGGACATTATGTTATATTACACACACTCTTAGCAAATGTGCACTTAGCAGCATTACATGAGGCTAAAGAGACACATTTGCACTTTACTTCCTTTAAAAAAAATAAAAAAGCAGATTTAAGGAAAAACCAGACATCACAGGAATTTTCTCAAGACTTTGGCTATGCAATCTAGCACTGAGAAAGACTTCTGAATCAGAATCTATCAGCAACATACAGTCCGTTATACACTGCTCAAAACAATAAAGGGAACACTTAAACAACACAATGTCACTCCAAGTCAATCACACTTCTGTGAAATCAAACTGTCCACCTAGGAAGCCACACCGATTGACAATCAAGTTCACATGCTGTTGCACAAATGGAGTAGACAACAGGTGGAAATCATAGGCAAGTAACAAGACACCCCCAATAAAGGAGTGGTTCTGCAGGTGGTGACCACAGACCACTTAGCAGTCCCTATGCTTTCTGGCTGATGTTTGGGTGACCTTTGAATGCTGGCGGTGCTGTCACTCTAGTGGCAGCATGAGGCGGAGTCTGCAACCCACACAAGTGGCTCAGGTAGTGCAGCTCATCCAGTATGGCACATCAATGCAAGCTGTGGCAAGAAGGTTTGCTGTATCTGTCCGTGTGGTGTCCAGAGCATGGAGGCACTACCAGGAGACAGGCCAGTACACCAGGAGACATGGAGGAGGCCGTAGGAGGGCAACAACCCAGCATCAGGACCGCTACCTCCGCCTTTGTGCCAGGAGGAACAGGAGGAGCACTGCCAGAGCCCTGCAAAATGACCTCCAGCAGGCCACAAATGTGCATGTGTCTGCTCAAACGGTCAGAAACAGACTCTGTGAGGGTGGTATGAGGGCCCAACATCCACAGGTGGGGGTTGTGCTGACAGCCCGACACCGTGCAGGACGTTTGGCATTTGCCAGAGAACACCAAGATTGGCAACCTCGCCACTGGCGCCCAGTGCTCTTCACAGATGAAAGCAGGTTCACATTGAGCACGTGTGACAGACGTGACACAGTCTGGAGACGCCAGGGAGAACGTTCTGCTGCCTGCAACATCCTCCAGCATGTCCGGTTTGGCAGTGGGTCAGTAATGGTGTGGGGTGGCATTTCTTTGGGGGGCCACACAGCCCTCCATGTGCTCACCAGAGGTAGCCTGACTGCCATTAGGTACCGAGATGAGCTCCTCAGACCCCTTGTGAGACCATATGCTGGCGCGGTTGGCCCTGGGTTCCTCCTAATGCAGGACAATGCTAGACCTCATGTGGCTGGAGTGTGTCAGCAGTTCCTGCAAGAGGAAGGCATTGATGCTATGGACTGGCCTGCCCGTTCCCCAGACCTGAATCCAATTGAGCACATCTGAGACATCATGTCTCGCTCCATCCACCAGCGCCACGTTGCACCACAGACTGTCCAGGAGTTGGCGGATGCTTTAGTCCAGGTCTGGAGACAATCCCTCAGGAGACTATCCTCATCAGGAGCATGCCCAGGTGTTGTAGGGAGGTCATACAGGCACGTGGAGGCCACACACACCACTGAGCCTCATTTTGACTTGCTGTATGGACATTACATCGAAGTTGGATCAGCCTGTAGTGTGTTTTTCCACTTCAATTTTGAGTATGACACCAAACCCAGACCTCCATGGATTAATAAATGTGATTTCCATTGATGATTGTTGTGTGATTTTGTTGTCGCACATTCAACTATGTCAGGAACAAAGCATTTAATAGGAATATTTCGTTCATTCAGATCTCGGATGTGTTGTTTAAGTGTTCCCTTTATTGTTTTGAGCAGCTTACTTTCCAAAACACATTTATCTGTACCAAAGGTATGGCAGATGCCCCATCATGAGGCAACTTTATTGTCCCCACTGGAGAGCCGAGTTTCTGATATGTAACAGGAGATTGAGAAAGGCCTGAGATTTCAAAGGCATAAAGAATTTCAGAGACCAGTTCATATGAGATTATAGCTAATACTAGAAATATAAGTATGCTTTAAGAAAAGTATGCTATAAGAAAAGTATACTATAAGAAGTACCATAACTGTCCTTAGAAAAAGATGTGTTAATTTCACACAATATATTTCCCTTTTTAAAAAAAAAAAAAAAAAAAGCCAAAGTACAATCCAATATTTCCAGTTAAAGTTTCTAACCTCCACTTTGTGAACAAAACAAAGTTTGACAATGGGTGGCCCTCATCCACATCATCTAGACTGCAGTGGTTCCCAAACTGTGGGTCGGGACCCAATTTTGGGTGGGTGGCAAAACTGACAATGCAGATTAGGTTATGTGCATCAAGGGTTAAACAAGCTGCTGCTTGTGGGGAAGAGCCCAGGTGCCAATCACCATTATAGCCACACCCCTTTTCCAGGATTTTTTTCCACCCCTAAATCAGGTCTTTAGGGCTGCAGCAGGCAAATGTGCCTCCGCTCTTATCAAAGGCCAAGCAAAGGGCAATGTGAGGCCACCCAAATGGTTCTGATCTGATGAACGTGGAGCTCAACAAACATTTCAGAAGGTGATCCCCCCCCCCCATATATTAAAAAGTATAAAAACAGAGGTTTGAGCCTCTGGTAAAGTGAATTTTTTTTTTAAAGTCTTGTAAAGCTAGGAGGATCCTGCTAGAGTGTCATTTTAAGAAGTGGGTCCTGGTGCTAAAAGGTTTGAGAACCACTGGTTAGAGAGCTGAATATCTGAAGGCCTGCCAGCTCCCATGTAAATCTTCCAACCTCTTAAGATCTGTCCACTGAAATTAGGTGTATGACTACCAAAGAGGGCCTTTTCAGTGATAGCACCCAAACAATAGAATTTGCTTCCCTTTTAATTGGTCTCTAGTTGTTGAATGTTTTAGTCCAGCATTTCTCAACATTTGTCCCCCACTGCACCACTTTCCATGGTCCACCTATTGGAAGTACCACTGGAAGGAACTGACAATGATGCAATCTCCAGTTACTTCCAGATTGGGAGGCCAGATGCAACACAACAAACACTGGAAAGAGGCTTAGGACAGACAGGAGGGCTTTTCTGAGCATGTGAAGAGTGCATGCTGAAGCTCTGCCTGCCGAGCTGAACCGAGCCTCTTACTGCCGCATCACATTGCTGGTCTCTCTGCCAGGGGTCCCATGGGTATCACCAGACACCACCTCAAGTAACACCAGTTGTGCAAGTACCACTGGTTGAGAAATACTCTTTTAGTCAGTTCTATAAGGTGGTTTTACAGAGAGAGATTTTTTTTAAAACAGACAAGAGACGTACTCCTGCAACTGGTGACTAGCCTTTCCAGGTTCATCTGGTAGCAGAGTTGGCTGCCACACCACAAATGGCCTCTGCATGGACCCCAAACAGCACAGCTGCTGGAAGAACCTGGAAAAGCCAGCCAGCAGCTGCAGGAACACACACTCCCTCGGATGGGGAACCACTGCATTAAGGGGTGGTGCAATAGCTCTGGGGGGACGGCCTTGCAAACCTAACTGGTATGGAGTAGTTGGTTCAGGCATCTTTGCCCAGTATCTGATAAGAACTTAAGCACCTCGCTGGATCAGGCCGCAGACCCATCTTGTCCAGCTTCCTGTATCTCATGGTGGCCCAACAGATACCTCAGGAAGCACACAAGAGACCTGCATCCTGATTCCACTCTCTTGCATCTGACATTCTGAACCTACTTCTAAAATCAGGAGGTTGCACCACACCCATCATGGCTTATAACCTGTGATGGACTTTTCCTCCAGAAATCTGTCTGACCCCCATTTAAAGGCATCTAGGCTAGGTGCTGTCACCACATCCTGTGGCAAGCTGTTCTACATGACCCTGTTTTCACGTGCTCCTGCCCATGGAATGGGCAGTGGTTGGGCTTCTTCCTTTCTTTTCGGATCAGCAGCTCCCTGTAAAGCATCCAAAGTTAACTTTGAACATCATCCAGCCTACAGTCACCCACTCATCCTATCACCATGTTTGAATGTTACCTAGGTTAGCATATTGGCAGAGGAGCTTCCTACACTCCCAGTTCTACTGCTTTGATGGGCTGAACAAGTCCCAATCCAGCCCACCAACCTGGCAATGCTAGTTGGTACAATAGAAGCCCATGTTGATTTCACCCATCTTCTCCCCACCATCACCTCCACCTGCAATACAAGTGGGTAGAGAACCAGTGCAGACTGAAATACCAGTGCCACTGTTTGCGGCAATCAGATGTGCTGAAGAACACTGCTGATTCCAAGATCATTGCCCTCACAGGCACACATTTAGAGCCTAACTTCTATGGCAATCTGGACTGTGTTCAGCTGAACTTCTGATCAACACAAACGGAGACACAAAACCTCACTGTAACCTTACCGTGGCTGCAGCCATTCTGTGATGGGCAGATTTGTTAAGCTTTGCTATTGTTAGCAGAACATAAAACTAACAAAAACTCAGATTGAATAAACAGGAATGTATGTTTACATGGTGATCTGGCTTGCTGCAAAGGATTCTTATATTCAAAACATTCAAATCAGTTCTGTCTTTCCCAAGCCTAACATGAGAAGTCTAGTTCAGTGGTTTCCAAATGTTATAGCACTGATACCCACTTTTTTAAATGACACTCTGTCGGGACCCACCTAGGTTTACCAGACTTTTAAAAAGAGGATCTGGAAAGAAATAATATTTTATTTATTTATTTAGTTACTTATTTATAAGTAATAATAACCAGTAAAAAGACCCTCACACATTTTTCTCCCTATATTTACACATGCTTGCAAACTGCAGGAGCTGAGCTCTTTGCAGGGTAATCAGTAGCTGCAGTGTCTGATTTTTGAGAGCCTCAGGGCCGGACACAATTAGTTATCTGATCTTTCCATCACCCTTTGAGGACCCACCAACAATCAGGTTGTAACCCTCCAGTGAGTCCCAACCCACAAGTTGGGAAGCACTGCTGTAGTTGTACCTGCCTTAAATAATAGACATAGTTAGCTCAGTAAGATGTTCGTACTTATATTCAGTTTTACAACTGCAGGCCGTTTTATACAGATAGCTCTCGA
Source organism: Tiliqua scincoides (assembly GCF_035046505.1). Taxonomy (NCBI): domain Eukaryota; kingdom Metazoa; phylum Chordata; class Lepidosauria; order Squamata; family Scincidae; genus Tiliqua; species Tiliqua scincoides. The sequence goes on along the minus strand of NC_089827.1, from coordinate 12,971,108 downwards.
TATCCATGGGGGGGGGGGGTTCCATACCCGAAACCTGTGGATAATTAAATCTGCAAGTGGGGACCATCAGAGGACTTCCGAACGTCGCATCCTGGAGGTGTTCTGAGGCCCGGGGAGGCCGTGTACAACTTCCTGGAGACCTTAAAACTGCACTTCCAGATGACACATTGGGTCAAATCTGTGGGTCCTGAATCCATGGATAAGAAGGGCGCACTGTTCCTGCTTCAAATGTGCCTGATATAAACAACCAAATCCTCTGGATGTCTACTCAGAAGTAAGTCCAATGGAATTCAGTGGGCCCTAATCCCATATAAAGGTGTATTAGAACTGCAGCTGAAATCACTAGCTGTTCTCCAGCGAATCAGTGAACTGTCTGGGGTGGTCCACACCTGCTTGTCCATAAACACCGAAAGGATATTTGGGGTATGTGTGCAATCAATTGGGGGGGAGGGAGAGCAACCCCCTGTGATGCTGCCTAGTGATCAATGGCAACGTGTTTTTAATGCTTCACAAATGGTGTCCAAAAGGAATTTGTAAAATTTCTTTCTATTTTACTTTAGAGCTAAGGATGCAAATTCTGTACCAGTTTTAGTTTGGGCCAGCAATCTCATGGACAGCTGGATTCTGCAGTAGCTCTAGTCCAGCAATTTTCAATCACCGTACCATGGTACATTGGTGTGCCGCGAATGAACAGCAGATATGCCACAGGAGTTTGGGGGAGGGTCATTTTTTGTAGGGCCATTGGGGGATGTGAACCCCTGGCCAGCAGCATGGTGTGCCTTGTCAATTGTCAAAACATTGGGGGTGCACCTTCTCAGTGTGCTGTGGGTGGGATGAAAAGGTGAAAATCACTACTCTAGTGTCTTCCCAGCCATTGCACATACAGACCACAGTTTTCAACAGCTGCTTTTAATTGTACCTTTTCAAATGTCTCCTTTCGATTTTTGATAGAGAAGCAAGAGCCATGGTGATTAAACTGACAAGTTAAAAGAGTTTGCATTATGAGTACTTCTTATACCTCATGTACTAGGTTTTTGCTATGCAAAGCTAGTATATAGGGTCCTTTAACTGTTCACAATACCCACAGTGACCAGCCCAGACAAGTAAGTACTTCTAAGGAAGAATTGCATGTGATCTGAAACAAAGGAATCCCACCCCTGCTTGCCTCTGTGCTGATTCTGGTGATCTCAGGCCCGCTACCAGAATTAGCAGTCATCAGAATAGGAACCAAGACCGTCCCTATATAATTTGTGCCCTCGGCTGCACTGAAAAGGGACACTAGCAAAACCGTCCATCTGGCAGTCCCCTTACTCTAGTTTGGCTGGGTAAGATCATCGCCCTTTCATTGTATTCAAGTCAAGCAGCCAACCAGTTTCACAAGTTCTTCTTAAGAATTTTTGGTGCCTGTAACGTCCATGGCGGGAGGAGGCCCCTGCCCTGGGGTCTGTACCGAGCACGAGGGGCTTACCCGGTCTAGGCGCGGTGGTCGGCGATGAATTAACGCACGGGACGCAGGTAGGGCAGCTTTACACAGACGGTTTAATTGAGTCAGTCTCTTTACATTCATGGGGCTCGTTGTTTCACGGCCCCCTTCAGTCTATGCTGACAGATGCCAGCGTCAGCGGAGCGGTTCTGGCCCCGTTCCTTCGAGTTCCTGGGAGTTGGGAGTCCAGGCTTCCCGGCCCGGGTCCCTCTGCCCTATGCCTGGGTTCTAGAGGCCTCTGCCCCGGCCGGCAGGGATCCGGCTGGTTTGCCCTGGGATGGCCCACGGTCCCTTGGTGTTTACTCCCTTCTCTGTTCGTACTCCGGGTTTGTAGTTGGTGTCGAGTGCCACTCTCGACCGCCATGGCTCTCCAGGGTATGTCCCTTGGGACTGGGCAGGCCCAGGGCCCTGGAGGTTCTGGCCCCAACCTCCTGTCTCTGTAGCTGCCCGTAGCCTCCTTCCTACAGAGGCCTCTCTCCTTTCCCTTTGGCCTGGGTCGCCTTCTCCCACTGGCTTCCCTCTGGCCTTCCACCCCTCCGGAGAGGAGTGACCTCCCTCTTCCCTCTCCAGCTCCCTTATGAGGCTTACCTCCGGTCGGCCTGACCCCCCCTTCCTTCCCACGAGTCTTCCTGCTCCCAGCTGTTCCTTGTCCCTACTCCCCTGTAGGTGTCCTGCCCGGGCCTCCAGTGCTGCTGACACTTGGGGCTTACTCCCGAGTAGACCTTATCTCCCGAGGAGACCCTTGTGTCTAGGGAACTCCAGGCCACCTGAGCAGGGCCCAGGTGACAGTGCCATAAATTATATTTCAGGCATTCCTCTTGGGTTTTGGCCAATGGGAGGCTCTGGGCAAAAGTACACCCAGCAATGAGTCACATGTAGCTCTTCCCCAGGAATTTTGACTCTGGCTCACAAAATGGACAAAGATTGGAATCTGAAGCAGAGGACCTACATATAGTAAGGGGCTGCTGAACTCTCTCCCCTCCACTCTTCTGCTGAAGAGCTTCCTCCCTTAAGCATTTTTTTTTTCTTCCTATGAGTGCCCACTTCTCTTCCCCCTACACAGGGAAGGGCAGCTTGGGAAGGACAGTTTGAATGGAAAAAAACAGTAAATCATGGCAGGAAGACAAGAAGGTCTCTCTCCTTGCTAGTGAGCTAGGATGGTGTACAGTGGGCCCTAAATATCTGTGGGGAAACCATTCCAGGACCCCCTTGCAGATAGCGAATTCCACTGATAATCAAGTCCATGGCTGGAGGGCCTCAGATGACCTTCCAGACCTGACAGGGTCATTGGCACTAATGGAAGTTACTCCTTTTCCATCTGGGAGGTCCTTCTGAAGGCCTTCCAGCCATGTGCTCAGCATCCGCGGATACTGAATCCATCAATGCTGAGTTCGCATAAAATGAGGGCCCATTGTACTGGTTTGGGTGTTCAACTTAGACCTAGAAGGTCCAGGTTCAAATCCCTGCTCAGCCACAAAGCTTCCTGGGTGACTTGGGCCAGTCACACTCTCTCTCTCTCAGCCTCACCTACCATACAGGGTTGTTGTGAGAACAAAAGAAAGGGAGGAACCATGTACTCTACCCTGATCTCTTTGGAGGAAGGGTGGCATAAAAATGTGAAAAATAAATAAAATTAATAATTAGTGAACCTTCAATTTCAGATTGCAGCCTCTGTGATGGCATATGGTTTTACACGCACACAAAAATCAACAGACAACCCCGTGGCATATATACTTTGGCATTTATGCCCACTTCTCATGTATAGGAGAACCAATCATGTGCGTTTGTCGCATATGAGTGTAACACTCTAAGACAGTTTTTCTCAAACTGTGAGTTTGGACTCACTAGGAGGGTCGTGAGCCAATTTCAGGTGGGTCATGTAGCACCTAGCTCACCCACCACTGAAAATACAGAGCTGAAAATACAGGGGACAGAGCTGCTGGACAGGGCGAATGGGAGAGAGGTATGATGCTTTGCCCTAAATAGGTGGGAAGATGAATTGCTGGAAAGGGGGGGGTCTTTGTGGTTGCAGAAGGATCCAAGCTGCTTTTGACTTCTGAGCTGAAATGTTTGAATTCCAAGTTATGTAAAAATAACAGCACGTGTATACTGTGTAATGGGACTTTTGGCTGAGCTTAGGTTTGAAGCCTAAATAGATAATGTCACTTCCATCCATGACATCACTTCCAGGTTAATGACATCACTTCCAGTGGGTCTCAGCACATTGTCATTCTAAAAAGTGGGTCCCAGTGCTAAAGGGTTTGAAAACCACTGCTCTAACAAGTGCATGGAACACAACATGGACCTACAGAGCTTTATTATCCTTTGTTTGAGAAGTATGATCTCAGAAGCTAAGCAGGGTCAGGCCTGGTTAGTACTTGGATGGGAGACTGCTTGAGAATACTGGGTGCTGTAGGCTTATACCATAGTCTTTCGAGACTGAAGGTTGCCAACCATATGAATACTAACATGGTCCAACAAGCACTGTGGGCAATACAATGCACCCTTATTTCTCATTAATTTCAGCTTCAACATCTGTAAGAACTATTCAGCATCTGAGATGACCCAACTGATGAACTGATGTGAATTTGCACAACTGTAACTTACAGGCTTTGTGATGAGGACACATGACCAGACTCTAGTAACCAGGCAACCTGGGCATGGATCCTAGGGCACCACTCAGTGGAAAGGAGGCCCATGAAGATCATCTTGGGCTTTGTGACAGGCCATAAAGCATCAAGAATGAGATCCTTTTCAGGTGAAGACGTGTCAGGATATTAACAACCTTGCTATGTCATCAGAATTGGAATGTGCAACGGTACCCACAGAGGCACTGTTGGCATCCTTGTGCATTCCAGCAAGACACAATTTTAACAAAGTGCAAACATTTCTGCATTAACACGGATGTCATTGCATTACACTGCTACCCTCCATCTATTTTTAAAGCCAATGTAAATTCTCATCACTGCTTAAATTACTGACGTTCACAAGTCTGCTCAGATTGACTTCAGCACAGGCTGGGTCCGTAAAATTTGGTATGAGAACAAACAAAGTCATGGTGTTGGATGCAGTTTTGCTTTTTGTGGACTTGAGTCAGCTTGAAATAGTTTAGCCAAAATGTATTAGGACCCCAAAGGTCAGCCCAATAATTATCGTAATGGCAAACATTCGTAAGTCCACAGAGACAGAGGTTTTTATTCCATCGCTCCTCCTAGATGCTCAACAAATAAATGTATACACAACTTGCACCTGCATACATGATTCAAAAGACAATGGACCTGCAGGAAGCCATGGGTCAGTTCTGCCTTCTTGTCATTGTCCGGTCTTTGTTTTGCTTTGTTCTATACAGGAAGCAAATTATTCATATTACGAGTGATGGTGACGAGTGAACGCTGGAAGGGAGACACTCATTCAGTGCTGTCAAAGGAGAGGAGCAATGAATACCATTTTTGCAGGGGCCCGGAAATGGGGTGGGGGTTGCAATCAGGCTGATTGCATTGCCAGGCAGCCACTTGAAAGACTAATAAAGATGACAACACTCACAGCTAGCCTTGAACTGAAGTGGAATAGAACACAGGGTCTAGATTGGTTGGTCATTTTTGGATGGGTTACATCTGGGTGCACAACAGGTGCAGTGTGTGCCATTGCTGCTAGATCTCACCCCTCCCTCCACCTCCTGACCATGTTCCTCCCCCTCCTTATCCACGATTCCCCTCCCCTGCACAGTCTTATCTGCTGTGGAATAGCTTGACAGCTGTGGCAGCAGTCCACCAGCTCTGTTTGTGGTGACAGCTCCAAGAAGCTACCCTATGGCCTGTTACAATTCTGTTATGCAGTGGTATCTAGCCCAATAGGATTAGGCTGTTAGAGACATTCCCTTATTGGTTAACCATCTGAAGAAAATGATCATTTAGGGGCATAACTTAAGGCAGTGGTTTCCAAAAAAATTTTAGTCAGCTGCTCCCTTGACCTATTGGGCCCTTGGCCCCAACTCCCCATTAGGATTATAATCCTATACATTGTATAGGTCAGCGGGCTTTTTTGTGAGGATTCTGCAGCTCCCCTGGCTAGTCTCTACAGCTCCCTGGGGAGCCGTGGCTCAGTTTGGGAACCACTGCCATAAGGTCACATAGAGCTCTTAAACCACAGGGTCGCTTGAGACAGCTATATAGGGATGGGGATTGTCATAAAACATAATGGCAGTGACTCAGGGTCCAATCCTATCCAACTTTCCAGCACTGGTGCTGCCACAATGCAACCCCGAAGTAAAGGATCAAATGTTTGCTTACTTTGAGGAGACCTCTGGGACTGTTCTCCCTCCAAAGAATGTAGTACATGCCCCGTTGGCACTGCAGCATGTGCTGGAAAACTAGATAGGATTGGGCCCTCAGCACCTGATGTATTTTATGACAATCCTCCTCTCTGTTAAAAATATTTAGGAGCCCTGAAAATGTTGCATGGTGTCATAAGATTTAAATGAGGGAGAGCAGCAGAATTCATTTCTGGGATACACAGCTCATAGTAGGTGAGGAAGGGAATTCTAAGGGTTACACCCTGAAAAGGCCAGTGCACTGCTGAAGGGGATACTTAAAACAGACATATGTCTCAACAATCATTATGCCTGCAGCTTTCAGGGGACACTGCAGAGAATAGGGGGGGAAAGGAGATAAGCATTTGAAGTGTACTTTGGAGCAGAACAGAACAGAGAGAAAATGAAACAAATTCCATTTTTCTCCATGTTGTGGATATTTATCAGAACTTTAGGTTTGCAGAAAGCAAGAAGAAGAAATTCCAAGTTGAGGAATACTGCATACCTAAAAGAAGGGCACATTTAAAAGAAATTAATGCTTTACAAAGAAATTGAAAGCAGATCCTACTTTGAAGCAGGACGTCACCGAATTAAGAGGGTTTAGCAGGAACTACAGCTCGGGTGAATTAACAGAATCTCGAATGAGGGATTGAAATTATTTGTGGCATTACTGCATGTCCTCAGGGGAAAGCGACAGCATCAAGAAGATCTGACCCTAGGCAAAGTTCTTAATATGTTCAGGGCAGGGCATAAAAAAAAAAGTTAGGGCCAGGCCACAGATTGGAATTCAGCTGAAAGTGTTGTTCAGGAACTGAATGTGAAGGAACACCGTGAACAAAAGTCAGGTCCCAAAAATGGAAAGACCTTTTCCATGCTCAGCCGCTAAGGGAAAAATGCTCAGGAGACAAGTGTGCAATAAAAACTGTGGAATGCAGCATGGACTTAACCAGCCTTGCGCCTTTAGCAAATTGTGTTTTAACTGCAGAAAGCATAAACCTTTTGCAATAAACTGTCTGTCCTTTGCACAAACAACTTGGGTGTACATTTTTACCATATAACTAACCTTAAAGTTGATCCATTTATTCATTGTTATGAAGAATATATATGTATGCTGCTTTTCAATTAAAAAAAAAAAAATTTCACAAAGTGGTTGATGTATCAAAATAAATGAAAAGGAGGTGACCTGTCCCAAAAGGACTCACAGGGTTAAAAAAAAGACACAAAAGAATGACACCAGCAAACAGCTCACTGGTAAGACACTAAGGGTCCAATCCTATCCAACTTTCCAGCTCCAGTGCAACCACAATGCAGCCCAGAGGTAACGGAACAAATGTTCCCATACCTTGAGGAGGCCTATGTGACTGTTCCCCCACCACAGGATGCAGCACACACCCCATTGGTATAGCTGGAAAAATGGATAGGATTGGGCCCTATGTTGGGGCGAACAGGAACAGTTGCTTTCCTCTTCCTAAATAAGAGAGCCACCACTTAATAGGTGCCTCTTAGGCTCAGCTCATAGGGAATATTTGAGCAACAGTACAAATGTCCTTTCCACTATATCCGCTCCTTTCCTTGCTGATGTTGGGCTGAAGTCAATGATATAGCAAAGTCGGACAAAGTTCTGCTAGAGAGCTTGCATCATATCCCATGCTGCTCAGATGGATTTTTTTTACAGTATAGATCAGCAGTTTTCAATGTTTTTCTTCTCATGGCACACTGACCTCTATGGTCTTCTCGGTCTTTGTCTCTTGTGATGTCAAATCAAATCAACTTTTATTGACAAACCAACAAACCACTACAAACTCCAGGGAGGTGTTAATCATAGAGTTTACTGAGGTCTTGCCTGGAACTTCTCGTCCACTAGCAGAAGGAATTTCGCCACTCACTCAGTGACTTCTGGGAGGCCTTCACTGAGGAGCAAAAGCAATTTCTTTGTGTCTGGGAGCCCTAATTTGCTCTATGGGGCTGGATCCTATGATGTCACTTTCAGCTTCCAAGAGACTTTTCCGGATTCTGCGGTTCGGTGTCTAAAGCAGCTGCCTGTAGTAATGAATTCTTTGTCCCGATTCCTCCACTAGCCCCTTGAAGCCTTAGAAAAAGAGCTGCAGAATTTGGAGGCGTTTTTCAGTGATTTTGAACCACTGTGCTCCAAACTCCCGGAACACACCTTTCACGGCACACCGATGTCCCACAGCACACAGGTTGAAAATCGCAGGTATGGATTGTACCATGTCAGGCATGCACAACTGTTAGCCCACAAAGCAGAAAGGGTTTTCAGTGCATGAACACCAGCTCATCAAGGGCCTAATAAACCTTTTATTTTCATTTTTCACTGCTTACCTAGCAAAAACAGAGTAGTTATTGAGCATCTGCCACACTGGCCGTCATAAATGTTTGGTGTGTTGCATTGCACTTGAGGGCCACACATGATTTTTGTTTCTTTAATGTGTGAAGTTGGAGCCACAGCCCTATATTGCTCCATTGACTTTTTTTTTCCTCCCCTTTTTGATGTGCCATTCCCATGCTCTTATTTATGATCAGCAAGGTATTGAAGAAACATGCCTCTTTAGTGCATTGATACAATCTACAATTCACATGGAACCTTTCTTCAAAGGAAGGCTGCCTCAGGCAGTGTTTTGTCATTAAGGCTTCCATAAATATTACTGGAAAGGCATGCTACATCTTGTTCCAGCCATCTCTGGATAGCTAAATTAGCCCAACACAGAAGTACACCCCACACTGACTCACAATATACCATCTTCATTAAGAACGCAGTACAGAGCATTAAAATACGTCCACAGTTTAATTTCAACATGGGAGAGTTAAGAACATAAGAACGGCCCAGCTGGATCAGGCCATAGGCCCATCTATCTCACAGTGGCCCACCAAATGCCTCAGGGAGCACACAAGACAACAAGAGACTTGCTCCTGGTGCCCTCCCTTGCAACTAGCATTCTGACGTAGTCCATTTTTTTAAAATCAGGTTGGTCTGTGGAACTCCTTGCCACAGGATGTGGTGATGGCATCTAGCCTGGATGCCTTTAAAAGGGGATTGGACAAGTTTCTGGAGGAAAAATCCATTACGGGGTACAAGCCATGATGTGTATGTGCAACCTCCTGATTTTAGAAATGGGTTATGTCAGATGCAAGGGAGGGCACCAGGATGAGGTCTCTTGTTATCTGGTGTGCTCCCTGGGGCATTTGGTGGGCCGCTGTGAGATACAGGAAGCTGGACTAGATGGGCCTATGGCCTGATCCAGTGGGGCTGTTCTTATGTTCTTATGTTCTTACCCATTATAGCTTGTAACCCGTAATGGATTTTTCCTCCAGAAACTTGTCCAGTCCCCTTATTCTAGTAGTCTCCCTCTTCTCCATCTAAATTCCTACCTGGAGTATTTTTCTCAGCCCTCATGAGGTTGACACTCTTTGTCTTCCACAGCCAGATATACATTCCCTGATAATATGGATATCAGACTTTCTCTGGAAGAACATTCTTGGCAGATCCCCTGGCATCTTGAGGGCCCTCAAAACATTAGTCATCAGTTGAAATGTATCTCTTGCTTCCTGAAAAAGTCTCTACGCCCTGTAGTCAGATACGGCTCACACCACACACTGCCTGGTACACTTTTAAAGCGTATCTGAAAGATTCAAGTGGTCCCTACTCCTTCAGGGCTTTAGATGCCCAGTGTGCAAGACAAGACATAAAACTTGATGTCTTCCCAGGCTAGTCCAATTTGCCTTAAATTACAATTCTTGTCTGCCTATGTAGGATATGGATATCTATGCCTGATTTTTTTAACTGTCATGGAGAAAGGAAAAACTTTCATGGAGAATTGGTTTGACTGGGTGGATATTAAAAAACAATAATTAGAAAGGAATTACTGTCCTTTGCAGCTTTGCTTCACAGTTCTGCTACCAGCAAGTGGGCAGTCCGCCACGCCCTGCAGAGTGCTTCACTATGCCTTAGGGCAGTGTTTCTCAAGCTGTGGGTTGGGACCCACAGGTGGGTCATGTGCCAATTTCAGGTGGGTCCCCATTCATTTCAATATTTTATTTTTCATATATTAAACTTGATGCTACCCTGGTATGTGACTGCATCTGGGGAAGTGCTACAGACCTGTACTTTTAACAAAGCTATTCTGTAAATTCTTTTAACAGTGATAGTAAATTGAACTTACTCCTGGGCAAGTATGGGTAGGATTGCAGCCTAGGATTGTTAAAACTTTTCCTGCTGGATGATGTCACTTCCGGTCATGACATCACTTCTGGTGGGTCCTGACAGATTCTTATTCTAAAAAGTGGGTCCCAGTGTTCAATGCATGAGACCCTTACATTACAATGCACAGTTTCGGAACCCCTGCCCTACATTACATAAAGCTTGGAGGTTCCCTGTTGAAAAATTCCACCAGAAATGTAATTCTGCCTCCCACCACCCCATCCCTCCTCTCCCATTGAACATCTCCAGCCGTGTCCGAGATCTCAGGTCTGGCCTCCATTGTGGTTTTGAAAGCCACGGTTAGTTAAAACCGCAGATCTCAAATCTGCAGATACAGAAGTAGGACCTGTACGGCATATATTATTTACAGCCCAATCCTAACCAGCACTGGAGCAGCAAGGCCACTTGGCCCACTCTATATCCAGTGCTGAAAGTGAGCAGGCTGGAGGTAAGAAAGAGGACATTCAAGGTCTCACCTCAAGAGGACTCACCTCAAGGTAAGAGGACATCCATCCCCTTACTGCAAGTAAAGCCCCAACCTGCACAATGGGGCTACTTGGATCTGTGCCTGCCAAATGGCTGGTGCAAGTCTGAGAAAACCCCATGTCAGGCTGTCAAGCACAGGAGAGGGAATAGGACTCTGAGTGTGCCAGGGCCACCAATCCCGCCCCCTCTTGGGCTCGATCCACCTGTCTCCGCTTTCCCTGTTACACCCCGTCCCCGCACTTCCTCTGCCCTTGCACTGTCAGGTGGGAGCCTGCCTGCTTCATCGGGCACTTGTGATCCAGCACCAGTAGGACGGCGCAGGCCTTTCCACCAGCGTTGCCTACTCATAGGGTGTCCCAGAGCGCTTTACGGCACTAGGGTGGCACTAGTTAGGAATAGGATTGTGCCGTGATTCCCCCTAAACTGCATTTCAAGATGGAACCATCTCCTTCCAGGCTGTAGCCCATCCTCACTCCTTGAGATAGCACGGGTTACACCTCAAAATGAAATGTTTCAGTAAATGGTGTTAACAGCTCCGAAGAGAACTTGTAACTATGATAACGTTCTCTTTGGCAACGAAAATAAAACAAAAAGAAAAATACAGCCCTTGTTTGCCGTTATGTGAACATTCTGGAAATTTGATTTTGTACCAGGAATGTGCTTGGAAAACAAACAACCTGAAACATTCCTGAGCCCTACCTCTTGGCTTACTACCGAGGTTCTCCAGCTGCTTACTAGGACTTCAAGGCCCATTGCTGACATTCAACATAAAATCCTCCTAAACCCAAATTAATGGGATAACTTAGGTCCAGACCAAATGTTCAAAAGCACCCATGGAGATGTCATTTGCCCTGGAATAACTGTTCATTTGGAAGCAAAACCCACGTGGGTTTCTTTACCTGTGGGATAGCCATGAGATTTTTGCCATGGAATATCTAAGTACTTATTTGCAGTTTTTATTCCTTGAATCAGAGGCATAACTAGGGTGGAGCCTGAGGAGCGCCTGACCCAGGTGCTATTCCAAGGGGGAGGGCACATGACTGCCACTCAAGCTCTGCCCTAGTTACGGAGGAGGCGCTGGTGACTTAATGCCCCCATTCCTTCTTCAAGGGGAGATTCCACAGGAGAAAGAACAGGGGGTGCAAAGGCACCGCAGTGAGTGCTTCCTCCTCCAGGGAGAAACCATAAGTGACATCACTATGTCACATGACATTGTGACATCACATATGTTACATGTCACTGCCCCAGGCACCAGGGCTGTGCGTTACACCTCTGCCAGGAGGTCTAAGTGCTAAGTTTATGTCAAATTCACAGTTTACACCACTTACCCCTGTGTTTCCTGTAGTTCACTGCAAGCCTTTGACTTTTTCTGTTGGCTACTTTGAGATATGAAATCTCTTCCCACTTTCTGTGCACCCCACAGGCAGCAGTTCTATAAATGCACACGTGTGTATCAGCCAATGCATTCTTAACGGCACACTGAGACACAGGAAAACTATGCTCACCCTAGAATCTGTCCCATTCAGATAGCTCTGTGTTACTTCTCAACAAGTAGGACCAGCCCTGCAAACAAAGCTGTCACCGCAGCTCACATCTATGGTTGTAATTTGTAAAAACCACACACCGAGCCTGACCAACATGAATGTTGGGAATGCTTAGGGACAGGCACAGATTTTGAAATCAGGAGTGTGAGACTCAGAGTTTTCCTGGGGTTACCTGTCTCATCTTGCCTTACCACACCTATTATTGCCCTGTGGGGATACATTATAACTTCTATTATTTCCATTTCATATTATTTCACCTGTGTGTTGGCCAACTTAACCTAGATCTCAAGTTCTGCTACATCTCATATGTGCTTTGCCCAGCATGTTTCAGGGATAATATTTGAAAACATATTACAGTTGGTAGGTATGTTTTGAGGATTATTAAACTTAAGGCCCAATCCCATCTTTTCCATCGCCTGCAAATGCAGGTGCACCGCCAGAGCACGTGCTCCATTCTGCAAGGGGGGGGTCATCTTAGAGGTCCTTTCTCTGGATAAGGGGACACCTGGTGCCAGAACATGTCTACTCAGACCAGTGCCAGCAAAATCAGTGGTGGAAGTCTGAGTGGACCCAGGAAGGTGGATCAAGGTTTGGAAGGGGGGATAGGACATTGGCGGCACAACTGCTGTACACACTGCCCTCTTCCAGACTTCATTCCACCCCCATTCCACCCTATCTCCTCCCCACCCCATTCTGCCAACTTCCACCTCCCTCTTGCCCCTTGCACTGTCTTACCACCAACAGGTGGTACAACGGATTCTCAGGCACACCAATGCTCAACTGCTTGCAGAGGTGACCCATCTATTTCTGATAGCAAGTTGCTTTTGTAACCATTGTAAGGCACCTTACACCACCAGAGTGCTACTTCTGGTGCCTTAGAATTGGGCTGCCTGGAACGGAGTTTAATTCTGGTGAGTCCCTACTGAAACAGTCCAAGAGTCACACCAAAAATCGGTTGTCTATTATTTTATATTGCATTGCACCTGTGATAGTGAAGCCTCTGATACCGACTGCTTGTGCTGGTGTGACATTAGGAAACATTCCGATGCTCAGGGAACACAGTTATCACCCATAAGACAGTCTGGATTGTCTCAGAAAGGGTGGCTAGGATTAAAAATCTTGCACAGGACCTATGGAGCAAGCTGCTGAATGAGTCTGGCTAAGGTTTGGAAGAAGGTCCAAGATGGTAAGGAAAGCAGAGAGCCCAGGGGGCAAAGTAGCAGAAAGAAGCAGTCGCATAGCTAGAGGGGGGCAAATGGTAAGTACTGCAGGAGCCGCAATGCACCATGTAAGCGCCCCCTCCCAGTTTTCATAGGAGCCATTTCGGGCAATACACAGATGTTGTTTGGTTTGGCTAGTACCTGCACCTTGCTGTCACTGCCTGGAAAGGTTCAGATGGTGAGTGGGAGGGGCCACTTATACAGCACTTATACAGCACATTGAGGTGCCTACAGTACTTACCATTTCCCCCTCCCCAGTTAAACTTCTGAAGAAAGCTACATTCTTCAGGACACTCTTTCTAGGTAGTGGTCATTACCCAGTAGTAGAGGACATGCTTTGCTGCAGAAGGTACAAGATGGCAATCCCTGGCATCTCTAGGTAGAGCTGGGGAAGCCCCACCCCCCCCATCAGAAACCCTGGAGGGCCACTACCAGCAACTATAGACAATACTGAGCGAGAGGGAGCAATTGACATTTGGCTTTAAGCAGGGCCTCTGAGAGGGATTTTTTTCAGCGGGTACAAAGTTTCTTTTGGACCCCTTTGCAAAGGGGGAGGGGTGAAACAGAGCAGTGGAGGGTGGTGATGGGCGAGCAGAACAGGGGCAGGGAGGGGCAAAGCAGAATGAGGGGAGGGTAGAGACAGCTGGAAAAGTCTTTGGAACCCAGGTCTACCTACCTATGTGGCATCAGTAGTGTTCCCAGCATCCCCAATCATTGTAGTGTCCCCAGCATCCCATACAGGCAACAAATCGGAGAAGACAGGAAAATGTAAGATCCCAGGAAATTTCTGAGCCCCCTCCTTTGACTCCTGGGCCCCTGTTTTGACTCTGGCCCCAGGTACAAATTACCCCCTTTACCCCCCCTCTCCTAGGCCTTGGCTTTAAGACAACTTCCCATGTCACCCATGAAAGGAGCCACAGGAAAATAAGGGAAAAACAGATATGAAAGAGAGAGGTGCAGGGACAAGACTTGAGAGATTTGGGCTCAGTTGCTCTGGTGGCACGGACTTGTCAATACTAGATCTGGGGAAGGCAGAGTTGCTTCTGCCTGCAGCTGTTTATTGCAACCTTGTGACCTACTAATCCTGAGCAAAAGATGAAGAGGGGTGGGACATTTTGAACACTGCAAAATGCAATAGGAGGTGAGGAAAGAGGTTGCATTTATATACTGATCTGAACTGACCAGCCAGTTCTTCAGCTTAAAAAAAAATGGAATGTCAGGTGCGTAAAAGTGCATTTATCTAAACAATGTGTGTTGCCATTACTTCAGAAGGGAGTTGGCAGTATAGTTTAAAAAAAAAAAAAGTTACCCACCAGATGTCTGCTAGTAAAACTGGCTTCCAACCAGTGTTCTGTTGGAAAGATTCTTCCTATAAAAACAAAACATAATCCTAAACTTTTCCACCAGCTGAGCACTATGAAGAATCCTTTTTATGTTCAAGGAAGATAGCTATTTTTTTGTATATAAAATACAACGGTCTGTAGCTTGCAGATTAAACAGGAACATCCTCTACTTATGGATCAAAGGATAAATGAACGTTATCATTTTCCCGGTGGTTGTACATTGTTTGGCATCAGACTGACACATTTTATTTTCACCAGTAAGAAATCATTCAAAAATACAGCCAGCAGGTCATATAAGGTTAATTCCTGAGGTTTTTCTCCCTTTGCTTGCCCCACTTGGAAACACAGTTAAAGTGGTACAACCCTGCAGAGGTAGAATGAAATGTACCGATCAGAGTACAGGCAGGGGTGTTAAATGTTCCTCCATATAAACAGCTCACTGTCAGGGCAAAACCACATAACAAAAAGAGAGGGCCTTAGCCAGCTCTCTGTTTGCTCAGCGAGTTTCCAATTTGTAGAGAGGGTGTTTTGCTTTTGTTTTTCAATAGGGGAATTTTTTTTTAAATGGTACAGTTCAGTGGTTCTCAAACTTTCTAGCACGGGACCCACTTTTTAGAATGACCATCTGTTGGGCCCCACCAAAAGTGATGTCATGGCCAGAAGTGACATTATCAATCATGAAAATTTTTAACACCCCCATATGACAAAATCAAATCAATTAATTAAAATAAATTTAAAGTTTACAATGAGTATGTGTTTAAAAATTTTGTTGAAATAATGAACTCTCCTAACCCTCCCAAGCAGGTGCTGATCTGTTTTAAAAAAATTTCCCCAAACATCCCAAAGGCTGCAATTCTATCCACACTTACCCGGGAGTCAGCCCAATTGACTATCATTGTTAAAAGCATACTCAGAATAGCCCATTAAAAGTACCGAGCTGTAACATTTCCCCAAATGCAGTCACAAACCAGGGTAGCATCAAGTCTAATATATTAAAAATAAAATAGACATTGAAATGAATGGGGACCCACCTGAAATTGGCTCATGACCATGACTCATAGTGGGTCTTGACCCACAATTTGAGAAACATTGGTGTAGTCCATTCTACCACTTCATTCTGCTGCAGATGTAGACCAAGCCTTAAGACTTTAGGATCAAATGCCAGAATCCTCAGAGCCTAATCCTGTAAGCAGAAATAAATCCCATTCTAGTCAATGGGGCTTCCTCTCAGGTAAGTGTGGATAGAACTGCAGCCACAATCTACCAACTTCAGAGTAGTTCTGCTGGTTTTAATAAGAGTTCATCACAAGAAAGTGCCATGAAACAAAACAAAACAAAATCCAGCAATTGACTACCGGTAGTCATGTAATCCATACAGCCAGGGTGATTTAGTGGTTTGGGAGTTGGACGTAGACCTGGAAGTTCCACGTTCAAATCCCCGCTCAGCTTCCTGAGTGACCTTGGGCCAGTCACTATCTCTGAGCTTCACCTACCTCACAGGGTTGTTGTGAGGACAAAATGAGGGGAGAAAAATTGGTACAGAAAAATTGGTGACAATCTCATATTGTTACAGTGGATCTACTCCCACATAAATTTGTATAAGATTGCCACTTTAATCAAGCCAAAATACAGCCCTTCTCAACAATTCTTACAAAATTGGTAGCTCTGCTTGCTTAATCCCATGAGCCAGTGGCTATAGAACTGGGAGGAATCTCAGAAGGCTCAAGACCAACTTTAAGTCAGTTGGACCAGTTGCTCTCAATTGGGATCTATGCCTAAGGGACCCCCATGCTATGGGAATCTACTGTAGTCTTATATACAATTTTATATTAAAACATGCTTAGATCCATTCGGTCCATTAGCCTCACATGCACTTTTTAAGCACACTTTTTGATTGCTTTCCATTCTAGCATATAAAATCTGTAATTTAAGAGCCCAGTCCTATGCATGTTTACTCAGAAGTAAGTTCCATTGCAGTCAATGGGGTTTACTCCCAGGAAACTGTGGATAGGATTGGGCTGTCAGTCTACATTTCATAATCCATACAGATCTAAAGTCTATAATTCATTTGATTTATATAGCTAAGATTCCACAGACCTTGCCTGAGAATCTGGGGTCCACAAATAATATTTTCAGTTCAGCCCCACAGCTCCTAAAGTGGACCCTGAGAAGGCTTATGAACTACAACAGACATATATGGGAAGAAGCTGGAATTTGGTACAAAACATGATGGGTGGGAGGACAAGGATGAGAATATCAACCAAGGGAGGAGTTTTAAGGAGGGACTTGAAAGAGAAAGCCTGGCAATAACACAGGCTCTGGACCTAATCCCTGCTTCAAATGAAACTCTGTACTGCTTGATTTCCCTGTTTCTTAAATCCCATCTGTTTCTCCCTTTTTTTTCTATCTGATTAAGCAACCAGTTCCCCTGGGGGCTGGGGATAAGAATAGGCCCTCAGTTTGGCTGTACTTGTTGCAAGAGGCAACTAAACAGCCACTGGGTAGATGGGACTCGTCAGCCTGGGAAGGCAGCTCATCTGAGAGAAGGAAAACTCTGATCCCAAACCTCCACTGCCTTGTGGCTACATCCAGTTATGGAAAAGGCTTCAGGAGTCAACCTCGAGGCAAAATCCGGAGCCAGAATCCCCGAGGCAGTTCAGGGCTGAACACAGTCACGTTCTGGCAACTCCTGTGATGCCGCTGGAACCAACCGGAGGGGGGATTTGCTGCATGGGTAACAGGAGGTCTGGGCTAGAGGGTAGAGCCTCCATTTGCCTGAAGATAACATCCACAGGTCGCCAGTTCGAGGCCACCAGCACCGTGCGACCTTGAAGCAGCTGACAAGCTGAGCCGAGCTATTCCATCTGCTCTGAGCATGGGAGGATGGAGGCCAGAATGTGAAACCAGATCAGGAAGAAACATCTGAATGTTGTGGTTCTTGAAAGATAGAACCTTCTTTCAATTGTAAAAATCCCTAGGGGGATTTAATTAGCCTACCTATGTAAACCGCCTTGAATAAAGTCTGAGGAGAAGTCTGACAACCAAGAAAGGCGATATATAAATACCTGTATTATTATTTATTTATTTATTATATCTACTTTACCCAAGCTTCACGCACTGGAGAGGACACTCTGTTCCGGAACCACTATTCAGAGTGGTTCCACAATACCATAGTCTTCTGAGACTGAAGGATGCCAACACAAGCAACCAGGCATTTCACGAATAAGAACGAAGCTGCACAAACTGAAGGCATCAAGAAATGCCTTCTTAGCATGCATTTACAGAGATATGAACATAAAAAAATTGCTTTATACACAGGATCACATCAAGGTTAATTAAGGTGCATTCACTCCCAGTGTGTTCCACATTTTTTAAAATTCTAATTTTCTAATAGCAACATATAAAACTGTAAAGACAAATCTGGCTTTTACAGGCTTGGGTTTTTTTATAAGGTGGTTGATGCTGCTCTCGCATTTTATTATACTAACGTTTTATTTTTGTTTTCAGATGTTCCTAATTGTTACAGGTTTAATGTATGACTTGTGTTTAAATGGTGATTTTATGTTCTTTGTATTTTTGCATTGATTTGTAAGCTGCTTTGGGACCCTTCAGGGAGAAAGGTGGGGTCAAAATACTGTAACTAAATAAATAACATTATGACTTCCGTGGGCCCTACACACTTTTGCATTCATGCCCCCCAACCATAATAATATCAATATCAAAAATTACTTTGATATAACTTTAAATTCAACTTTTTCTGTTTTAGGCAAAATTTAATAGTCAAGGGCCCTAAATTCCCCTGGGGGCTGGGGATAAGGCCTCAGTTTGGCTGTACTTGTCATAAAAGGCGACTAGATGGGACTCGTCAGCCTGGGAAGGCAGCTCATCTGAGAGAAGGAAAACTCTGATCCCAAACCTCCACTGCCTTGTGGCTACATCCAGTTATGGAAAAGGCTTCAGTAGTCAACCTTGAGGCAAAATCCGGAGCTGGAGTCCCTGAGGCAGTTCAGGGCTGAACACAGTCACGTTCTGGCAACTCCTGCGACGCCGCTGGAACCAACCGTATTGGCTTCTGCCTTTCCATTGGACCATTTCAGCGACGTGGAGAGGGGGGATTTGCTGCATGGGTAACAGCCTACCCTCCATACCTACTTTACCCAGGCTTCGCGCACTGGAGAGGACACTCTGTTCCAGAACCACCATTCAGAGCGTGACACCATAGTCTTCCAAGACTGAAGGATGCCAACAAGAAGGGCCCTAAATGCTTCATTTTATTTTTCTGGTGTGAGAAAAAAAAATTAAAACATTTTCTTCCATCTTAGAAGTTCTTTCTTTTTCCTTCCAATTTTAAAATACATTAAAACATTTTTTGTGGGACCCTAAAAGTTGTGTGGAACCCAGGCACTGTGCCTACTGGGCCAAAGAGATAAGCTGGCTCTGTTTATAGAGTCAGGCTGCAGTCCTATCCACACATACCTATGAGTAAGCCCAATTGACTATAATGGGACTTATTTCTGAGTAGACATGCCAACAATTAGGGTCTCAGATCATCAGCCCTTGTCACTCAGAACTGTCTACACTGATTGGAAGTGGCTCGTAAGGAGTTTTTCCTACCTGGACATGCCACTGAACCTGGGACTTTTGTATACTGAGCTTCAACCCTTCCCATGAAATTATTAATCCCATATTATTACTATATTTGTTGTACAAACGCAGAGCTTAATTGGAGCCAAGAGTACGCTTCTGAGCCGTTCAACTCCAAATGCCCTGGAATCTATGAAGGACCAAGAGTGCCTCTGAACATGTGCTGGTCAGCCTCTTTGACTCCATGAAGTAGCAAGAGTGCCTTTAAACATGCACTAGTCAGCCCCCTGGATTCTATGAAGACTCTACAGGTGCTGGTCAGCCCCTGGAAGTTCTGAAGGAACAAGAGTGCCTCTGAGCATGTGCTGGTCAGCCTCTTTGACTCCATGAAGGAGCAAGAGTGCCTTTAAACATGCACTGGTCAGCCCCCTGGATTCTATGAAGACTCTACAGGTGCTGGTCAGCCCCTGGAAGTTCTGAAGGAGCAAGAGTGCCTCTGTGATGGTCAGCCCCCTAGACTCTATGAAGAAACAAAAGTGCCTCTGAGCATGTGCTGGCCAGCCCCCTGGAATCTATGAAGATGCAAGTGTGCCTCTGAGCATGTGTGGGTCACCCCCCTGGAATCACTGAAGGAGCAAGACTGCCTCTGACTGCACGTGCCCCCTGGACTCTATGAAGGAGCAAGAGTGCCTCTGAGCATGTGCTGGCCAGCCCCCTGGAACCAGTGAAGGTGCAAGTGTGCCTCTGAGCATGTGTGGGCCAGCCCCCTGGAATCTCTGAAGCAGCAAGAGTGCCTCTGAGCATGTGCTGAGTGCTCCTTCCACCCAACTCGCAGCACCCTTGAACCTGGGACGAGGAGGAGGCAGAGCTTTCCAGGTGTGCCCAGCTCTCAGCACTGGGGATGCGCGCCTGATGCTGGGATGGGTGGCTGCCCCAGACTGCGCTGCTTGATGTCCCAAGCGCTCCGTGGGAAGCAGAGCGCAGACTTTGGGCATGCGCGGGGGACCAGCCGGGCACAGCTGCCGCTCCTTCCCTCTGCCTGCCGCTGCTGTTGTCTCGGCCAGCCGCGCAGCTTGCTGAGTGTCGGCTCCCCCGGGGCGTGGTCCGGGGCTTGCCTCCTCCACCCGAGCCCCCGATCCACTGGGGAGGGGGCGATCCACCGCCCGAAGCGCAGCAAGAGCTCCGGGACCCCCGAGGGGGGCTGCAGCACCACCACGAGCAGCCGCCCAGGAGACGATGGGGCTGGAGAAGAAGGCGGACATCAAGATCTTCATGGACGAGGACGACTTCCACCGCAGCAGCAGCCCCGTCCTGGAGAAGAGCCTGGAGAAGACCCCCGACCGGGACCCCAAGGGTCTGAACAGCCACCTGAAGGTGAGCCCCCAGAGGCACTGATCTCACCTGGGGCTGTTGCTGCGCCTCGGTGATGCCTGGAATAGTTCTCCTAGTTGGGGATCTTTTAGGTGGTGCTGGTCCCTTCTCCCCCCCTTGGAGTTAACTGTGTGTAAACCTGGATTACTTACTACGGATCCCTACTTATCTTTCCTGGTTTGCCTCCTGACTTCAGTGGAAGGGCAAATCTCAAAGTTGCAGTGACCACAATGAGATTTATTGTGCAGATCGAATTAAAATGCAACAGCTCTGAATGCACAACTCGTGTGTGTGTTTTAATAAGTTACCAAGGCTGCAACAGAATGCACTCTTTCCTGGGAGCAAATCTCATTGGACACCATAGGACTTCCTTCTGAGTAGACATGCATAGGATCGAACTCCAAGGCTGTAATCCTATCCACACTCTCCTGGGAGTAAGCTCCTTTGACTATAATGGGGCTTACCTCTGAATAGACAGGCATAGAATTGCACTCCAAGGCTGCAGTCCTATCCACTCTCCTGGGAGTTAGCTCCATTGACTGTAATGGGACTTACTTCTGAGTAGACAGGTATAGGATTGCGCTCCAAGGCTGCAGTCCTATCCACACTTTCTGGGAGTAAGCTACATTGACTATAATGGAAGTAAACAGGCCTAGGATTTTGCAGCTCAAGGCTCTCAAGGCTGCAGTCCTTAACATGTATAGAGCCCAAGCCTAGGCCTGTCTGCTCAGAAGTAAGTGCCATTATAGTCAGTGGACCTTACTCCCAGGAAAGTGTGGATAGGATTGCAGCCTTGCTGGGTTGCAAGCTCCACTGGATGCAGTGGGGTTTGCTTCTGAGTTAAACACACACACAGACTTGCATTGGAAATCCCTAAGATCTAGAGAGAGTTTTTGCAGAAGGCTGGTGCCCTTTGCTTCTATAGCATCCTTTCAGCTCAGCCTCAGAAGCAACAGTTTCTGTGTCTCTGTTTTGCTGCCCCCTCACCAGCTTTACATAACCAGCTTCTTTGCATTTCAGGACAGTGGCTTATGTTGAGGCTAATGTCTGTTGTTGTGTCTCATTCCAGCTAGGATTTGAGGATGTGATCGCAGAGCCTGAATCCACTCACTCCTTTGACAGAATTTGGATCTGCAGCCATGCGCTCTTTGAGCTCAGCCGGTACCTGATCTACAAACTCCTGACCCTTTTCCTGGCCATCCCCCTGGCTTTCGTTTCAGGAATCCTCTTTGCTGTACTCAGTTGCCTGCACATCTGGTAAGACCTTTAACAACTTCTGTTCGGTTGAACTGAAATGTTGCCATTGCCCATAACAGTGGCATAAGCCTCTGGTTTGCTCCCACCACTTGGAATGGCTCTGAAGGGGAGGGGCAGCTTGTACAGTGTGGTGAGGCTGCCTGCAAAACTTTGCACCCCTTTCAACTATGCCACTGGCCCATATAAAAGTACTTTAAATGCATTCTGGGTTGAGAAATATGATGGATGATCTCTTGTGCGTATATTCACTCCTGGTGTCACCACCTCTATACAGATAGTGATTTGGGGTTGATCTACTTTTTTTTTTTACTTGCATTCCTGCAACGCCGTCCTAATCTACATTTAGAAGTAAAGCTTACTGGGTTCAACAGGATTTACTGTGTGCCAAAAGGATTACAACATTACTGTGCACAGTGCTTTAAAAGTTGCTTATTTGCACCATAATTTGAGTTGTGTTGTTTAGCCAGAAATGAGTCCTGGTTCACAGATGCACAGACATAATTTGATTTTTTTTTTCTACTCGGTGGCAAGCTACTGAACATACCCGTTGATTCCTTTTGTTTGACTAATTTTGTTTGAGGAGGCACTGGGTGATGGCCTGCCAGGTTTATCTGTGTTGGCTGTTTGCATGTACAAATGATTGCTGTTGGAATTGTGGAGTGATGAACATGCATGTGTAAACCAGTTCTGGCCCAGTTGCTTTAAAAGGGAATTGGACAGATTTCTGGAAGCAAAGTCCATCACAAGTTACAAGTCATGATGGATATGTGCAAACTCCTGGCTTTAGAAGTAGGTTGTCTTGAATGTTCCCAGGGGCATCTAGTGGGCCACTGTGAGATACAGGATGCTGAACTAAATGGGCCCTGGGCTTGATCTATCAGGGCTCTTCTTATGTTCTCTATGACCAGTTAAGTTCACTGGGATTCTGTTTCTTCATTATTGTGGTTAGAACCGTCTCACTGTAACCCTGTAAGGACAGTCACCGTTAGTCCTATTTTACAGATGGGTTTCAGAGCCTGTAACTTGTCTGAGGCCAGCCAGTGATACTGATCCTCACATGGGTCTGTAAACTGTGGCACTGCAGTTTTTGCTATGCATGTGAGAGTCCCAGTCCTACATATAAAAGCATGTGAAGTTGTATGAGTTGGTGTTCCTTATCCAAAGTGCTTAGAATTGGAAGTGTTTTGGATTTAAGACTTTTTCAGAGTTCGGAATATTTGCATAAACATAATGAGATATCTTGGGGATGGGATCCAAGTCAAAATGCACATAAGTTTTGGCCCCAAGTGGGGCATCGTCCTACATACCCAAGGATCTTTCAACTAGAGATACGTGGGAATGAGCTCAATTCCTTACATAGGTAAAGAAGCAACTTGCCATTGGCATGTGCAGTCTGTGCACGTGGTATCCACCCCCAGTGTGGCTGAGGCCCCCAACTTGCCCCTTCCTGTCACTCACAGGAAGGCCACCCACTTGGCTCCATGCTGCCTTCTG
Source organism: Tiliqua scincoides (assembly GCF_035046505.1). NCBI lineage: Eukaryota > Metazoa > Chordata > Lepidosauria > Squamata > Scincidae > Tiliqua > Tiliqua scincoides. Next base: position 12,947,801 of record NC_089827.1, on the reverse strand, counting down.
GGTCGAAGCTGCCTGACATGGCTGACTTCCACAGCCGGATAGCGCTCCAGCAAGTCTTCTGCTATGCCAGCCAGCACCTGTGACCTGCTACATGTGATCACATGCTGGTGCTCAAAAATTCTGGATTGAATTATTCCAGTTTTCAGAATTCGGGATAAGTGGTAATCAACCTGAAATTTGACTTAATAAGCCATTAGGATGACGTTTTGATGGCATTGTATTGATAGGTCCAGTGGCGTTGTAGGGGGGTGCAGGCTGCACCGGGTGACACGCCACGGGGGGGGGTGACACCACTACTTGCTAAAATTGTTAAAATCTTGGTATTTTCAAATAATACCATCACATATATATCAGGGGTGGGCAAACGTTCAGCTTTAGGGATCCAGGACCTCTAACAATTGTATAGAAGAAGGAATTTCAGCAGATGCAACTTGTCATTTCACAGGTGACAAGCTACACCTGCTGAAATTCTTTCCCCTACAGTGGTTAGAGGTTCAGGATCCCTAAAGTTGAAAGTTTGCCCAACTTTGTTACATCAAATGATATGAATTTGATGTACAATTTCATGAGGAATGCAATGAAACAAACCGTGTTGAAATAACTCGATTCTATCAAAAATTATAGCAAAAAACCAGCGGGGGTGGGGCAATGGTGCATCACCACACCCACCTCCCAGGGCATTGCCCCACCCGCTGCATGGGAGAGGGTTCATCTTGGGGTGACATGCTGGTCTCCTGCATTGGATGATGCTAACACTAGTAACACCACTGGATAGGTGCACTAGTGGAAAGGATTGCAAAATACTCTCTCGTACATGTACCTACATGCATGTATGGTGGCAGCGTGCCGTGCATGTATAACAGTGGACTTCTGCATGCTGCATACTTGTGAAACGTTTTTCCAAAGGCATTTCAAGATGCCAGTTTCCACCATTGCTGCATGACCTACCAAACCAGGAAGTGAAACAGGAAGTGCCCTATAAGAAGCAACTGTTATCTTGCACATATCTGATCTCATCTGATCTTGGAAGCTAAGCAGGGTCAGGCCTGGTTAGTACTTGGATGGGAGACCTCTTGGGAATACCAAGTGCCTGTAGGCTTATACCATAGTCTTTCGAGACTGAAGGTTGCCAATCATCTCGGATGGGAGAATGAATTGGTTTTGTGCTGTGTTTGTTATGACACAAAGCATGTTGTGCTATGTGCTTTTCCCGTGACTCTGTTTGAGCAAGCAGCATGGATTGCAGATATTAGTCAAGCTGATTTGGTACATCTGTCATGTGCAAATTATTATGCCAATAAAGGTTCTGACTATTATTTTACTTGCAAATGGACTGATCTTGCAAACTCTAGTGATGCCACTGCAGCATCACCCAATGTGGAAGGCCACCCTGTCACCCCTGTGAAGGACCTCCTCCCTTACAGAGGGTGGGGCAACGCCCAGGCAGTGGGTTTGGTGATGCACCATTGCCCCACCACCACTGGTTTTTTGGCTATAATGTTTGATAAAATAGAGAGATTTCAACACGGTTTGTTTCATTGCATTCCTCATGAAATTACGCATCAAGTGATATATAACATGATGGTATTATTTGAAAATACTAAGATTTTAAAACTGTTGGCTAGTAGTGGTGTCACCCCTCTGTGTGCATGGGTCTCTAAACTTTTCAGCCAAAGGGCCGCATCAAATTTCTGGCACAGTGTTGAGGGCCAGAAAAAAAAAATTTAAATATAAAATTTAAATAAATAAATTAGAGCTGGAACTTGAATGAATGAATGAATGAATGAATGAATGAATGGGCTCAAATGTCCAGGATTTTTCCACAGCCCAAGAAATAAAGCACATGCTTAAATGGATCCCCATTCCCCCACCCCACAAGCACAACTCTGGTTGTGTTTGCTCAGCTGGACCAGAGGCTCTCAGGGGATCAGAGGCTGGCTGTGGGCCAGATAGAGGCTCTCCATAGTCTGCATCTTGCCCCTGGGCTGGTGTTGCAACCCGACCCAGTGCAACCTGCAGCCCCCTAGCGACATCGCTGCCTTGCTGAAGAAAATTGACATTGGGTATTGTGTATTAATACCTGGGTGCTGATTTACCCCAAGATACCTTGTTTCTAATTTGTTTGTCTATGATTCTTTGAACCACAAGAGCTTCTGACCTTTTTGCCTTTTGGAACCTGTGGGCACACTGGGCCCAGTGTTTTGAATCATAAACTTTTTTTTAATTAGTTGTTGCCTTTTGTGATGTTGGTGTGCAAGGGATCTTTCTCAGGATCAAAAAGTAAATGTAAATAAGACATGAGAACTGTTCTGGTTCATAGCACAACTCATTGGCCTGCTTGCTTTAGACAATGCACATCTGAGTGATAGAATTCTGAAACACAAGTTTTCATACCTTTGACTTGAACCAATCCTTTAATGATGCATCGGGTGAACGAAAGAGCTGTCAAACAAAAACCCTGACAGAAAATTGTGTTTTTGTGTCTGACCTTTTTCTGTTTTCCTGCATCAATTTTACCTTTTAAAATATTGTAAATACCTTTGAAGGAAAATGGACTTCTAGAAACCAAGTGGCCTGAATGTCTGTGACAATTTTCAATCTTTTTCATCTCATGGCACACTGACAAGGTGCTAAAATTGTCAAGGCACACCATCTGTTTTTTGAAAATTGTTAAGGCACACCTATTGACAGCAAGGGCTAACATCCCCCATGGCCCCCCTAACAAATGACCCACCCCCAAGCTCTCGTGACACACCTACATACCATTCGTGGCACACCAGTTGAAAATAGCTGGTCTATGAGGACAAGCATCTAGCATCTTATTTTAAAAGGGGAGGGGTTGCCTTTCTGGCATTGGGAGGAATAGGTAGCTTGGAGGAATTAGCTGTTAAATGAGGAGGTGGCAAATTCCATGGACCCATCTTCCCTCCCTTCTCAGTTTTATTCCATTCTTTCAAGAATCTCTCTTTTATTCCTTTCTTTCAAGAGTCTATGTATGTTAAAACATATTCAAAGGAGTGCACTGTGGTTCACAATATACAATCTGAAAACATCACAATATAAAGTCATTTTTTTAAAAATGAGAGAAGCAGAGATAAAAGCCAGAAATCAGCATGCTAAGTACAGCCAGAGGCATAGACCAATAATTGGTAAAATTCCAGGTAAAAGAAATGTGTTCACTGCCCATGCTATGGGCAGCATGCTATTGTTTTGAAAGTTGAGCTGTAAGAGTGAGCTCTCAATCTGTGTAGTAACAAAAATACCTTTGCTCCTGTGCAATGATTGCTAAATCAGCATGGATGCCCTGGTAGGCACACAAAAATTTACAGATCCAATTATAATGTTTTCCCCCTTTCATTTCCAATGGGAAACCCATCCTTAATATTCATACCTTTGTTCAGGCCAGTTTTCTTGTCCCACAGGAGTAAATGGGGAAACCAGTGTGGTTGAGCAGCTGAAATACATTCACCCATCAAAGTGTGCATGGATTTGTGGACTAGAGCTTCATTTCAGCTTTTGTACAGTTTGTCTCCCTTTTCTTGACAGTTTAGTGCAATTTGTTAGCGTCTTATTGGCTCTGAAGATAAGATGAACATTCCATGAACACTTTGTTGTTCTTGTGAAAGATCTGGACAGGAACAGGACAGAGCTGCTTTGTTAGATGTCTCTAATCAGTGCAGAACCACTTATAGCACAAACTTATACAAGTTTAGGCAGAAGTGAGTCTTAGGGCTCAAGCCAGTGCTGGCTATCGCCAATGGAACGGGCATGCACATGGTTGCAAACATGCTGTAAAGCACATTGTGATCTCTTGGAAGTCAGTGCCACCACTGGTGAGGCCTGTACTGGCAGATCTTCACCAGCACTGAAGCATCGCCCATCAACCAAGGATAAACGGGGGTGTGTGTGAAACTGGGGTGGGGTGTTTCTGGGTGAGGGAGGGTGGCCTGGGGTGGTTCAGTCCCAGGGAGGCAGCAGCAGAAGCTGCCACCAAATCCCTTCCCTCAGCAGAAAGCCCTACACAAACTGCTCAAGAATATACTAGCTATGGAACCCATAGGGCAGCAATTTTCAACCTTTTAAATCTCATTGCACACTGACAAGGCACTAAAATTGTCAAGGCGCACCATCAGGTTTTTGACAATTGACAAGTCACACCATGCTGCCAATGGGGGACTTGCATCCCCATTGGCCCTACTAATAAATGACCTTTCTCCAAATTCCTGTGGCACACCTGTGGACCACTCACGGCACACTGGTTGAAAATGACTGCCATAGGGGCTTACTGGTTCCAACATGAGGTAAGAGAACCGATGTTCCCTTACCCTGAGGAGACCTCTGGATGCTACCCTGGCCCCACAGGATACCACAGGACAGGCAGTTCAAATAGGATTGGGCTGCCCTGTTTACAGCAGAGCTTACTCTGAGGAAAGGGTGTATGGGCTTCCAGCTTGCAGCACCGACCTGGTGTTTCGATGCTTGAGAAGCTGGAGCTGAGAGGAAAGTGCACCAGTCTGCTTTTTCCATCAAAAGGGACATCAATTAATGTCACTTAACTTCTGGACTCTCTCGATTTCCATCTCTGAACTGCCCTGAAGCGTATGTGTTCTCATTTGGCCTCTGCCTGTCCAAAAACTCGGAGGTGGCGTCAGGTGGGTGGAAATGTAGGGCCATTGTTCGGTCTTCCTGTGGAATCCCTTTGGTTGGGGAGAGTGCAACGGTTGCTTGTTTTGAGGGCTGGGTAGTGAATTCCACTCAAACACTCCCAGTGTCCTTTGGGAGCGAGCCAAAGCCATTCTGCTGAAGGGAATGGCAGATGCCCTTGGCTGAGCCCGTTCCGTGAGGGGTGTCATAATAATAATAACAATCTCCTCTCAATATTTTTGTTACCTCCACTTAAGAAATGGAGGCCCTGTTATGAACCTCAGAACCTCAGAACAGCGTGTGTTACGGTTAAATTCTGTCCTGTGTTGACAAGCTTTTTTGAAAGACCTCGGTTAGGAGGCATTGCCCGAGTGCCAACAGAGAGGAGTTGTTACTGTGTTGGCATGCCAAAAATTCACACAAGAGCTTGACCTCACACTCCTCCCGCACCCAGAACTCTCTGTGCCTTGGGAAGCAGTTACATACCAGCATTGGAAGGCAGGGTGTTTTACCTCTTCGTGGTCTGAACTTTACACAGAACTTTTTCCTTCGATGTGGAAGAATGAAAGAAATGAAAACATCCAAACAGGTTTTTTGTTGTTGTTTTTTAAGCGTGCGTCCTTTTTCAAGCTACTGTTACGAGCTGAAAAGTAGCTTACCTTGGACCTTTTCCTGTGGCAGGCTTAGTTACATTGGTGGCCATAGTTACACTATCTGGTCGGCGTGAGACAACCATCTGAAACGGTGCCAGCGCCAACCACCGGCTTAGTGCACTGTTTGCAGACTAGTTAAGGGAAAGCTGTCTCTCTGCATTCTTCTGCTCCATGAACAGATCACTCTCTTTTCTCCCAGGGCACACTTTCAGCTTAAGGAGAAAAACGTCCAGGCATAGATTGCATGCCCTGTATGAATATTCATGCATACTGCTTTAAAATAAAGCTTTGTGGCCACTATTTGGATGTGATGCACCAATTCACAATCACTACCTCAAGTGATGGGTGCCAATTCCTGCCTCTAATGATAGGGGTTAGATTCTGGCAGTAGCGTAGCTAGAGGGGGGCAAAATGTTAAGTACTGCGGGTGCCGCAATGCACCATGTAAGTGGCCTCTCGCACTTGCCATCTGAGCCATTCCAGGCAGCGACCTCAGCGTGCAGGGGATGCCATTTAGTTTGGCCTGCATGTTGCCTGGAATGGCTCTGACAGTGAGTAGGGGGGCCGCTTACACGGTGCACTGTGGTGCATGTAGGGCTTACTGTTATGCCCCCCCCCCACTACACTATTGAATTCTTGTCTGAGCTTTAAAGTGTAAACAGAATTTTCAACTCAAGCAACTCTGTGACAAGTTGTGTTTTTCGTTATTGACACCCTAAGAAATTCCATGTATCTGCTGCTCATTTTGACTGATCACTGGGCCTCTTAACACCCATAAAATTGCTTCTGTAACCTCAGAAAGAATAACTCAACTTTGGAATTAGCCGCTTACCTGCATTAAGAATAATTTTAAAGTAACCAGACAAGGAAGCCTTGCAAAAGTTAAGTGTGTTTCTTCTTGCAGACCACAATATAACTGGACTATGATAGCTTATAATAGCAAAGAAGTTTAATTCATAATCACACAGCTATTTGGTTCAGCAAAAAAAAGGGGGGGGCGACCATGATCATGTTTTTTGAGCAGCAATTTCCCAGTTCTCATTAATAATTTTTAACTAATGAAGGAATGGAACCTCTGTCATCACTCACCTCTAAACATAAAACTTATCTTTCTCTGCTGGAGAATAAACACATTGTCTTCTTAAAAAGATATGGAAGAATTTAATCATACTTTTCTTTTACCACCTGGTGTGCCCACAGGCCTGGAGAGCTTTCACACTTGCAAGGTGTAACGCTCTTCCATCAGCCTTGTTAACGGGCAGGTTCAGCGGTATCCCCTACTCAGAGAGGAAATGCGGTAGGGATTGCGTTGAGACTTTAATGCATACCTTTTTTTACTGCCCGCTACATGATGCGTCACGCAAGAAATATCTAGGTCCATTGTTAGCTAGGATGCAGGGCTGGGAGGATTCAACCATGCTTCAGTCTCTCCTTTCCACACCTTTATCTGGGGTAATAGCCAGGCAGAGCCCTGGGACTCTGGGCAGCGACTGATGTTTATGCTTATGTTGTGTTGTGTTGTCTTTGTATATTCCTGTTTTGTTTTGTTCTTTCTCTGTATTTTATGCCAGTAAAGGTCTTACTGAACTGAACTGAACTTAATCATACTTAACCATCAGGAACTAGGTCAGAAAATGGTGTATGGAACATCACTTGGATGTTTCCTAGACATGCTGCTTATATTGTAGTTGCGCTGTGACAATGAAACTGTGAGGTTCCAGAGTGTTTTGGACTGTAGGCATTTTATCCTCAACTTTCTAAAATTCTATAGCGGAGGAGTGTGCTGTTTGCTGTTTCATCAGAGGAAAAAACAAATGTAAAGGGTTCAAAAGAACAGTTCTTTTTCAGATCCACTGGGTTGGCTGAGGGTACAGCTTAGGTACATAGGTGTCATGTTGCCACTGTTAAGTGTTGAATGGTTAGTGCAGCAATTTTCAACCTTTTTCATCTCACAGCACGATGACAAGGCACTAAAATGTTCAGGGCACACTATCAGTTTTTTGTTGTTGTTGTTGTTGTTACAATTAGCAAGGCACACCACACTGCTGGTAGTGGGCTCACATCCCCATGGCCTACTAATAAATGACCCTCCCATAAACGTCCATGGCAGACCACTCATGGCACACCAATGTGCTGAGGCACATTGGTTGAAAAATTGCTGGGTTAGTGGCTCAATGTGAGGAATCTCAAAAAAAGACTGTGCTTAGGATACCGACAGCAGTCACAATTTAGAATCTAGCAGGATAGCCTTTTCTGAGTTACATTCCTTCCTTTTCTGGAAGCTGGTCATACCTGCTGGTAAGTCGGGCTTGGGTCCGGGGTATATGAGGGACCGCCTCCTTCCTTATAATCCTGCCCGTACTCTTAGATCATCTGGGGGGCCCCTTTTGACTGTGCCGCCACCAAGAGATGTGAGAGGGGCGGTGGGCAGGAAGAGGGCCTTCTCGGTGGTGGCCCCCGAACTTTGGAATACCCTCCCCTTAGAATTGAGAACTGCTCCCTCGTTGCTAATATTTCGGCATGGACTGAAGACCTTTTTATTTCAAAAAGCTTTTAACTGTTGACAGGTTGGCTGGCTTTTCTTTCTCCTATTTTAGAATCCACTGGGTTTGTTTTAGTTTTTTAATTATTTGAAAATTGTTTTTATTATTGTTTTTAATTGTTAACTTTGTATTTTTAATTGTTGTAGGCCACCTTGTGTGCCCATGGGGCAAAAAGTCGGGATATAAATTAATAATAATAATAATAATAATAGTAATAATAAGTAAAACCCCCCTTTTGCCCCAACAGTCGCACATGTCGCTGTCCCCCCCCCCCGCTCTGCCCCTTAAAGGGGCACAGGCCAGCGTTTCCTAGGCTGGTGGATCTCAACCCACCAGTTAGGAATTCACTGGAATAAAACTCTATGATGGAGTTAAAGCCACACAAGCAGAATTGAGGAACTGCCTGGTATTTACAATGATGCTGAGGCCCCAACCAGATTTGCATCATGTCTTGTAGGCAGGGCTGTTTTCATTTCTCTTTATGAGGCTCATTTGCTGCCCTGACCTGCTTTGGAACACAATGTCCTTAAGGGTGGATTAATTTACAGCAAGAAGGTTGCTTTTCTGCTAGTTGAGGTGTGCGTACACAAAATTGTGAAGTTAGAATCGGGTGTTTGTTACTACTTATTCAATGCTCACGTATCATTTTATCCTGCAAGGCACTTTTTCAAATCCAAGGTATTCTGATAATGACCTGATCTGAGAAATTCTTCTGGATGCAATTCAGATGCTGTAACAGCCGCACAATACCAGAGGAATTTTGGGGGAAATCGGTAACTTTCACAATAGATTCAGGGCTTTTTCAGTGTGTGTACCAGGGGCTGTCTAAATAGGCTGTAACTCTTGAGATTTGCCACCAGATAATATAAACTACAGGATAAATTGCTTCAGGGCTTGTTGCCACAGCACCCAACATCACAAAAATACATTAAGTTTACATTGCTATGTAAGTTTAAGCCAGTGGCTCTCAGCTTGGATGTTGAGATGAATGACTTAAATGTGGTGCACAGCACAATGACTTACTTGGACATATGCCGAAAGATTTGTTTGTTTGTCTGTTTTGATGTCTTGAAGCAGTCTGTTTCTTAATATCACTTTTCCCTGGAATGCTGTTGCATTCATTCTCTCTATACGCAACTGCTGGGTCCAGAAATCAGTGATAGCACATGCTTTGTGTGCCAAGGGTACCAAGGGCAATTCCTAGCACCTCCAAGTAGAGAAAAGTCCCCTATTTGAAACCCTGGATAGTCACTAGCAGTCACTGTAGACTGGCAATTTTCCATGTTTTTCTGCTGATGGCACACTGTCCTCTATGGCTTTCTGTATGGTCTTTCCTTCTTGTGATGTCACTTCTGGCTTCTGGGAGACTTTTCTGGGTTCTGTGGCTCTGTTTCTAGAGCATCTGTCTGTAGTAATGAATTGTCTGACCCTCTTCCAGCTTCCCAGAGCAGGAATTTGTGGGCTAGACTATGTAGACTGTGTCTTGCCAAATCCCAGTCCACTGGGCCTCCTGCCCACTTAAGGCTGATTAGTTTCCCTTGTGAAACTCACCAGTGCAGCAAGCAAAAGTCAGAGTCCAGTTCCAGTCCACAGATTCCATGTAAACCAGTCCAATCAATGAGAGTTGCCAAATCAGAGTCCAAAGCCAATAAGCCGAGTTACAGTCCGAGGTCAGGTTCCAGGTAAGTCAGTCAAATCAGTCAGTGTATCCAAGTCAAAGTCCAAGGTCAGATTCCAAAGTCAGTCTCCTCTCCTACCTCCAACCTGCACTCCTCCTACAACCCACACCCACTAATTCCTCCAGGTGCTGTTTATATGCTCCCAGGTTCACTTTAGCCTCTAGTGGCTGCAGCTGTGCAGCACCCCTCCAGCTACCACCAGGGCTTTAACCCTGCATTTACTTAGAGCAAGGGGCACTGTGGACACCACACTCTACCTCCTCACCAGATCTTCCGCTATTCCGCTACAGACTGTTGTCTTTTCTGGACTTACTAGCAACTCCATTTTAAAACTGATGTGCCAAGCTCTACCATACCCAGGATTTGTCAAAGCTAGATGCAGTCAAATTCTATTGATGGAGCCCCTTCTTGCATTATAGTGGCATATCACTACTAATACAATGTATTGTTCTGATGTGAAATAACAAATCATGGGAGTGGCCAAAATTAAAGATGTGCAATTCCAAATGTCATTCATTTGATTTCAGCATTCTGTTTTTCCCTTCCTCTAGGATTGTGGTGCCTTTCATAAAGTCCTGCCTGATGGCCTTGCCTTCTGTGCAGGCTATATGGAAGAGTGTGACGGATGTCCTGGTCGCCCCACTCTTCCGCAGCATGGGAAGGTGCTTTGCAGCCGTCAACATACGCCTGGACCAAGAGTGAACATCTGGGATTCAGCACTACCTGTAGTCTTAAATGATGTCATCCCTCCTTACTGGTACAGCATGGAGGTGTTTAACTTAACCATTCATTCCAAAACTACTACTACTTAAAAACGAGTGACTTTTGTTTCTAAGGGGACTTGCTCATTTTTCCTGGAAAGAAATTTTGCTTCCGGGAGGAATCATTTAAGATTAGTCCAATTGTATTACTAACTTAAAGAAATGTTGGCAACACTTTATTTTAATGGTACTTTCATTGTCTGACTCCCATTGATGTGGCATGGGTCATGCATTGTCACCACATCACATATGCTTGCTGGACCTTGGTTTACTACTTCGTATCCTGCTACAGGAGGTAGTAGATCCTACACCAGGCACTGTTAATGTATACAGGAATGGGCCTGGCTTATCTTTTAGCGTTACACTATACACTAAATCTCAGAGTTGCGAATACCTCCCAAAATTACTACCCATTAAAACATTCCACATCCGAATCTTAGTATTTAACCCACCCAACTCCCTAACCAGTGAATCCTCTCTCGAACCTACAAGCATCCCTGCATTCCCAGCCCCTGACTTCCTATAGCATGGAGCTCCAAAGTGCACATGTTAGGAACCAGACTGGGGCCATGAACCATGCATCTTGGAAGCAGGTCTAAGGGGGATTTGAATGTTCTCCAGTTGAGGTCCTTGTAGTCAGTTCTAAAGTGGATAGAGGGATGTTCTTTTCCTTTCACTTAACCCCAGAACCAGGGGACATCCACTATAACTGAGTGTCGGGAGCGTTAGACAAAAGAAAATATTTCTTTACCCAGCATGAGGCCTGTGGAACTCTGTGCCTCAGGATGTGGTGATGGCATCTGGCCTAGGTGCCTTTAAAAGGCAATTGGACAGATATATGGAGGAAAATTCCATCACAGGTTACAAGTCGTGATGGGTACATGCAACCTCCTGGTTCTAGAAGAGGCTATATGTGAACGTCAGATGCAAGGGAGTGGCAACAGGATGCAGGTATCTTGTGGTCTTGTGTGCTCCCGGAGGCATCTGGTGGGCCACTGTAAGATACAGGAAGCTGGACCAGACGGGCCTTTGGCCTGATCCAGCAGGGCTCTTCTTATGAGCAGAGGACCTGAGCACTAGCTGGGGTTTGATCTGGAAAGCAGCAAGCAGGCTGCTGCCTTGATCAGACAAAGGCAAAATGCCAGGCTCCTAATGGTTACACTAGGCATGTTATACTACTCGTAGAAACCTGTTTGCCAGTCATAGGGGGCTAGTGTTGCACCTCCCTTTTGAAGAGCTGTGCACGGGCATTCCTAGGTTTTAGCCTCAGAGCAGGAGGTTCCCAGTTCCAGCACTGGAATCCCAGTCAGCATGGAGCTTAGCCACACAAATACGTTCCAAGGCCCATTTGAAGATTCCCTACCAAGTAAGTTTTGCATTGTGCTCTTCTTTTATTTAAGTGAACAGGGAAGCCCGTTCAGTGTCTCTGCATATAAATCAGGCTGCACACTGGGTTCTGGAACAGGGTAACATACGAATCACCAACCATAAGACACTTTGCTACAGGATGCTCCCCTCCTAGCCTCATTTGTTAGGGTGCTTTTATTAGAGGAATTTCTTGACCATTTTATCTCTGGGGGCTTTGCGAGGTTCTGCTATCATGATTGTAGACACAGCTCAAGCTCCAAAGAATTGCGATTACAAGTTTACACAAAACTGGGTGGAGAAAGGGAATTAAATGCTTCTGTCTCTTGCCTTCTATGCAAATTCTCGTGATCAAGAGGAAAAAACATTCCTCCAAAATTCACTCTTAAAATAAGGGGTTGGTTTGGAGTGGGCAGTGAATCTTTATGCTTTATTTAATTGCACTTTTTGATTGTGCTGTATATATTGTGTTTTTTAAAAAATGTAAGTGATGTTGTGATGGGTTACCTTGAAACACTGTTTTTTACAGTCTCTCTGTTCTTGCCAACTTGTTATGCTAATGAGGTAGATGCTGCAACCAATTACCTGTTATGATAATCTTTTATCAGAAGGGCTATCCCATGCATGTATGTTCACAAAGATTCCCACGCTCAGAAAAAAACAAAAGGCAAAGCTATTGAGGTGCCATCCACACCCATAAAGCAGATGCAAAAATTACAGGTGAAACCTCTTTATCCGTGGACTTTATATCAGCAGATCTGGCTCAGCATGAGTCCCCTGGACCCACATTGAGCCAGACTTAACTCCATCTGAACCCTCCAAAGGCAACCAGAGCTTTGCTCCGGACACCTCCAGAGGGATTTCTGAAGCCTGCTGAGGTCATGTGCTTCTGCCCGCAGCCTCTGCAGGCTTTAGAGTGCCTCATAGAGGCAAGAAAAGCAACTTCCAGTTTCCGCGGGGAAACCAGAAGTGACTTTTAAGTGCCTTATAAGGTATTAAGAGGCCCAGGGAAACCTTGGCTTCCCCAGGCCTCCCAATGCCTTATAAGGCATGAAAAACTTCAGTCCTGGTTTCCCTCCAGAAACTAGGTCACATTTTTTTGCCTCTATAAGGCATTCTGAAAACCTGCAGAGCCCATGGGCAGACTCTGCAGGCTTCAGAAAGCACCCTGGAGGCAACTGGAGCCCAGCTCTGGTCGCCTTTGGAGGCTTTAAAGGGCCAAAACCACAAATTTTAGTATCCACGGTTTTTTGTATCCATGGGGGTTTCAAGAACAGACCCCTCGCTGTTGTGTGCTGGGGAACTAGAACATTCCATGTAGATAGGGAGAGAAGGTGGACTGTTCTACTTCCAGGTGTACATGGTCTTGTCCATTTGGAAATAGCTGCACTTCAGGTGGGCTGCCCATGTCAGCAGCATGTGGATATTATTCCCTTCTAGACTTAGATGTGAATGGCTGTGTTCCCACTTTGTGCAACTATGAAAACGAGCATGCACCTCATGAATGAACATCTCTGGCATGGAACCAATGAAATTCGAGATGTGCAGTCTTGTTATCTACCTAGATCGGGGGTGGGAAAACTTTCAACCTTAGGGATTCTGGACCTTTAACAATTGTACAGAAGAGGAAATTTTAGCAGGTGCAGCTTGTGATCTCACAGATGACAAGCTGCACCTGCTGAAATTCTCTCTCCTACACCATTGTTAAATCCATAAAGCTGAATCTGTAAAGCTGAAAGTTTGCCCATCCCTGACTTAGATTATGGAAAAATCTGTTGCAGTAACTGCTGTGCAATTCCAAAGTATACCAAATACTTCATATAAGTTCACCTTAATACCTATATATCATTATATAAGCTATGCAAAAGATTCTGAAATGCGTATTTTTATTAAAATGTTCTGTAGTACCTTGGAGAGGTTTTGCTTGAAAACTTCAGTACCAGTGCTTTAATAATGCAGTTAAATGTTTTACTGACGCTTTGACCTGGCAGAATGTTCTCCTTTAAAGAAATGTGTACAGTCAGGTCTCATTTTATTCAAGGGTTACGTTCTGGAGTCAGCACATAAGGGGATTGAGTATTGTTGAAACTACCTTAAACCACCTTCAGTCTGAAAAATACATATTGTCTCTTTAAAAAGTAGAGACTCACAGGAAATGAAGAAATAGCAGCTTCATTCTCTTGTCTCACGCTAACTTCAGGACACATGCTTGGCGGGCAGAATGGCCTGACACTGTTGAAACTGCTGTTTTTCTCTCTTTTGCTGCTCTTGTTACCAAGCACATATACTTGAATTCACACAAGTATAGTGCATGCATAAGGAGACCTGACTATGTTTAGAAATGCTGTTCCAAAGCCAACTTTCATTTATGTTCCTCTAAAGTATAATAAAGGATGATTTTCTATGCAATTATTACATATGTCACTATTATTAATCAGTTGTACTCCATGAACCATGAAAGTCGCATTTATTCTAAATTGTTATACTGTTGATTTTATAAAAATTAAGGTTACACGTGTAAAATGTTGGTAGTGTACCCAGCAACACACCTTCTGCAAAGCACTATCATGTGAATTGCAGGCCTGAGGAGAGGGGAGGTGGGAACAGAATCCCTGGGGTCCTGGTTCCCAGGGGGCTCAGGGCTATGACAAAACAAACTATCCCATTCTGATAAATGTTTTCATTTATCTTGCTCATGCGGAGTTAAACCTGTCAATTGAAAACTCGCTTTAAAAATATAGTAACTTCTGGTTTGTACAACAATTTAAGAAGAGGGCAGTCAATCGTGCATCTTGTCCCAGTGCCAGCTCTCAGCGGCTCTGGTGAAATGTACCTTTAAATGGTTATTTTTTCATTTAGAGGAGAAGAAAACTGTTCCTTGTATGCTGTTAATTTAATTCCAAGTTCTAGGGTCAGGTGAAGTTTGATTTACTTAAAAGGGGCTTTATGAGTCTTAAACAGTCCCTTTAATTGAGAATGAATATGAGTTATTAACTCTGCTTTAAAGAAAAGTCTACTGATGAAACATCAACCAGATTTCCAGGAGCTTTCCTTAAGCTGGAAGTTTCGAGGAGAAATTAGCCCTACTAACCATGATGAAATTTCACTTGTAAAAGGTATCTGGTTAAGTGAGTTCTAGTCCACAAAACGTTATGCAACAATAAATCTGGTAGTCTTTAAGGTGCCATATGAGTTTGATGTTGTAACCGCAATAGAAACTTTTTCCTCCCTCCCTACCAGTTAATCCTGGAAATCAAATTACCATATATTGCAATTAGAGCTGAGTTTTATGATCTGATCTAGATACAAAACAGCAAGGTTGTGTTGCCCGTTGTGTTGCCACTGAAATGGACTGTACCATTTTTTAATGCTTCCCCACATAAACAACTCCCTACAAGTAACAACCTCCTAGCCCAGTAGGGGGAAGGTTCTAACTCTCTCAACTCACCACTATACTAGTTTTCTACTGGCAGAGGGTTGGACACCTATGTGTGTCCAGCATGTCAAATCAACCCACAAAAACCCTGTGATTCTTGAAGAAAGCAGATGGTGTGGTTGTCCCCTTACAAGGAACATGGCCTGGTCCACATTGTTTGCTCATATACTCTGCTTGTGCTGCATAATAAATGAAATGTTAATGAAATTGATCCACAAGAAACACTTGGATTTGAGAGATCTTTCTTCCATCACTTTCTTCGTTGAGCACATTTTATCACTTACTACCATGTGGGCCAGCTTGTGCTAAATCATCCCACATCTCTGAGCTATGGGGAATGAGTTCATTACTTCCAGTCTTACAAATTACAGCTTTCTGGATGTGTGCTAATCTTCCCCTGGTTTATTAGTACTGCATAAGAGAGAGGATATTGACAGAAATTCTTAAATTCTATGATGAATGGAAATGTTTTGTCTTACCCATTCAAGACATTCAGTGTTTTCCAAATACAGTTGGAAAGGTCAGAGCCCTCCTAGACCTCACACGCACATTAATAAGACTCCAAAGAATAAATACAAATAAATACATTATTTTTCCTGGGTGTGTTCCTTCCCCCTCCTGCAGGGATAGAACTTTTGCTGTCAAATTATTTGAACTCCCTTTAAAAAAAAATTAGTAGGGCAGAAAAAACAACTTTTGAGAAAAACAATATGGGGTCTAATTGAGAAAGCTTCCTGCCAAAATTCATGCAGCAGTTTAAAAAAAAAAATCTTGAAAATTGATATGAATATATTTGACCTTCGACTGCTAGATGGATATAAAATAGGGTGCACCTGGAATATTGTTTGCCAACAGTATAATCCTATGCATGTTTACTTGAAGGTAAGTTCCACTGTGTTTGTTGGGGCTTATAAGAAGGGAAGCGTGTACAGGATTATAGTTAAATCCCTTTTGTTCAGAACACTTATTACATAGAATCATAGAGTTGGAAGAGTCCTTCATGATCATCCAGTCCAATTCTCTGCCAATGCAGGCTGACTGCAGCTATAACAACCCTGATAAATAGCTACCCAACCTCTGCTTAAAGATCTCCAGCAATGGAGTGTCTACCACCTTCCAAGACAGATTGTTCCACTGCTGAAGAGTTTGTACCATCAAGAAGTTCTTCCTAGTGTTTAATCAAAATCCTCCATGTTATAATTTAAATTCATTTGTCCTGATCCTGCCCTCCAGAGCAATAGAGAACAAATCTCCACGTGACACCCTGTCAGGAATTGATATATAGTTAATTTTTTTTAAAAAGGAATTGATATATAGTTAACACATCCACTCTTCACGTTTCCAACTCCTTCAACCTGACTTCATAGGACATGGTCTCCAGTCCCCTCACCATCCTAGTCACTCTCCTCTGGACTAAGAACATAAGAAGAGTCCTACTGGAGCAGGCCAAAAGCCCATCCAGTCCAGCTCCCTGTATCTCACAGGCCCACCAGATGCTTCAGGGAGCATTTCCATAGGGTCTTGTTGGAAGCTTAGGGTTCAATGGTCCACAGTAGCCATGCAAATAAAGGATTAGTGGCGACAAGTGGCTAAGGCCCAAATCCCAACCAACTTTCTCATACTGACAACAAGAGACCTGCATCCCGGTGCCCTCCCTTGACTGACTCCAGTTTGTCAATATCCCTCTTAAACTGTGGTGCCCAGAAGTGGGCACAGTATTGCAGATGAAGTGTGGCTAATACACAGTCTTCCAGACTGGATAGGATTGGGCTGCCCACAGCTAACATGTGTTTTATATAGCCATGTGTCTGTCATGCATATCAGTTGACAAGTATGTTACACATTGTCCATTTCCATAGGGTCTTGTTGGAAGTTTAGGGTTCAATGGTCCACAGTAGCCATGTGAATAAAGGGTTAGTCACACCCCAAGTGGCTAAGGCCCAAATCCTAACCAACTTTCTCACACTGACACAGCTGTGCCAATGGGGCATGTGCTGCATCCTGCAGTTGGGTGGCACTCATGGAGGCCTCCTCTAGGTAAGGGAATGTTTGTTCTTTCCTCGGAGCTACCCTGCCCTTACCCCAGTGCTGGAAAGTTGGTTAGGATTGCGCTCTAAAGCAAATAAGGAAGGCCAATTCACACTCTTATGGCAGAGACCTATGCATGTCTACTTGGAAGTACCTGATTTCAGTGGGACTTACTCCCAGGGAAGTGTGTATAGGATTGCAGCCTTAGTGGTATCTGAACTCACCTTCAAAGGCGTTTTACAAACCTCATATTTCTCCTTTGGGAAATAAGCCATTAAAAAGTGTGACTGCACCTTGAAAAGGGGGGTTGTAGCATGAAGCATTTCAGTTGGTTTAGTTGCACATCTAACTGCACATGAGAGTTATGATGCACGTGACAGTTGTGTATGATGCACATGGAAGAATGAATGCATCCCCGCCCTTCCAAGACCAGAGAAACTGCAAGTTCTGATTTTTCTGTTCACAGAACAGGAAGTGGAATGTCATTAATGTCAGGTGGAATGTCATTAATGACACTGATGTTGGTTGATTTAACCAACGCGCTTTTGAGTATAGTGTACATGATAATCATGTATTCCAGTCTTTCCATGCATGTCCTTCCCACTCCCTCCCCTGTTGTCCTTCTTAATTGATAGCTTGGAGGCCTGTCTTTTCACCCTATGTGAAGTGCCATGTATATGAATGGTCAGTGGCATCACTAGGGTTTGCATCACCCAGTGCAGGAGGCCAGCATGTCACCCCTATGAGGAACCTAGTCCCATGCATTGGGCAGGACAGCACCCCTGGTGGTAGGTGTGGTGATTCACCATTGCCCTACCCCCGCTGGATTTTTTGCTATAACTTCTGATAGATATTGCAACACACACGGTTTGTTTCACTGCATTCTGCATGAAATTATCCATCAGATTATACATCACACAATGGGATTATTTGAAAATACAAAGATTTAAAAATTTTGGCCACTAATGGTGTCACCCCCACTGTGCAAGTCACCTGGTGCAGCCCGCACACCCCCATACACCCTTAGTGACGCCACTGTGGATGGGTGCAACATAAGTAAACTATAGTTGCATAATTATTGAACAGTGGACTGCTTTCATAGATCTATGATATGTTCCTATGGTATCTTATATACACACAAGTTTCAAGTGTGTGTTTCTTCCTCTGGATGATTTATTCTTGCTTTGCATGTGAGTGTAAGCAGCTACTTCTCTCCTCACCAGACTCTACAGTTCTACACAGCCTAATCTGGAGTTCATCTCAGTGAATATATAAACTCTGCCAGCCCTGAAAATTCCTTATCGATATAGATTATCAGTACATGATATGTGCTGGAGATTTTAACGAAGTTACAGATTCCTATCTTGACAGAAGCTCCGCCTCTTATAAAATAAATACTAAAGTTAGGTCAACTACTTCCCGGTAATATAGAATAAATACTAAAGTTAGGTCAACACTTTGTTTCCCCGGTCCACCATACTTGTTCTAGAATAGATAATTTTTTGGTGTCCAAGTCCTTCTTATCTAAGATTACGCAAACTGATATTGACCTTGCTGTCTTATCAGACCACTCTCCAGTTTCGATATCCTTCACACTTTCGGGTGAAACTAAGGTATTTAAACCATGGCATTTAAATATTTCATTAAATGATGAAAGCTTCAAACATATGATTTAAAAAAAAAATGGGGGGGGGGGGAAGCCCTGAAAATTCCTTGAGCTTCTTTTTTACAATCTTGCAAGCTGTTTTAAACAGTGCCTTGCACAGACCTTACAAATTTCAGATCAAATTAAAGTGAACCAGGACAGCAGCCTTGCTTTGCCTCATGGCAAGACCTGGCTCTGTTAACCATTTTAAAATAAAATGCACTGGTGCACAGCTCAGCATGTTGCAAACATGCTGTAAGGCACACCTGCAAAGACTTGTGGAGGCAAGGAGGGGGTGTTTCTGGGTGGGGGGAGGCAGGAGCAGTTCCAGGGGGGCCATGGGTGCATGGTCCCTGCAAAACGTCAAGCCAGCAGGGAAGGGCACCCTCTGGGATGGGGAGCGAAGTTGGGCATCTTGAGAACCCTCACTGGGTGGGGCATCAGTGGCAAGATTGTGCCAGCTGGGAAGCCCAGATCTATTCACTTGGAAGAGGCGGCTCCGGAGGGTAATTTGGAATGGGAGCCCAGGTCTACCCGCCTGGTTGACCTGGACTCTGGACTTAAGGTAGTGCTCATGGCCCCTTCCAAACATAAACACTGGATCTGCCCTGGGGGGGGGGGCAGAATGGGGATGGGATCAGCAGAGCAGGCCTAGGCCATATCCTAACCCCCTCCTGGCCCCACCCAGCATTATACCAGGATTTGTACCAGCTAAATAGCAGATCTGAGAAGCCCAATAGGGATGGCTGGGGTATTACTTGGGGTAAGGGGAAATACGACCTTCAGCCACTTCCTAGGCACCTCCAGCTGCCTCCTAACCTGTGCTGGATTCAGTACAGGCTGTGCGGCCTGGCTGTGCTAGCGCAGGTTAGGACTGGGCTACCCATGGAATAACCAGCAGTGAATTTGAAATAGGAAGCTGCCGTCTACTGAGTCTAACCCCCAGCCTTTCACGATTGCCTGCACAGGCTGGCAGCACCTCAGGTTTCAGACAGGTGCCTTTTCCAGCGCTCTCTGGACATGCCACGGAAGGAACCTGGGAGCTTCTGTAGGCCACGCAGATGCTCAACTGCTGAGTGGCAGGCTCATCCCTCGCACAGTGGGATACGGAACGGGAACAGTTTTCCAAAAATGGAACTCAGCGTCTTGGAAACAATTGGATCAGTCAATGGAAACACAGAATAATGTGAGGTATCCCAGTGTCCAGCCAAGAATTGTTGCCAGTTTGATTAATGCCAACGCCTTCATGCTGGCACTGTTGGTACGCTGGTCTCAAACTCTCTTTTTCTTTCCTTTAGTTAGAATACGGAGAGCAAGCAGGCCAGATCGCAACTTGGCCTGAATAATCTGGAGGCAGCAACACAAAGAAAGTCAGAGTTGTATCAAATGTTTGCCTCCTTTGGAATGAAGCCTTGGGGAAGGAAGCCTCCCATCTGTCATCCCTTCCCCCCAGAGGTAAAGTCCCCAGCTTCCTCAACTGTTGCAGATCAGTGCCTGAGGAAGCAGAGCTGAAACTTTGCTTTGGGATGGATGTGAAATCAGGATCCAAAGACCAGCATACTGTACTTCTTGTCTCCCAGTGCAAGCATCTGGATGGGGGCAATGGAAGGCCCCTGATTCAGTTTATCTGAGTTGGATCAGAAAATACACTTAGGGTTGAGGAGGAGGGGAGGACCCAGTTGCCCTCCCCCACAGTGCCACTGAGAGCTGGCATTGGGCTCAGGGCAAGATGCCCGATTGCCCCCTCTTCCAAAATGTATTGTATCAAGACCTGATTATTGATGGGCCGCAAAACTGACAAGCTGATAGTTGACAAGGAAAATACATTGAGCCCTATGCAAAGCAAAATTGAGCCATACATGATGAGAAGGCGAACTTGCCCCAGCACTTATAGAAGGCCAGGCAAAGGGCCTGGACACCAGACACCAGAAAGGTCCAATCTGATGAACATGCCCAACAAACAGTCCAGAAGATGGCCCCCCTCCACCCTAGTAAAAAGGATAAATACAGTCTTGAGCAGCTAGTAAAGTGAAACTTTTTAAAACTGTTAAAGCTAGGTGTGTCCTGATAAAGCGTTGCTTTAAAAAGTGGGTCGTGGTGCTAAAAAGTTAGGGAACCATTGCATTGGGGTAATAGAAGTGCAGTGGCATACCTAGAGGGGTGCAGGGGTAGCAACTGCTGTGGGTTGCCTGGGGGCAACAGTCTGCCTGCCTGCCCGCACAATTACGTCCCCCATGGTTGCCACTCCTGCCTCTTGCAAAAAGCACCAGGAAAACGGCACTCTTTGCAAGAGCAGCAATGGGGATTGCACTCTCTGGCCCCTTACTCCCCTTGCTCCAGGGGTTTGGGGGCAACTGGGGAGGCTTGGAGGGGCAAGCAAGAGGGGACTGGGGTGGGGAGGCAGTGGAACAAGGGGAGAGAACAGCCAGAGACTCCAATCACCGCACACACTTCTTGGAGGGGTGAGCAGGAGAGGGGCTGGGGGTGGGGGGAGGCAATTTTAAATTTGAATTTGAATTTAAATTGTGGGTGTGACTTCACACCTGGAAGTGACGTCACCCAGTGACATCAATTCCAGGTTTGATGTGAGGGAGGGCCTCATTTTTAACTTTGCCCGGACTCCAGGATGGCTAGCTACACCACTGTAGAAGTGCACTGAATGTGGATTAAACTTGTAGTGCAGTGTTTCTCAACATTTGTCCTCCACCGTACAACTTCATATGGTCAACCAATTCGTAGTATCACCGGAAGTAACTGGCGATGACATCATCACCAGTTACTTCTGGGTTGCGAGGCTAGATGTGATGCTTCAAACACCAGTGAGAGGCTCATAGTGGACAGGAGGGCTTTTTTGAGCACAAAAAAATGCATTCTTTGGAACTCAAGTTCAACCCACTGAGCCGAGTCTCCTACCACTGTTTGTTCTGCCGTGTTCCTAATCTCGCTGCCAGGGTCCAGGGAATACCACCAGACAACACCATCTCAAGTACCACTGGTGGTATCTATACCACTGATTGAGAAACACTGATGTAGTAGTAGAAGCGCAGTCATGGATCGGCTGAGAGATGGAGATCCCCACATTCATTTTGCAATCAATTTGTTTTGTATTGTATAGTGCGTTTGGCCCGCCTGGAAGCCCTGGGGGGAGGCAGAAATTTTGCCCCCCTTTCTCCAGGCCAGCCCCCCCAAAAAGTGACACCAGTTTTCCCTTCTTGGAAGCCAAAAAGGCTTCCCATTTGGCTGGCTCAGGGCACAGCAGCCTGCCTGCGGTGGACTTTTTCTGGCAAAGCAACAAGCCAGAAGGGTGCCAGAAAAAGCGCGGTGGGGGGGGGGTTTGGAATCAGGTAGGGATAGCCTGAGTGCGTCCTGCTAAGTCTGGGCTGTGTTCCCCTCTTGCCTTGCCCATCATCATCCCCTGCCTGCAGCCCCAGGGCCTGACCCGGACCAGCCCTGTCCTCCCACGTGCAGAACAAACCCCTGGCAGCCTGCCAGGCTGGGTGACTCTCTGCCTCCTACACTCTGGGTTTTTGTAGTGCGCGCGTACAACAAACAATACGGGGATCTTCCTTCCTCAGCTCCTTTAAGCTATAGACCGCCGCAGCGCTTCGCACAGCCTGCAGCCAGCCCAGGGCAGCATGTCTGGGAGCAAATACGTGGACGACGAGGTAGGACCAGCAGCATGGGTGGGTCTGGCGTGGAGTACCTGCTGGAGCCCTCTCTCCTCCCTCCCTCCCCTTCTTCCCTTATCTTGTTCTCCACCTTCCAGTCCTTGGCAGCAGTGGCGTAGCTAGAGGGGGGCAAAGCACTAAATTTTGCAGGGCTCCTCCCCCCTTCGGAGCCATTCCAGGTGGAGGGAGCAAAACGGAGGCACTCTCCTCCGGTGAGGCTCCCTGCAAAGCATAGTGCTTTGCCCCCCCTCCAGCTACGCCACTGCTTTGCAGAGGTGGAGGCGAGGCTGTTTCGAGGGCGATGGGGGGGGCGATTTGTCTGTGTGTGTGTTGTGGGTAATTCGATCCCCCTCTCCCCACACTGGCTGGGCACTTGTTTTTCCCTGGCACAGAGTGCAGCTAGGCTGGAGAGCGTTCTCAGTGGAGCTACTCTAGAGTAAGTGCGGGGAAGGCTGGCTTGCCAATCGGCTGTCTCTGGCTGCGATCCTGTCCTGGGAGTAAGCCCCACTAACTTGAATGGGACTTACTTCTGAGTAGGCATGCATAGGCTTGGGATCTGCACGCTGCTTTTCGAGCTCTCTGCTACTTCTTCCTCCCTCTCCCCATCCCATCCCCCCCAAAAAAATTTGCTTGCCGCGAACTTGCAACGAGATCAGGGACACCCCGAGGAGCCACTGACCGGGTCTGTGTTGCTGCTGCTACTGGGAGAAGTTGGGCTTTTTCTGCAAACAACGTAACTTGTGTTGTTCTGCCAACAACAGGGATGTACAGCCCAATCCTATGCATGCCTACCCTGGAGTAAGTCCCGTTAGAGTCAGCGGGACTTACTCCTAGGTGCGTGTGGATAGGAGTGCAGCCTTACAGCCCAAGCCTAGGCATGTCCACTCCGAAGAAAGTCCCTTTAGAGTCAATGAGGCTTACTCCCAGGAAAGTGTGGATAGGATTGCAGCCTTTGGAACCCGATATAGCCGTGTCTACTCAGAAGTAAATCCAATTGTAGTCAATGGAGCTTACTCCCAGGAAAGTGTAGCTAGGTTTGTAGCCTTATTCCGCATCAGCGCGCGCCGGATCCATGTGAACCCAGCGGCAGCCGGTGCGCGTTTTGGGCAACCTCGTAAGCGCCGGGCAGACCCGCGAAGGGGTCGGCTCCAGGGCAGCAGCTGGGGAGTGTTCGTTCCAGCCCAAGCCTAGGCATGTCTACTCGGGAGTAAGCCCCTTTATATGTAGTGGGGCTTTGTCCCAAGTAAGTGTGGCTAGGCTATCCACACTTTCCTGGGAGTAAGTTTCATTGAACACACTGGGGCTTGCTTCTGAGTAGACGTGCCTAGGGTGCAGCTGTTCGGCTGCAAAACTATCCACACTTTCCTGGGAGTAAATTTCATTGAATACACTGGGGCTTACTTCTGAGTAGACATGCCTAGGATGCAGCTCTTAGGCTGCAAAACTATCCACACTTTCCTGGGAGTAAAGCTCATTGAACACACTGGGGCTTACTTCTGAGTAGACATGCCTAGGATGCAGCTCTTAGGCTGCAAAACTATCCACACTTTCCTGGGAGTAAAGCTCATTGAACACACTGGGGCTTACTTCTGAGTAGATATGCCTAGGCTGCAACTCTTAGGCTGCAAAACTATCCACACTTTCCTGGGAGTAAAGCTCATTGAACACACTGGGGCTTACTTCTGAGTAGACATGCCTAGGCTTGGGCAGTTAGTTAGTAGGACCCTAAAGGAGGGGGAGGCTTAGTAAGGAGGCGATTGGGTGGGATGCTTTGCCCAGGGGCGGGGTGGTGGCTGCGCCCTGCCCGCGGGAGAGCTGCTGTGTGGGCACTCGGAGGGGACCCCTGGCGGCGGGCGTGGGAGATGGAGGGCTCTGCCTAGTGCAGAGGGGTGTGGTGGAGAGAGGTGCTTTGTATCCATCTCCGGAGGCAGCCTCGGGGCATTCCCTGGCCGCAGCGTCTCCTCCTCCTGGCTCTGGGACTGCCCAGCCGGAGTTGAGCCGGACGATCGCTTCTCTCCCCTCTCCGCGCCCAGGACTTTGGCTACACGGTGCCCATCAGGGAGCAAGGCAACATCTACAAGCCCCACAACAAGGTCATGGCTGATGAGATCAACGAGAAGGAGTTCCATGACGTCCACACCAAGGAGATCGACCTGGTCAACCGGGATCCCAAGCACCTCAACGATGATGTGGTGAAGGTAGGGCATCCAGAATTCTACCCACCCACTTACACCCACCCCCCCAAAAAAAAAACCTCAACTTGTGATTGCCTCCAAAGAGGACCCTGACATGTCAAGGAGTGGAAGGAGAATCAGGCTGCAATCCTATCCACACGTACCTGGGAGTAAGCCCCATTGGCTCTAATGGGACTTACTTCTGAGTGGACAGGCATAGGCTTGCACTTTAAGTCTGAGGTTCCCAGGGTGGTGTGGGGTGAAAGGGGCTGTGCTTGTTTTGATCAGGAAAATCAACCCACAGGGTGCTGGGACTCCCCCAGGAAGCTGCTTGATCTCTTTTGGTGACCCTCTCTTAACCATTTAATTACCCCCGCATACCCTGCTAGAATGTTTCATAACTCTGTTCTGTAGCGGATGCCTTTTAAAGGGATGGGTGGGTTCTGCTTGCTGCCCAGCCTGGAATACCCAGCCTGGAGATAATTGCAGTTATCTCTGCTGAGAAACCTTGGCAGACTGCTGAACATATTAGCAGCTGACATGTTCCAAGAGTCCCACAAAGGAAGTATATCCTGTTACAGGAACGCAGCTTCTTCCTATTTATTTTCTGATGGAATTTTTCTCAAGAGGCTGTTTACTGGCTCTTGTTGCTCCTGTGGCCCACGGGATAAAGCAGTAATCTGGAAGAACTGGGTCCGAGCCTCTTTGCAGGCAGGTCCCTTTTGACCTCAGTTGCTCATCTATAAAATGGGAATAAGACTGACTCACTCTCGCAGGGCTGTTGTGAATGTGAACATGACACTTCAGCAAAGGCCATGGGTTTTGAGCTGCAAAAAAAGCTGTTTCAAGCTGTGGAATATTGTTTTATGCAGAAAGGCAACGGTCATGCATATTATAAGGACTGTGATTGCCTTAAACTTTTCGTGTAAGCAATGCAGAGCTTGCATTGTGCACGCCTGCTGTGCGTGGAAGAAGAGCCGGGTTCCCTTGCTCTCCCAAAATAAAACTTTTGCAGGTTGTCTGACTAAATAGGAAAAAATGTATTTGTGTATTTGCTCATTAAATATGAGGCTGCCCACAAAGGCTGGTTTCAGAGGGTGGAGTGAGAAGATGTTGGAATCTTTATTTTTTTTTTTTAAGCAAGGCCATAATTAAACATTGGGGGTTTAAAAAAAGAAATGAACAGGGCTGCACTGTTTGATTGTTGTTCAATTATTAAATGCACCCCCCACCACTCAGAAAGCAAATCAGTTTTTAAAAATACCAATTATTTTTAATGCAAATATTTACAAAAAGTGCAGCTGACAGGTGCCACCTTAAAAAGTGCCCCCATTTCTGGAATGCTGGTTCCAAGATGGTGTCTGCCAGTACATGACAGGGCATCCTGGGAAAAAAAAACATTGCTTTTTCCCTGCTGTTTATTCATATGCAAATACGGGCAAGTCAATTAATTTATTAAAACTTACACTGAGCTGGAGTCCTATGCACACATACATGGGAATAAACCTTACAGAACTTCATGGGGTTTACTTCTTTGTAAACGTGCCTGAAATTTGACCCTGCTAATCTACTGATGTATGTTTGCTTGGAAGTAAGTCCTACTGTGCTCAGTGGGTTTTACTCCCAAGAAAGTGTGCAAAGTGTGCAGTTGAAGATGTCTTTCATCAGATTAATTGAAAATGTGAGAGGGCTTATTTATTTATCACCTTTTTATACCACCCTTCCTCCAAAGACCTCAGGGTGGTGTGCATGGCTCCTCCCTTCCTTTTGCCCTCACAACAACCCTGTGAGGTAGGTGAGAAACAATAACTGGCCCAAACTCACCCAGGAAGCTTCATGACTAAGTGGGGATTTGAATGTGGATCTTCCAGGTCCAAGTCCAATTTCTGAACCACTATACCATCCTGACTGAATTGGGCGTATGAACTTACTGCTAATGAACAGGAATAAATCATGTACTGGCTCCATTGTATGAACATGGATGTTGATGGAATTGTTTTGCAAAAGATTGTGACTTTCCTTACAGTGCTGGGAGCACTCTGATTCTCTGCCTAAGCCAAATGAATGCAAAAAAGTATAGGTCCTTTTTCCAATCTAAAAAATGCCAAAAGAAAGCAAGGAGAAATCATTAAATGGCTTGGCGAAAGGCCTTATTGGATCTTATGACACTGTTGTAAATGTCACCCTTGGGCCATTCCAACCTATTTGGGTCAATGGAAACTGTTATGGGGGCCCATCTGGGTCAAGGAGACCATGGAAGCAATCCTTTCTTGGCAAAGGTGCATCATACAGCAGATGTCATGGCCAAGGGTAGTGCAATCAAAGCTTGTTGGACTTTGGGAAAGCCATCTTTGCTGCAGCCCTCTCAGCTGGATGTTGGTGTACTTCACCATGCCTTGCCAGGGCAGGGAGAAGCTATGACATTTTAGTAACCAAGTTTCCCAGCACGGGGGACCTTCATTTATTCTGTTGATGGAGATGGAAGAAATGGTTCCTTTCTTTAGGCCAATTAGCAGCAGGATGTGATCTGCCAAGGGTGCCAAGCACCACGGGTAAATTTAATGCTGAGCTCAGTATTGGGGCAGGCAACATTTACTGTCTTCCCTCATCAATCATGGACTCCTTGTTGGAAGGCATCAGAAAGTCTTGAACATGTTCCTGGTCCAACAGAACCTTTCCTAAAGCTCTGGTACTCCCAAGCTGAAAGCTGATGCTCAGAATCTCTGATGGATTAGTGGCTTGAATCAAATGCTGTCATCCTATGCAGAGGTTTAGGGGGAAACCTCATTGCACACAGCAAGACCTAGGTCCACATAAACCTGTATACAACTGGGCTGTTAATGTTTCAAGTCTCTCTTAAGAAGAGACTCCAGTGGCGTAGCTAAAGGGGGGCCAGAGAGGCTTACAGGATACCGGATACCACAGCATGAAGGGTGGCAAAAGCTCCGATCTACTTTTGGCAGCAAGGTGGGGGCAGCAGGTGAAACTGCGTGGCCCGCGTCCATGAGGGAGGTGCAGGAGAAGGTCATGCAGCAGTGAGGAGGCCTCCTTGTTGCACCAGTACCTTCCCCTGCACACCTCTCTTGGGCACTCTAAGTAATTGCAAGCTGCTCTGAGCGGCCAACTGTTTTTTAATTTTTTTCTGCAAAAAAGCCGTCTGGAGCACACAACCACTCCAAGCTTGCAATAATGCAGAAGTAATTGGTGTTGTCGTCATCACATCACTGCAGTTACTTCCAGATCAGGAACTTCCATGGATGATGCTGAGTGTCACAGCCCTGGGTGTTGGAGGGGCCCTCTATACCACTCTCTCTCCAAGTCTCTTTTTAGGCTGTATTAGTCAAGAAAAGACCATGGAAACAAAATACATAATGCAGAACAGTGTATATAAAAACAGCTTGTATAAAAAGGTCAATAAACAATTTTTTTTTCTTATCTGGTTATTGAAGGCAGCCATGGGAAGGGGAGTGCTTAGGGCAGTAGTTCCCAAACTGTGGGTCTGGGCCTCCCCAGTGGGTCGTGACCCAGTTTTTGGTGGTTCACGAAACTGACAGGGCAAATTAGGCTATGTACATCAAGGATTAAACAAGCTGCTACTTGGGGGGAGGTACTGCTGACCAATCACCATTATAGACACACCCCTTGGGATTTTTAAAATTGGACAGCAACCCCAGGGCCTCTCAAAAGTTTGGGAACCACTGGCTTGGAGAGTTGGGAGAAGAACATATTTTTCAAGCTCATTCTTCTGCAGCAGCCGACGTTCCCAAAGCAACTAAACCTACTGAGGATTAGCTGTGTGTGCAAGACCGGGTGGAATCTAGATAGCTCCAAACAAAATGACTAAACAGAAAAAGATGGATCCTACTGGGAATAGAAGGCCAGTCGCTGCTGAGCTAAGAACACATATCTTCAAACAGCCCCTGGGGAATGCTCGAAGATCCAGTGTCCAAAAGAAAGTTAGGATGTTAGGAAGAGGATCAGTCAATAGACCCTCTCTGAAATAAAAGTGCTTCTCCCACATGCTGAATCAGTGTGGTGCAGGGGTTAGTCTGGTTGGTGTAGGATTGCTAAGACCCAAGTTCAAATCCCCAGTCTGACAGTGTAACCTTGGATCAGAGCCCAGTCCTGTCTCTCCCCCCCCCCCGCCCCACACACAAGGGTCCTAGGGTTGAGAGAGAATGAATGTTTTCCCAGGATCACTTAGTGTGTTGATGGCAGAGACAAGATCTGAACTGGGGACTTACTAATTATAGCTTCTTCCATACCCTGCATGCCCTGAGTTCAGATTCAGAGTTGGAGGGCTCCGCTTGTCTCTATTTTTTAAAGCAAAATCCGTTGGGGTAAAGTGAGAAGATCCTACGGAAGGACTTGACACAGCTGGACATGGAATCGGTGCAGGCATGACAGATGTGAAAATCACTCATACCTCAGCATGCCAAAGGGAAAAAATGTAAAAGGGGCGGGGACATTGCTCTCATCTTCTGTACCAGTTGGGGAGCAGCCTGGTCAAGTAAGAGGGGAAGGGGGAACGGAGAGCTGCTCTCATGCATCAGCCTAAATTTTCCCTCGCTCCACACATGTGATAGCATGGCTTATGCTATCACTCAGGAATCATAGGGATCATAGAGTGATGGCTGACATCGCTCATTCGTACAACACCTTATTATGCTGTATTTGAACAGCATCGCCATGATAAATGATGGCTTATCTGAAACTTTCAGAAGAAGCAGGTCCATACAAGCAGATCTTGTAGTGAAGTTCTGGCATTTGTCTCAGCAGACCCTGCATCATCATTCTTCATAAAACCAGTGATGTCACTAGGGGGTGCAGGCTGTACCAGATGACGCACAATGGGGCGGGGGGTTACACCACCACTGGCCAAAATTTTTTAACTCTTAGTATTTTCAAATAACACCATCATGTTATATATAATTTGATGTGTAATTTCATGAAGAATGCAATGAAGCGAACCACGTTTAAATATCTCTATTCTATCAAAAGCTATGGCCAAAAAAAACTAGTGGGGGCGGAGCAATGGTGCATCACCATAGCAACCACCCAGGGCGTTGCCTGCCCACTGCTTGGGAGGTCTATGGTGGGGGTGATGCGCTGGCCTCCAAGTGACACCACTGCATAAAATCACTCTAAGGCAACATGTTCAAGATCCTAAAAATGGGTTCATTATCCTTGAACTGTGCAGGATTGTCATATGACCAGGGTGGTTAAAAAGGGAGATGGGTTCCCCTTTCATTGCATGCCTGTGGGCAAAAAGGCCATTCATGATTTATCTATCAAACATCGTGGGCCTGGCTTTCAAATACAGTTGCACAGATCGAGAATGTTCTCTCTTTTCTGGCCGTGTTCCCCTACAAAATACTGTAAAAGTGAAAGAAGCAGGTGAAACAATGTACATTGCACAAATTCTATATTTTTTTTTTTCTCAGTTAGGAGGACAGAAGGGAGGCCTAGGAAGGAGAGTGCTAATGGATTATTTATTCTTGTTCTTTTTTAATGACTGAGAATAGAGAAATGAACATCCCAATCCTATCCCCTCCACCACCCGTTGATATAGCGGCACCAAAATGGTGACCGCTGCATCCTATAGTGGGCGGGGGGCAGTCAAAAGGTCTCCTCTAGATAAGGAAACAATAATTCCCCTTCCTGGAGGTAAGCCTCTGCAGTGTGGGTAGGTCTACTCAAACCACAATAGCTATTTTGCTGGTGTAGGTCCACATGGACCCATGCCACAGGATCGGGCCCAGGAAGCGGGTTAGGATATCGGTAGTGCAGAAATGTTTCATTCCCTCCCCTCCTCTGTTCCTCCCTCCTGCCACCCCTTCTTCCTCTCTTTCATTTTACCTGCTCTGGCAAGCGGGGAAACCACCAATGACAGGGGGAGGAGGCGAAAGGAGGAGGCCTTCCCACTGATGCTCCTGTTAGCACACTAAATTGTGCACTGTTGGAGCATTTTTTCAACAGGTGCTGACTGCTTTACAGCAGTCACTACCATCACAAAAGGTATAAGGTAAATATAAGGTTGGTCTGTAAGTAAGGCCATAGTCCTATACACCCTATCCTGGGAGTAAACCTCATTGACCACTTACTTCTGAGGAGACATGCCTAGGATTGCACTGTTATTAATTTTGCTAGATTAACTCAAACTATAAGAGTGTATTCACTCTTCGCAGTCAAAAACTAAAAAGGGATATTAGAAACCAGGGTGTGTGTATGTTGCTTTACATTAAATATTTACGTCTTCCTTCTGTTCCAGATTCTGAGCATTTTAGCTATTTATTGGGACTTGTGTATTTCTTGTCATTCATGGTATGCTGACACCTATACATGAACATAAAAGCTAAATCAGTCTTGGAAGGTGAATGATTAGACAAGGGATAAGGAATCTGCCCTGTAAGCAGCTCTTCAAATGGCTTCAGCAATTTTTTTTTAAAGTGCTCATAAGGGTATGCACCTCCATTCTATAGTGTGAGGTTGGAGATACAAAGGTGGGCTGCGTTTTGAGTGTCCAGGGCTGCAGATAAATAAGCTTCAAGCAACTTTGAGCAGAGGCACCTCTAGCACAAAAGATGCTAGCAGTCAGAAGCCCAAAAGACAAAGACATCCCAAAAGGGGAATATATTGTTTTAGCTCATGAATTGTTCTCACTGCAGTGATTGTGATGAGGCTGAACTTCACTGCCCATTTGTTTGCCTCTCCCCATAACTCAGGGCTCTCCAGACCCTGTCCTGCGGGCTGGATCCAGCACCCTGCCTTTTCCCTCCACTGCATGAATGATGCTTACCATTGCATGGGGAGCCGTCCTTCCCTGCCACCAATATCTCCCAAACTGAGCTCCATCCCGCTGCTGCTGGGTTCCGTTACCCCAGCAGCCACTGTGCCCAGATTTCTGGGCAGGCATAGCTGACTGGAGCTCAGTTTGGGGGGAGATCTGCCAGGGAACCAACCTTTCCTGCTGCCGAACAGTAATAATAATGATATCAAACTTCTGTGTTTTACTTTGTTAAAACTAATTTTGTTTTATCCTAAATAGCCTAAAAGCAGGGTGTGCACAGACTTGGCACATAGACTGAATTACAATATAGAAAGGTCCCATGAAGAGCAGCCCTTAGAGAACAAAGCAATTTTGTGTGCCGCTCTGGTTGAAAAGCAGTATATAAATAATCATGATAATAATGATATCAAGCTTCTGTGTTAAATAAAACTCTTCATCTGGCAAGAGAGGAGGTTACCGCCTTGGATCAAAGCAGGGCCGGCCCATCCGTGAGGCCAGCTGAAGAGGTAGCCTAAGGAAGGGGTGTATGTGCCCATCTGTATCTGCCCACCTGCCTCCACTGCTCTTCTTCTTTCTTTCACTTCCTGAATTGGAGAAGGAAGAAGGAGATGGAGAGGAAGAAGAAATGTGGAGTACTGAGCTAGAACATTGGAGAGCGGAAGGATCAGGGGCTGGCACATAGGGGAGCTTTTGGCATGCTACCTCAGGAGGTCTGGCCATGGACCCAGGTTTTCCCAGACATCAAAAAATGCCATGTTGGGGGGGGGGGAGTAGCTGAGCAGGGGAGGAGAGCCCACTGCAGTGCTGGTGTGCGCAAGACCCTAACCTTGTTCCCTGTCCCATTCTTTCTCCCTTATTCCCCTTGGACTTGCTCCAGCAAAATATTTGGCATAAATCTGAGGAGACCCATCAGGGCAGCAGATGTGGCCCTGGGCGCCTCCAAACTACCCCTCTCCATTGCTGCAGCTGCATCGGTAGGGAGTGCAATTTTGTTAGGATTCAGCACCTAGATCTGTTTGACCCCAATCCAGGCTTCCTCCCTTTCTGTATGTATACCTCTGATTACGTGTTCCTACATGCACGACTTAACATTTGTCTCATTTGAACTCCATCTTGTTGCTAGAGTCCCACTACTTGAGCCTGTCAGAACTTGTAGTTGGACTGCTGCAGGGAAAGAATCTCCAGTGTGGAGAAAAGAGAAGGCTTCCATGCACTCCAGAATACTGATTTAGACCTTAGTCTGCCCAGACCCCATGACGGAATTCTCCCCTAGATAAATAAAAGAAAAAGCCTCTCTGCACATCGCAAGCTAGAAGTCAAGGGGAAGTGTTCAAGCATTGTCTTCTTTCTGACATATTGGCTTTCTGGGCGCATGATTTTTTAGTGGGGAGGGGGTGACAATTTAAACTTGCCACACGTACACCAAAGCTACACCTTCAGTGTGAAGTGGTACAGTCCAATTTTACCACCTTATCTGCTTTTATCATAGGCTAGTGCAGTAGTTCTCAAACTGGTGGGTCACGATCCACCAGCTGGAGAACCACTGCCCCTTTCCCTTTAAGGGGTAGGGGGAAGGCAGCAACACAGATCCTGAGGATTGTGCTGCTGCAGGGGAAAGGTTTTTGTTGTTTTTTTAAACAAAACTTACCAGCTGCCAGGGTCTGGGGCTGTGGGGAATCCCACAGAGCCTACTTCTGGGCTCCCCACGGCTCGTAGAAAGTAAAAAAAAAAAAGTGGTGATCACAACCCACTTACAGGTTGCGATCGTGAAACTTCTGGTTGTGCGATGCATTATGGAGTGAACCAGGGCCAAGGGAGGGGGTTGTGCAATCCCCCCCCCTTACAGGAGAAGGCTTACAGGAGCACAGAAGGTTGCCCTGGAGCCATGCAAAGGGTGCAGTTTTTAATTTTTAAAACATTTCTAAAAGGGGACCCCTGCATCCGCCGATATCGCTATCACCAGGGGGGCTGCGTGGAAACAACCCCCTGTGGATACCAAGGCGTTACTGCAATGATATATGAACCCCTGATGCCAAAGGGGCTTCAAAAATCAGTAGAATAATTAGTTTATTTACATGTTTACCTTCTAGCTGAAGCTCATCGTTTACAATACGAATGCTTGAAACATGCATTTCAAAAGTGGAAATCTAAAACAGATATGATCTTGCATGACTCAAGGGGGAAAGCCTTTGAACGAAAAACAAAAGAACTGCAAAATAAAATAACAGTGCAGAACACATAAGGGTGCTTTGTGTTCGTTTGTGTTTCTGCATGTACGTTAAGAGCAACACTGCAAAACTCTTGTTAGTGGAAGAATCTGGGACCCGTGCCTAATCATCCCTGCATGTACAAATACTCCGCTAATGCCTGTGGAGTTTATGCACAAGTATATACATTTGAATTTACACCCTAGCCTCTGTTTTTCCAGTGCTTTCTTGTTCCTTCCCCAAGCACAGCCTCTCCCTACACCCACAAGTGGCCTTTCGGAATCAGGGAAAATACTGCCATGGTTGTAGTTAATGGATCTTTGCCTTGAAGAATCCCTGATCACAGCCAGTCAGATTATGCCTGCCTCCTAAAAAGGGTGAGGCAGAGAGAAAGGGCCTCTTGTGTGTGTTCCCTCGAAGACTCCTACACAGGGTTGCCCATAATCCCTGGTACTTAACATTTATTTCTGTTTTGAGAAAGCCAGCTGCAATCCCCTGTATACATCCTGAGAAGTAAGCCCCATTGAAAGGAGTGGAATTTGCTTCCAAGTAAACACCATTCCAATCAGCCTGTGAGGCACAGATACATGCCTTTACAAATCTGTTTTAGAACACAATCCAATGCGTGTCTGCTCAGAAGTAAGTCCTACTGTGGGCAATGGGGCTTCCTCCCAGGAAAGGGTGTTGAGGATTGCAGCCTTAATGACCAAAACCATCAAGTGCAGTTCATTATTCAAACCATGCGCTTAAAACAGCTCTTTCAGCAGCCTGGAATTTGACTCACATCAGGATTAAACATATTCTAGATTCTTGGCTCGGACATGAACAACTCCTACCCATTCGCCAGGTATGCTGGCATCCGAGAGCCATGGTCTTATTTACACGTCCACGCTGATCTGGAATTTCAGTTGATGTTCTTTAAAAAAATATATACTCGCTAAAAGGACTAAGAACACACAAGATAGCCAAGGTGAAAGAATGTTTTCTGCACACCTGATAATAATGACTATTATTAACTGTTTCAAATAGTACTTGAAGGGGTCATTTTACACTGGCGCTATTATCATTATGGTCCTGTTGGAAAGACTGCTGCGAAGGCCCCTACAGTTCTAGCACATTATTATTATTATTATTATTATTATTATTATTATTATTATTAATATTAATTTATATCCCGCCTTTTTGCCGTATGGGCACACATGGCGGCCTACAACAATTAAAAATACAAAATTAACAATTAAAAACAATAATAAAAACAATTTTCAAATAATTAAAAAACTAAAACAAACCCCGTGGAGTCTAATATAAAAGGAGAAAGAAAAGCCAGCCAGTCTGTCAACAGTTAAAAGCTTTTTGAAATAAAAAGGTCTTCAGTCCACGCTGAAATATTAGCAACAAGGAAGCAGTTCTCAAATCTAGGAGGAGGATATTCCAAAGTTCGGGGGCCACCACCGAGAAGGCCCTCTTCCTGGCCGCCGCCCCTCTCACATCTCTTGGTGCACACCCTCTCACATGCATTAAAACAGCACTTTTTGGGTGTTAGATTACTGCTGTGAGACCTAGGACTCAGGACCCATTTCTTGAAGAAGCCCATAAGGATGGTTCAGATTAACACAGGCCGTTTCTGTCTTCCTGGGTAGAAGCAGTTGAGTAGGTTGTCTGTTTTGAAGGTAGCATATTCTGCACTGCAGTTCTTAGGGTCAGGGCATAAGAGGGTGCTTACTGCTTTTTGCTTCAAAACAGGAGCCAAAGAGGAGAAGGGGAACTGTAGCAGCTCATTGCTTTGTAGTCACAACCCACCACAGGAACCGGAAGTGGGCCATTCTCTCTTAAGGAGAGTGGCCCAGGAATGGATGCCCCAACGGTGCCACAGTGATCATAGCACTGCAGGAACTCAGGAGCATTTAAACGTTCCTAGGGGGTGGTTGTGAAGCCTCCCGGAGGGTCCTAGAGGCTTGAAGCCCCCACTGCGAGCCTCGCGGCTGCTGCAGTAAGCTCCGATCAGATCTCACTGCTGCAACAGGGAGGCTCAAAGGCCACCTGGGACCCTCTAGGAGGCTTCACAACTCCCCAGGCATGTTGAAAAGGCTCCAGGGTCCCCACGGCACCATGATCGCTGCAGCGCTATCAGGGAACACACACCCTGCTCTTGCCCCACCCATCGCAACCACTTAAAGAGCCAGCAGAGGAAGAGGGATAGACAATTCTTTTCTTTTAGACAGTTGCCCCAGAAACAGAGCCGGAGAACCCAGAAGAGTGTTTCAGCTATTTTCAAACACTAAACTCTTGCGGCACACCTCTGAACCATTCAGGCACACTATTGTGCAGTGGCATAGTGGTTGAAAATAACTGGGTTAGTGCGTTTGACAAAGTCTGAGAAGACCCAGACTGTTGCGAAGTGTGTATATTTCAAATATATGTATAGTTTCCAGGCAGGAGAGGCATGAGTTTCCACGCCACACAGGTACACGGGCGCATTGAAAGGGCATGCACCCTCTGTGCACCCTCTCTTTGTGATTCTGCATCACATCCCCTATTGACTAGTTTTGACAACTGCATTAAGTTGACTTCTTGGTTACCCTGGATTACATGCGCAGGTAAAGCAATGGTGTGAGTGCTGCTCCTCAGACTCAGATCCCATGTTGGACCCAATTCAGATATTCAGGGCCTGATAGGGAGTGTCCCACTGAAGAATAAGCCTCAGTCATCCTTCCAAATACAACCAGAGAAGGCATTTCCTAGTGGACTAGTGAGTTAATGGCCACCTAGTGAGTGGCCCTTTACAAATCTGTTTTAAGCAATCAGACAACAACCATACATACAGTAGCCAGAGGGAGAGGAATCACAGAGGCAAGCCCTGCCCTCAACCTCTGTGCACTTGCTACGGTATCTGTGTGGCACATGTACAAAATACATGCCTGGGTCTGTGTGCATGAACAGGGAATCCGCAGGAAGTCTTCAACCAAGCATACAGAGCCTATACATATCCAGTCTGTATGTACCTAGGACTGTATGGAAATATTCTGTGTAAGATAAATTTGCATAGGTGCAGGGGCAGCATCAGAGTAGCAGGCTCTGTGGCCAGCCTTTATGCTTTCATTTTAAGGTCTGCAGTGACCCTTTGCATTCATATATAGTGCCTGAAATGAATGCATGTGCAGAAGGTTTGCAGCAGAGCCTCCCACTTTGATTTTGCCTCCACTTTGCCTACAAATATTCAGTCTACAATGACTAGAATGACTACAAATGACTAGACACTCTCTGGTGAACCTATGCAGATCAGGAATAGGTTTTGCCACTATAATCTTCTTCCCATGTACATTCACTTACACATGTAGTTTTTATCTGTAAAGGATTTTAGGGTTTGGGGTAATTTTCTTTATGTTCTCCAGCATAAATAATCTCCCTGCACTCTGAGAGAAGGCTGAGCAAGTGAAGTTTGGTTTGCAGCTTAACTTTGCAGGCCATTGTGGGGAGTGCAGTGGGGCTTTGTTTTGTTTTTAGCTTCCAAAAATACAAGTCCCAAAAATTCACTAAACTTTGATGGAACACATGGTGATGGACACTGGTGTACCTAGGGGGGAGTCAGGGGGGCAAATACCCTGGGGTGTCACCTACTCGGTCACCATTGCAACCCCCTCCCCGCAACCTGTCCCCCCCAGGCCTTTCCAAAGCCTATTGAGGGCTGGGAGGTCGCCTATGGCCTCCCAGGCCTTCAGAGGCCCCTGAAGAGCCTAAAAAGTCATTTCCAGTCATTTTTAGGCCTTCTGGAGACCTCAGAAGAGCTTCTGGGGGTGGGGAGGCCACACGAGGTCTCTCTGGCCCTCAGAAGGCCTCCAGGCACCCCGAGTGGGGGGGTGGGATAGCATGGGTTGGTGGCACTTTGTGGTCCTGGCTCAGGGCAGCACAGGGGCCAGATCCTCAATTGGTGATGGGTTAATGGATTCAGCAGCCAGCCTGATTCCTTCTGTGGTCTGCATGTTTACTCACATACAGACTCATACAGACTCATAAAATCTTCATGTTCCGGTCTAGTTTGGGCTTCCAAAATTATTCCTCAGTATGTATGGGAAGATGATAGTAAAGTACGTCTTGTTGTTACACAGAGCATTTTGAACATTCATAAAGATTTTGGTGGTTCATCAGTAATTATGTTTATTCCAATCAAAGGCTCATTCTGTTTATGCTTCAGGTTTTTTTTTCCCTCCCGCATAATTGAACCCTTATGTACTGGTTTCTGTTTTAAAGCCAGTGCTCATGATTCATAATTCCATGGAACATTGTTTGCTTGCTATAGTGACAGACTAATTGTGTGCAAACCATGTGCAGAAAACAGCCACAATTTATCGGGAAAATCCCAGGACTAACCCAGGCCAATATCTCTAGAATTGACTGCTTGGAAGCCAGCTGGCCTAGCACGTGGTACCCATGTCTCTGTCCAAGGGGAATATGTACAACATCGTACCAGAAGCAAGAGAGGGTGTGCAGAATTCACTCACACATCTGTTTTCCTCACTGCTGTGAGATATTAAAATCCAACCTCCACAATGCATGGGAACCAACAATTGATGCCTGGATTTCCTTTTGAAGCCAGCATCAAAATATCAGCAGTGGCAAAACCACCACCCCCGCACTTTCTTTAAGCAGTCTTTCTCTCTGAGCCCAATCCTATCCGACTTTCCAGCACCAATACAGTCGCAATGCAGCCCCAAGATAAAGAAACAAATGTTCCTTTTCCTTGAGAAGACCTCCATGACTGCCCCCCCCCCGCCACTGCAGGAAGCAGTGCATGTCCAGTTGGTATGGCCGCATCAGTGCTGAAAAGTTGGATAGGATTGGGCTTTCTGAGTATGTTAGGGACAGTGGACCCGGTTTGATAAATGGTTGTTCTCAGAGAGTGGAAGCAATCAGTACCTTGAGAAGCATCCCTTATTAGTCTGGATATTCAGTTGAGCATCCCTAATCTGAAATGCTCCAAATTTGAGCACCGATATAATGCCACAAGTGGGAAATTCCTCACTTGACCTCATGTGGTGGGTCACAGTCAAAGCACAGGTGCACAACAGACGCCTGGGGTTGCTGTTTATTCAGCATCCCCAGGGGAGAAAGACCCTCCCAGCCTCATATGTTATATAAGACATAAATGAATTTCATGTTTAGAGTTGGGTCCCATCCCAAAGATGTTATGTATATGCAAATATTCCACAATCTGGCAAAAAAAATCCAAATCCAAAACACTTCTGGTCCCAATCATTTTGGATAAGGGATACGCAACCTGTATTGCAATACTCCTGCATAAGAAACAATCCAATTAGCTCATCAGTATGCAATGGAGCATACCGGTGTGTGATGGCACCTTTATGCAATATGGCATGTACCAGTAGCATAGCTGGAGGGGGCGCAAAACAGTAAGTACCACAGCTGCCGCAACACACTGTGCAAGTAGCTCCTCCAACTCGCCATCAGAGCAATTCCAGGCAGCGAAGGTAACACACAGGACACCATTTGGTTCTGTGAGCAGCTGTGTGTTGCCATCACTACCCAGAATGGCTTCAACAGTGAGTGGAAGAGGCTGCTTACATGTGCATTGCAGCACCTGCACTATTTATCATTTTGCCCCCCTAGCTACACTACTGCGATATACAGTGAATGCATGGAGGAAGGTCCAAATTGTACCTGCTGGCCCAACCTCTCAATTATACACATTTAAAAGGCTTTGTAAGTGGGCCCTAAGTACACGCATACATACAAATGATGCAGGTGTTGAGTCTGTGCGTGTGCAATCCGAGACCCTGTTTTCTGCACGGAGAAGCCTTTGTACTTCCACAGGATCTGTCGAATGCCAGCAGGCACGAACCCAGCTCTCCCTCTGCAAGTTCACTATTCTACTTGCCATGTCAAGCAAGTTGGGGTTTGGCCTTTCCATTTCTTGGAAGGGTATGTAAAAGAAGGGTATATAAATAGCAGGCAAACCAAAAGAAGTGCATGTTGAGCCCAATGAAATTCTGCGCTCAGGCACCATCTCTGCATTGTTAAATGAAGTGCCCCATACAATCTAGTGTGGATGTCACAGCAGTAGAGATAAGCCTGAGAAACTTGAAAGTTTCAGCAACTTGAGAGTAGCAAGCCCTTCGATTCAGCCCTTGTTTTGCAAGTGCACCCCTGTTAACAACTTTAAATTCTAGACCCCACTTGAGAGAAGGCCAAATTCATCCCGGATGCTGAGCTCAGGGGTTTGGGAGGAATTGCGCGAGGGATGAATGTGGTCCCCAGTTTTGTTTACAACTGGCGCACTTACTCGGTTTTAGCAAAGTGGTAACTGATAAGTTTAGCTCCTCAAATAGGAAGGGGGAAAGATTCCATCACAGTTAAAGGTGAAAGTGCTGCATTCCTTAGACAGCCTACTGTTGTCAAAGACATAGGCTGCAATTTTTAAAAGGACAGTATGGGAACTAGAGACTCGAGCATTCTCCCTTCAGCAAGGAAATATAAAATGCTATGCCCAAGTGCAACTTGGCAGTTGACTTATTGGTCAGATGATGCACCCCCCTCCTTTTAAATAAAGAAGATCTCTGTTTGCAAAAGGAGGCAAATGA
This sequence comes from Tiliqua scincoides, assembly GCF_035046505.1. NCBI lineage: Eukaryota > Metazoa > Chordata > Lepidosauria > Squamata > Scincidae > Tiliqua > Tiliqua scincoides. The sequence continues at coordinate 12,907,612 of NC_089827.1, read as the reverse complement.
AGATGCCTCTGGATCAAACACTGCAATGACAAAAGGACCACAGATTGCAACTGTTATAGCAGGGATTATTAACTAGGAGTATCCACCCCCCTTGGGGGTATGGGACAATTTCTGAACAACAATAACAAAATTGTTGTAAGATTAGATTATAAACTATCACCATTATGATAGCTATGACAGTCACCACCATTATGATATGGATCAAGCCATTCTGTTCCTAGCTATCCATATGTAAAGTAAAACCAAGTTATTGCCATCTTTTGAAGTCATACTAGTGGCGTAGCTAGCGAGGGGCAGGGGGTGATCCGCCCCAGGTACCAGCCTTGGGGGGGTGACTCCACAAATGACCCAACATTGCTAACATCGTGGAGGTTATGAATAACTCCATCATGCTATATACCGTTGGATGTGGAATTTATAATGCAATGGGGGGAAAAAACCAGAGTGAAATATCTCCTTTCCATCAAAAGTTATGGCCAAAAAACTGGAAACCAAAAAATGCATGGAGCCCCATGGAAAGTGAAACCAAGCCATATTGCATGTTTACTCATGAGTAGGCGAACTTGCCTTACTCCATTGGAAAGAGAAGGTTGAGAGGAATCCAACAACACCAGAATGGTTCCTATCCGATGAAAGCAGCCCCCCAAAAAACCCAAGAAGGATGTCCCTCCCTCCAAGCAAGATGAATGTATTGAGCCCTATGGAAAGCAAAAGTAAGCCATATGGTCACATTTACTCGCGAGTAAGCAAACATGCCTTGGCTCTTGGTCAAGTCAGGCGAAGGGGAAATGCAAGGCTGGCTGCATAGTCCCCATCTGATGAAAGTGGAGCTCAAGAAATGCTCAAGAAATGCTCCAGAAGGAAAAAAAATAAATAACAAATGCTCCCAAAGAATGAAACAGAGGCTTCAGCTGGTAAGATGAATTTTTATTTGTTTTTAGACTTGCACTTACTCTCAATAACTTACACTTATGAGAACTTGCACTGAACTGGGCACCGGGGAGGGCTGAAAATCTCACTGATATTTTTTTGTGTGTGCGGGGGGTGTTAATGCAGGTAGGCTACAGAGAAAATTCACTTGGTGAAACAGGACTGGCTTCCCCTTATTTATTTGTTTTTCTTTAATTTAATTATTTAAAATTATTTTATTTTGCTTGATGATGTCACTTCCAGCCATGATATCACTTCCGGGGTTCCCAGACAGATTGTCATTCTAAAAAGTGGGTCCCAGTGTTAAAAGTTTGAGAATCACTGCCTTAACTCAAAACAGGCCAATGGGACATCCTCAAGGGGGACGACGACACCCTAGTGACCAAAATTCTGGAAATCATGGCTTTTAGGAATAATGCCATCATATTACATACCATTTGATGCAGAATTTCATCAATTGCTCTTGGGGAGATATTCACTGCATTTATTTTCTGGCCATTATTATTATTTATTTCATGTCATGGCTATTAGTATTTCTCAGTCTCACCTACTTCACAGGGTTGTTGTGAGGACAAAATAAAAATAAAAATTTATGAGCCTCGTGTGTCAAATGACCTAGCTACACCACTGAGTCATACTGGTACCTAATAGGACCAGTGGCATTCCTAGGGGGGAACAAGGAGGGCAAATACCCCAGGTTGCCACGCCTCCAGGGGCTCTTGCTCTTAAGGGTGTGCTTCCCTGTTGTGATTTTTTGTCCTTGAACTGCAATGTTTCTTTGATACCTTGAATATCTGGGAGTCTGTCGCTTACATGTATATTCCAAAGGAAATGGGAAAAAATGGGTCAGAAATACTCTTCCTAGTTCCAGTACTTTCTCTGCAATCTCTCTGTAGCTTTTGGCAAATCTCTGCAAGTAGTTTCCCTAGTTAGAGCTAATTAGCAGGATCTCCAAATGATGGCTAATTGCCATATCATTATAATAGCCATAGGAATGTTCAGAGCCTAAGGGTGAAGCATAATTTCCCCCTTTTCTCTCGCACCCCCCCCCTCACTGCCTCCTTCTAAGTGATATGCCTATCACAAATGTAAACTGTTTCTCTGGTCCTATTCCAAGTCTGATGGTCCCGCTTCTCCCAAATGAGAATTCTATGACTCATAGCTATGACCCTGTTAGGAGCAAGGCCCATTTGCTCCAAGCCAATTGTTTCAAAAGGAAATAGAGCTCTATGGGAACACTGAGTGTGATAAAATCTTTTTCTATTGTGATAATCTTATCTGTTTTCTGCTGGACAATTCGGGCCATTAAGCATGCCAGGACACACTATGTGCCCTTGGAAATGACAGGCTTGCAAAGCAACAGCCACTTCACTCCAAAAGTCCTTCTTGGTAATAAGGTTTTACTAAATACCTGCTCATGGAAAGAGATAACCATTGGGGTTGATCGTATTTTCAAGGCACCATGGTCTCAGAGCTGGGGATTTTAGCGACAGGGCCAAGGGACCAAACTCCTTGCATGATCGTGGCATCTTGCATACTGATGAAACTATCGGCCTGGCTTCAGCTGCACTGTAGCAACCTCCTAGAATGGTCAGGGCTGGTACTCTTCCTGTTCTGCCCACGTGACCCAGAGAGCCAGTAGGGATCTGGCTGGCTTCAGTATAATACTTGCTCCAGGCTCAGGTTCCTCTTTTTGAACAATGTCACTCATCTGAAGTAGCAACACACACTGTTTCTCTCTGCCTTGTCACTTGACCCCAAAATGGCCTTAGCTGTGCTTTCTGGTTCTTGCCGTTCTGCTCTTCATCTACCTAATCTTGCACTTGATTCTGCCTCTGTCATTTTAAGAACATCAGGCCAAAGGCCATCTAGTACAGCTGCCTGAATCTCACAGTGGCCCACCAGATACTTCAGAGATCACACAAGACAGCAAGAGACCTGCACCCTATTGCTGCTACCTTAGAATGCCCATAACTCTCTTGCACCTGGCATTCTAAGGTAGCCTACTTCTAAAACCAAGAGACTGCATCATGGCTTATAACCTGTGATGGACGTTTCCTCTATAAATCTGTCCAATCCCCTTTTGAAGGTATTTAGGCCAGGTGCCATCAACACATCCTGTGGCAAGGAGTTGCACAGGTTAATAACATACTGGGTAAAGAAATTTTTTTCCCTTTGACCTCCATTTGCATGCTCAACCGTTGACCTTCCCCAGCTCAACCTGGCTCATAACCTGAACAAGTCCTGACCCATGCAAACTAAACAGCAGGTCATCTTTTACAATAAACAATATTCATTGATCACACATGGAAAGCAGGAAGCTTTAAGTTAGTTTGAAGCATTGGCACTCTTTTAATCATGATAGTGTAGCATAGTGGGCAATTGCTTTTGTAAACCTTCATATCAACCCTTTTGGAGTCAGAGCTGTGGCAGCAGCAAAGCAGCACACGGGGCAAAAGCTATTGATTCCCTTCCAGCTTGCACTTCTCCACCCCCACTTCCAACATTAGCTGCCAGGCCCATTTTACCTTCCACTATATACACCAGCAATTTCAGCTGGTGTGCCAAGGCTCGTTAGTGTGCCACTAACAGTTCACAGGTCTGCTTTGGGAGTTTGGACCACAGTGGTTGAAAATCGCTGCGACACTCGTCTGGGTTTTGTGGCTCTCTTTCTAGAGCAGCCATTTTCAACCACTATGCCATGGCACACTGGTTTGCTGCGAGTGGTCCGCAGGTGTGCCACAGGAATTTAGGGGAAGGTTGTTTATTAGTAGGACCAATGGGAGATGTGAGGCTCCCCCCCTCCCACTGGCAGCATGGTGTGCCTTGTCAGTTGTCAAAAACCTGGTGGTGTGCCTTGACCATTTTAGTGCTTTGTCAGTGTGCCCTGAGATGGAAAAGGTTGAAAAATCACTGTTCTAGGGCAACTAGAAACTAGTAACTGTCTGTTACTCTAGAAACAGAGCCACAGAATCCAGAAGAGTCTCCCAGAAGCCAGAAGTTATATCACAAGAGGTGAAGACCACAGAGGCAGTTGAAAATTGCTGGTTTACACTGTTGTCCAAATGTCTGTTTCGTCTTGTGAGGAAGAGTGAATCTTGAAGTAAACACTTTTAACAGTGCCTTGGAAATAGCTCTCAAATTTGGCTTACTCATAGCCTTAAGCAGAACCCTTTGCTCACTTAATATGAAACAGGCATGTTCTGTTTTCCTCTTTCAAATGTCCAAAGGCCTAAGAACATTATGAAGCTGAAGCATTGTGAAATATAAGGAACCTCCGTCATATTACGTAGCCTTTTGAAAACATAGGCATTCCCTATGGAACATGTCTTTGCATAAAAGGGGTCTGGCAGCTTTTTTGAGACAAGGAGGGAAAGTGCTCAGTAAGGTCCTTTGGCACTAAATGGAGTCCTAGTTTTGTGACTCGCTCCTTCTTGTCATCGCTATGACCAACTTGCACATATGGTCCCAGCTACCGCTCCTCAGCCCTTAATGGCTTCCGTTGCCTAGCAATTAAAACACAAGTCATGTTTTCTTTGCTCCCCACCACACATATACTCATGCTTCCAAAGAGAAGGCCCACATCTATGTGTCACCTAGCTATCACATAGATTGGGGCTATGTAGCTCCAATGTTTTGGTTGTCAACATATGCATTTCAGTGTATTTTAGAACGGCATTTTGATTAGTTTCTCCATTATTGTAATTACAATAAAATATTTATTTACTCCTTTTCAGCAAAAAAAAAAGTTTACAACAGTTTATATAGTACAAGAAATTGTAAACTGTCTTGGTGAACAATCTCAGTGTGTTCATGTCTACATATATTCAAAATGTTAATGAAGGTTGCAGAAGAACACATTCCTTGAACATTATGAAGCACAATAAATCTTGCTTCATTCTCGTCTTCAGTGGAAAATTAATGAACTTTACCACTAGTCATCCAGATCCAGCTAGCATGTAGAAGCAAGATCTGTTGTGCATATCCTTAGCTAGGTGTGGAATTGCACATACGTACATTTGGACATGCCTTATATTGAACCACACCCTTGACTGCTCAGACTGACAGTGGCTCTTTCTGGTTTCAAGATGAGGGCCTTTCCCGGTCTTCTGGACATGCCAGAGAATTGAACCTGGAAACATCTCCATGCAAAGCGCATGCATTGCCGCCAAGATATGGCACCATTCCCCGAGGCTACAGGTGCAATTTTCCTTCCTGGTTTGTCAGCCAGGATTCTGTGTATGGTGTGACCCTTCAAACAAAAATGCTGATGGACTGTTTGGAAGGAGAGGCTGAATTCAGGCCCTCTGCCCTGTTCCTGTTCCTGTGAATTATCTGATTGGTAGGGTTCCAGCATTTTTTTTAAAAACTACATGCGTGCAGAAGAAATGATGGAGACACCACTCCTTACTGGGACAAGCTTGTGAAGTTTGAGAATGCTTTCAGTTATTTGTTTAACATTTGCACTCTTTTGTCCAATTTAATCCAACTCTTTAAAGCAGTGATTTTCAACCTTTTTCATCCCTTGGCACACTGACAAGGCGCTAAAATTGTCAAGGCACACCATCAGGTTTTTGATAATTGCCAAGGCACACCATGCTAACAGTGAGGGGCTCACATCCCCATTGGCCCTACTAATAAATGACCTTCTCACAAATTCCTGTGGCACACTCGCAGCACACCAATGTGCCATGGCACAGTGGTTGAAAATGACTGCCTTAAAGGCTGGAAAGTTGGTTAGGATTGCGCCCTAAGTAATTGAAGGCCCAATCCTATCCAACTTTCCCATGCCAATGCAGCTGCAATGCAGCCCCAAAGTAAGGGAACAGATGTTCCCTTACCTTGAAGAGGTCTCCATATCTGCGCCGCCACCACAGTTTGCAGTGCACACCCTGTTGTCACAGCTGCATCAGTGTTGGAAAGTTGGATAGGATTGAGCCTGAGTTAACTGGCACCCCAGGGAAATACAGAAGCTTGTAAGTCTTCTACTTAGCATGGGTAGCCTAAATGCTTTTCAAATGGTCTAGGGCAGGGGTCTCCAAACTTTTGAGTACAAGGGCCACGTTGTGTATATTACACATTTTTGTGGGCTGAAAAATAAATCAGTTTGAATGAATGAATGAATGCAATTATGCAAATGCATAAGGACCCAATCCTATCCAACTTTCCAGCACCAATGCAACCACAATGCAGGTCCTAGGTAAGGGAACAAAAATTTCCTTACCTTGAAGGGGGCCTCAAGATAACTGCCCCCCCCCAACTGCAGAATGCAGAACCCATTGGCTCAGTTGCACCAGTGCTGGAAAGTTGGATAGGATTGGACCCTAAGTTTTACTTGGATCTTTTTTGTAATCAGCATGATATGATTCAGAACAAAAGAGAAATGTTGACAAAGAAACAGTGCTGTGTAAGCTAAGAAATGATATATAATGAGTCAAAAATTAGCAAATGCTCTGACAAAAATAAGGAGACGCCTGGTCTAGGCTAGTGGTTCCCAAACTTACCTAGCTTTAGGAGAAAAAAAATTTCACAAGCACTCAAGCCTCTGTTTTTGTTTTTGTTTTAATATGGCGGGGAGCGTTTTTTGAGCTCCACATTCATTAGATCAGGATCATTGTGGTGGCCTTGTGTTCCCCTTCACTTAACTTTCCATAAGAGCCAAGGCACATTCACCTACTTATGAGTAAACATGCACATGTGGCTGAGTTTTGCTTTCCATAGGGCTCAATAGACCAGGCCAGTGGTTACAAACTTTTTAGCACAGGGACCCACTTTTTTAAATGACACTATCCAGACCCACCTAGCTTTACAGAAGACTAAAAAACCAGTTTCACGTCTCCAGGTGCTCAAGCCTTTGTTTTTATCTTTTTTACTCTGGTGGGGGAGCACCTTCTGTAGCATTCATTGAATTGGGACCATCCTGGTGGCCTGCATTCACCTTGCCTGGCCTTCAGTGTGGACTGTGACATGGATGCCTACTTGTGAGTAAACACGCACATGTGGCTCAGTTTCATCTTCCATAGGACTCAGTCCATTTTCCCTATCTGCTTGGAGGTGGGGGACTTCCTTCTTGAGTGTTTGGGGGGGGCTGCATTCATCATATAGGGGCAATTCTGGTGATTTGCGTTCCTCTCAAACTGCCCTTCAAAGTAGACTGAGGCACTTTTGCCTTCTCATGTGTAAATGTGCACGTGTGGCTGTCCTATCAGCTTGTCAAATTCAGCGTCACAACCCACCAGCAATCAGGTCACAACCCACATTTTGGGAAACACTGGACAAGGCTATGCTTTGACATTCATCCATTCTTAACTTTCATCCATGCTCTGGTCCCTAACTAGAGAAATGTCAAAGGTATTCCTGTACTTGATGCAACTCATGCTGTAATCTTGGTTTCTTGTAAGAATATGCAGCTCCTAGAACAATGTTAAATCATGGATTTAAAGCATGAATGCGCATGTCTGCTAAATGGCAACCTGTCTTGATGAAACAGACATCAGTTTTCTGTCACCACATGAAATGTATTTTGTTAGTTGTTGGTTTTTTTCATTTTGTGGATAGTACACTTTTATGATACAGCCATAAACAGCAGATTGAGCAGATTCAACACAATCTGACAGTCAGTTTGAAGCCAAGTAATGTCAGATTCATCAAGAATGGATTGCTTTTAGTGGAGAACAAACCATCTAAATTTGGATTTAACTTGTACTTTGAATGTCATTGAGGTGTCTTATGACCCAGTGTGCTACACAAAAGTATTTGAGGTCCTTTTAAAAAAACAAAACCTAAACATATACACCATTCAGCACCAGTAAATTGCAGCAGAGATATGTCATTGGGCTATACAGTTCCTTTGATGTTCATTATAGAATGAGACATCAGAGGACATCAGCTATATTTTCTTTGCTTTAAAGTTCAATGTCCATATTCTTCATCACTGATCATGTTGGATTTGGAAGGTTTGAGACCTATGAGGGGTGCCTCCCCCTTTAACTGGATTTTCTTTAGCTTCATTGACCTGAAAACTACTCATTAATCCTACAGCCCAATCCTAAACCAGTTTCTCCTTGTGGGACAGGTGCACATGTGATTGCAAAAGCATGCCATAAAATACGTTGTGGCAGCACAGAGGATTTTGGCTCTGGGCCTGTGCCGGTCTGCCGGCGCCAGTCAAAGCCCAGTGCCTGGCAGAGCAGATTGGTGAGCAGAGACAGGGGAAGGCAGAACAGAGGTAGCATGGGGGGGAGGGTAAAAGGGTGGGGGAGGGCAGAGAGAGGGCAGATCAGACCCAAGGCAGGGAGGGGCAGATCAGGCACAGGAAGGGGGAGGGAATGACGGCAGTGGCTACCACCATATCCTATCCCGCTTCTCAGACCTGATTTCCTGACATGGGGCTGCTCAGACTTGCACCAGCAATTTTATTGGTGTGAGCATGAGTAGCCCTATTGCAGCTGCTGGGGCTAACCCCAGGGGAAGGGGATGAATGCCCCCTTCCTTTAGAAAGACTTCCAGCAGCCTTCCAACACCAAGATTTTGGTGTGAGTTATCACAAAGTGGGGGGGGGGGGAGGAGTTCATTGGATCATGTTTAGTCAAATCAAGAACCTTTCATTAGTACCGAATTCCGCCAATAACTGAACAGTGACATCGTAAATGCTCACAGTCAACGAGAGGTGTATTCAGTCTTTCTCCAGGACTTCATTTCTTCAGCCAACTTTACGTAACTCCTGTATGAAAACAATATTATACAAAAGCAATAACTCTTTTCCAAAAGTATTGACTGAGTAACTGCTGAATTCTGAAATTTAGGCAAAATCCCCATTAGAGATTATGCGAAACAACCCCTTGCTATTTATGTCTAAATCCTGTGGATCTTTTTCATAACTTAGCATAACTTTTGTAATTAATGTCAGGCACTGAGATCATGGGTCCACAATGCCTTGCTGGCAGCTGGAGGTGTTCACCAATGCCTGCCTCCCAGCTGCAATTTTCAACTGGTGGGCCATGGCACATTGGTGTGCCACAAAAGGTCCCCAGGAGCACAGCAGCTGAAAACTGTTGGAAAACTTCCACATTCTGCAGCTCTGCTTTTAGGGCAACTGTCTGTAGTAATGAATTGTCTGTCCCTCTTCCTGTGCTGGCTCTGCAGAAGAAGAGGGACAGACAATTTGTTACTACAGTCCATTGCCCTGGAACCAGAACTGCAGAACCCAGAAGAGTCTCCCAGAACCTGGACGTGACACCACAGGAGGTGAAGACCATAGAGAAGACCACAGAGATAAGTGTGCCATGAGAAGAGCATTGAAAATCGCTGGGGGTAATCCCAGCCTTCAGGAGCAACTTTTAAGTTCACACAAAGGATTGTAAGGAAAAAGCATCAGTACATGGACATAGCAGCATGCAAGGGTCTTTGGATCCAAGCCTATGGGTTTTATTTTTCTTGGGGATCTGACATAGCTGCACTGTTGGGTTATTTTGACTGCCATAAATATCCCGTGTTGTGGATTATATCAAAGGCGCGTGGATGTGATGAGCTGTTTTGTCTCGAAAGGCTTCTGTTAATTTTCCTGTGAAAATGTTATGACAAACTTCCTGGACATTTTGGCATTTCACTGTCATGTTCTGAAATATGTACTTCCTTGGATAACTTGTTTTTCTTTCATTGATTAGAAACAAAGACTGAAATCAAAAAAATGCAAAGATGGGAGTTTTTCTCAGCGGCCAAACCACATGTAACTTAAAAGCAGGTTGTTATCGCTTTGACTAGTAACGGATTCCAGCTTTTTGTGAGATAACATGCTTCTATAATGAGAGAGAAACATCTGTAACTGTACTGTGACAGAGGTACCTCACCCTCATAGAGGCTGGGTTGGGAACTCATGACTCATAGACTTGACTTGAGTTGCAAAAATACCCGTTTTTCATGACTTGTGGGGGCTCAAGCTACACATGTCAAAGATTCAGGCACTGACTTGGAATTTGGGGGTTTAACCCTAAAAGAGTAAAGGCTCAAATAGACTTGAACCACCTGTATGATTTGTTTGCAACTCAAGTCAAGCGGCACAGAGACTTGGGGCTGTGACTCTGGCACATCCCTACATAGAGGCAGAATGAAATCCAGTGAATACACATGCAGTAGTTGCTGAAGGTGTAATTCCTGATACTTCTGGATTCACCCATATCTGGTAGAGTTGCTCCATGATCACCTGCACTAGAACCAGGTGGATTCAAATTATTATCATTATTATTTATTTTCCACATTTTATACCACCATTTCCACAAGGAGCTAAGGGTGATGTGCATGGTTCCTCCTCTCCTTGTATCCTCACAACAACCCTGTGAGACAGGGCAGGGCTGCAAGAGAGTGACCGAACCAAGGAAGCCTCATGGCTGAGCATTTGATAGACAAGGGTAACATGACGATTTGATCCTTTAGATGTAGTTGAATTATTTACAGGATGTTTGTATTATAAAGGTTCAGAAACCAAGGAGTTAAATGTTAAGAGGACCTGAGTGAGGCAAGGTCCAACACAAAGACTGTATAGTGCCATGCGCAGAACTAGTGTGCCATGTGCACTAGCTGGCTATATAAGGAGGAACTCAGGCTCCCTGGGGGCTTCTTTAGGCAGTCAGTTGGGTTAGCATTCCATCCTCAGAGTGAACCAACTTATCTGAAGGGCCAGATGTCTAGTCAGCTAGATCTGTTCACATTCAAGGTGTTGTCATCTAAAGCATTGTTCTTCATCCTTGGAATCGGAAGCCTAGTGGGTTTGCAACTTATGGAACTGAAAAAGGTTGAAGACCACAGGACTAGAGCACCACCAGGTAAAGGGGGAGACATCCGGTGTACCCCTTCAGGTTACCAGGAGATTGTGTCCCAGAACTGCTGAGGTTCTTAACAATGGTGCTAAAATAGCTTTCAGTAGTGCCAGGCTTCCTGGCACTTTTTCTTCCCTCTCTAATAAGAATTCTTGGTTACAGTGAACAGCACTGGGAGGGCATTATAGGGGCAGGGAGTGAGCAGGGATGGGAGTTGGTGGATAAGTTCCGGGAGGAGGTAGGATCGATGGTGAGGTCCCCAGTCTCCCATTGATTGATTAATTGGGGTCATGGCATGAAAAGATGGAAGTCCACTGCTGTAGGGTAAAAATTCTCCTGTAGACTCTGATTAACTCTGTAGGGCAGTGTTATTCAAACTGTGAGGCTCAGCTCTTTAGGGCGGCACCAGGAACTCAAAGGGGAGGCGCGGGATGTCCTCTTGCAGCAATACAGTCACACTCCTGGGCAGAATACGAGTCCGTCTTCTGCCCGTTGTCTGTGCTTTTTTTTAAAGCAGAAGAACAGGAGTTGCTCAGCTGCTCCCTCTGAGAGGGACTGCGAGAGTGGCTGCTGCTGCCCCGCCCTCTTCTCCCTCCACTCCAAGGCTGCCACCTTCTGTGTTCGCTGCATGTTGTTTCCAAAGCTCTTGGACTCCAACCCCCATCTGGCAAGTACAGAGCATGCTGGGCTTGCAGTCCTTAACCCTCCTTGATCCTTGTCTGGTTGGTTCCTAGTTCCCAGCCTGGGATCGCTTCTCATCAAAGTGAAATCTCTCTTTTCAACCCCCTCCCTCTTCCACTCCCCTCCTTCGATCTCCCAACCTTCATGCTTTCCTCCCCCACCCCAAATAAAACGCTTCCTGTTTTACCAGTCACTAGGGGTCTTAAAGTTGTTTCCATGCAGTTGGCAAAGGGGGCAGGGGAGAGAGAGAGAAGCACACACTTTACTTGGCCAGGAGCAGAAAATGGATACTGTTTTTAAAGTGATTTATTAATCTTGTTGTTTGACTGAAGAGGAAAGGCTGTATTTTTAAAGTGATGAATCTTGCTATTTGAAGGGAATACTGATCAGCCATTGATGAAGTGATTGCCAGCCCAATCCTATCCACACTTTCCTGGGAGTAAGCCCCATTGACTCTAATGGGACTTACTTCTGAGTCGACATGCATAGGCTTGAGCTGTGCATCTCCTAGTATAGGAGACAAATCAGCTTCCTAACCAAACCCTTATCAGCTCTGATATATTTTCATGGTCTATTTCTGTTTTCCCCACCAGCTGCTGGAAAAATTTAATTTCATTAAATTAATAAAGGGTTCAATCCTATCCAAGCAGAATGGGGGAAATGACTAGTTGGATTGGGGTCCACAGGGGCTTGTGTGTGTAATGTTGGTCAGACTGGTTGTTCACAAAGTTTATTTGATAAAACAATTCTATTGGTATGCTTACAAAGTTTTAAAAAATGAGTCCTCCTGGACCAGACAAAATCTACCTATTCCCAGCATCCTGTCTCCAACAGTGATCAGCAGCTGATCATTTATAAAGCATGTATATTGCTGTGTATTAATAATATATTTTAAGATCTGTAATTTAATTAATGATATGATTAATATAATTAATATTAATATAGTTAATATATATTTAATATTTAATATTATATTATAATAAATATAATATTATAATATTATATTTAATATATTTAATATACGTAGTTAATATTTCTGGCCACTTCCTGTTTAATGATGTCACTTCCAGCCCTCAAGAACATGATGGGGAGTCATGGCCAACAGCCACGGGGGTCAAGGGAGCCACTGGCCAGAAAAGTTTGAGTACCACTGCTGTAGGGTAAAAACTCTCCTGAAATGAAGGTTCTTTAAATAAATAAAAAAATAGGAACCGCAGTCAAAAAGAAGAGACGTGTGTCAACAGATCTGGGATACTAGCCCTTAAGAATGCAATCACACAAAGATCTAAGACTGACAGAAGTCAGCAATCGACAACTATGAAAGCTGTTCTTTCTTTCAATCAGAAAGCTGTTCTTTCTCTCCTTTCCAGCTTACGTATAGACTTGTAAGCTCAGTTTCTTGGCAGTTTGTCATTTACTCTAGGATGCACCGGGGGGGGGGGAATATGGTGTGCTTTATTTCAGCCATTGAAAATGTCCACCAAGGGAGTGGGTAAAACATCAGGTAGGGAAAAATAGGATCAAAAATAAAAATACAACTGGATCTTCCCTACCATGGACTATGAACCCAAATAATGTTGATTTTGCCATAGTCAAAAAGTTTGTTTTAAAAAGCGTTAGGAAAGATTTCTCTGCCTGGTATTTTCTGCCCACTAACAACCTTCTTTCTGCGCAGAGATCATCCTCTCTTCACCCTGAGGTTGATACATTCCCTGGAAGGGAGGGATAATAAGCAGAGAACCTAAGTGAAAACTGTGTCGGTCTTCCTAGTGTGTCGTGTACAAAATTGGCTATAAAAGGGGTCTGCTCACAGCCCTCGGGGTTCTGCAGGTCCATCAGGCTCTGCGTGAGACACCTGCTTTGTAGCTTTGAAGACCTGAGGTTCCAGACTCTCTCGTGGCATCAAGGGAATCGCCTTTTAACATTGGCTACTGTTCTTGGCTGCATTTTGGCTGGTAAATAACATCTACCTGGCCTAAGGGTATAGGGTAGATTTAGCTAGAGAGGGAAGATTGCTTGGGATGCTGTGTTATTTGTCTGCATTATTTCATGCTTGACCTGCCTGATTCTTAATCTGTTCAAGTTGTTATCTGCGTTAAGAAAACTTAAGTAAAACTTTTAAGACTTACCTATGTGTCTGTTGTCTTCAGTCTGGGTTTCACTAAGGGCCTTTTGGGACTAAATTACAGCTGAGGTCGGGCAATTTTGGCAACATGCAGGAATCGTGGGAATTCCAGCTCCACCAGCTCTATGCAAACTAGAACTTGCCACCACAGTCCCTACTTTTCCTCTCCCAAACATTTTGCTTTAGTGCTGCAGTCGAACCACACCCCCTCTATTCCCAGATACAGACATCATATGGAGTCAGGCTGCCCTAGGTATCATACCACGTGTCTATTGCCTTTCAGCCTCCAAAGCAAAATACATTTGCTGTACCGAGCTGGTTTTCTGACAGGTGACTTGAAAATGGGTGTGATGGGTGTGTTCCTTTGGGGTCGGTTTGGTGCTTCCTTTTAACCTTACGTCCCCTTTTGCCTGCAGATTGACTTTGAAGATGTGATCGCCGAACCGGAAGGCACCCACAGCTTCGATGGGGTCTGGAAAGCCAGCTTCACCACCTTCACTGTGACAAAATACTGGTTTTATCGCTTGCTGTCTGCAATCTTTGGCATTCCCATGGCTCTCATCTGGGGCATTTACTTTGCCATTTTGTCATTCCTCCACATCTGGGCAGTGGTCCCCTGCATCAGAAGCTACTTGATTGAGATCCAGTGTATCGGGCGAGTGTATTCCATCTGCATCCACACCTTCTGCGATCCACTCTATGAGGCTATCGGCAAAATGTTCAGCTCGATCAGAGCAACAGTACATAAGGAAGTGTAAGTGACCTTTCAAGGAGCCCAAAGAGAGGGTCTTTTCCCTCTCCTCTTTTTTTTTTTTGTGTGTGTGTGTGTCACAAAGCTGTCAACGGGGATCAAAGTGACCAGCACACAACAACTTCAGTTAATGAAGCAACCAGAATGTGGCAAAGAATCTCTTGTTCAAATTTCATTACTACTTACTTATCCTTCCTGGATTTATATGATTTACTCTTAGCCGCTTTGAATGCCCACTAGGGAGATAAAGCGGGATATAAATTTGGAAATAAATAAAAAAAATTTTTTCAGGAGGAAGGTCAATCTGCATTTTTTAAGCCAAATCTAAATTGCTGCTCTCCCATTTCTCTCTGCCTGTTTGTTCTGCTGACCCTCTGATAAACTGGCTCCTGTTCTGCTTACCACCTCCGTTCATTTGTTGCAAGATAAATTCACGACGATCGAATAAAGAACTGCAAAAAAATGCTTTCCAGAACTATGACATTGCTCCTCATGTTATTGTGAGCAAAAAGGGTCTAAAGCTGTTGCAACATAATGGACATGATGAGCTAGCAGATTTTAAACAAATGTTCTTTTTGTTCCAATGTATTGTCTTTAGCTCTTTATTGTAGTGGACCTTATCTCAGGGCCAGCCTTAGAAGCTGCAGGGCCCAATATAAAATATTTTTGTGGGGGCCTTCTCCCCCATGGGGCCCCTGTACTCATCAGGTTGAATGCCAGCTGCGAGGCACCCAGCAGCAGTGTCATAGCAAAATGCTTCTAGGGGGCAATTTCAATCCAGTCGGACCCAGGGTCAGGCGAGAGAGAGGGCTGTCCATGGGCAATGTTCCATTTGCCGCACTCTCCTTGTGACACCTTGGCATGGAAGATTGCCAAGGTGATGTCTTGGCATGGAATCTTCCATACCAGAGCATCAGCTACAGAGCGAGGTGCCAGCTGCAGGTGCTCTGCTCGCTGCCCCACGGCAGGGCCCATCTGGGGCAGGGCCCAATTTGGCCAAATTGCCCTAAGGCTGGCCTTGCCATATTTGATTGCTACACACAGAACTAATGGTGCAATCCTAACCCACTTTCCAGCGCTGACATAAGGACAATGCAGCTCCGAAGTAAGGGAACAAACATTCTCTTGCCTTAAGGAGGCTTCCATGAGTGCCCCCCCCCCCAACTGCAGGATGCAGCACATGTCCCAATGGCACAGCTATACCAGTGCTGGAAAATGGGTTAGGATTTGGGCCTAAGTCAGGGGTGCTCAAACTTTCAACTTTAGGGATGCTGGACCTTTAACAAGTGTATAGAAGAGAGAATTTCAGCAGGTGCAGCTTGTCATCTGTGGGTGCAGCTGTGTCATCTGCTGCAATTCTCTCTTCTATACACTTGTTAAAGGTCCAGCATCCCTAAAGTTGAAAGTTTGAGCACCCCTGGTCTAAGTGTATAACCGTAATATCATGGGCAGCTTGAGACCTCCTGGCACCTGAAGCATTGTGCCCCCGCACTTACCAGGTGGTGTGCCAGGCTCTGTTCTTCCCAGTAGAGGTAAGTGGAAGGGACAGAGATGTGTCTCCACCTGTCAATATGTTACCTGAGGTGCCTGCTTCAGTTGGCCTCATGAATGGGCCAGGCAGGCTAATAATATAAGCTCAGAGAAAAAGATGGAGATCAAATGCCTTGGGGGACCTGCTCAGTGTCCCCCCCAAAACTACAACCATTGCTTCCCCTGTGCTGTTATCCTTTAAAAAATCACTTTCAGATCTTTATCATATGTCCCTTAAAAGGAGTAAATAAGGAGTCATTTTTGTGATTTTTGACATAGTGAATTTGCCCAACTGTCTGTCTAACTCTACCATCAACTCCTGACTGGTGACTCTTGCATGTGGCTCTCTAGATCTCATCCGGAGATCGGTCTCAGCTCTCTGAGTTCCCCTTAACTTTGGAGGTGCCAGGAATCCAACACGGAGCCTCATGTTAAAGCAATATACAGGTTTCATCACTGAACGCTGCCTCTTAGAGATTTCACCATGCCAAATCAAAACCCACACCAGAAATGTATGATAATCTGTTTTCTGGACTTTCTGTGTCCAATTGTCAAAGCAGCTCTAACAGCAGAACTCCTCTTGTATAGCCATTCTGAAGGATATTAGAGGGATACTGCAGTACTCGTTTTTCAAAATGAGTATCAAGATGTCATCAGTGAATACTGAGTCATGCCAACTATGAACTGGCTTTGTAGGGGTGGATTGGTTTTGGTTTATTGTGAGAGGAGCCTGCTGTAAAATCCCCCTGTCAGCCAAGGTCAGCATGCTGCTATAGCTCATTCATAATTTGCTTACTACACATGAATTGTGATGGCACAAGAGTTGCTTTAGCATTGTGATTCACCTTCTCTCCTCTCTCCCTCTCTCAGTACCCCCACCCCCACACCAAGCATACTAGTACACATCAATCAGGAAGTCTTTGTGGAGGCCATTTTTGTTGTGAGTGACTGAAACAAACACACAATGACACATTTGCAGGATTGTTTCATGTTGTGGCCCAGCTAGGTTCCTAAACTGTAAGCCGTGGCTCCCAGGAAAGCCACAGAAACCAGACAGGGGAGCCATGGAATCCTCAAAAAACTCACCTCCTTGCACAATGTATAGGATTGTCCTAATAGGCAGCCACAACCAACAGCCAGCAGGTCAAGGGAGCCACCAGTCGAAAAAGTTTGGGAACCGCTGCTGTGACCTGATTGGAGCTTTTCCCCTCACCTGTGGTGAGAAAACGCCCTCATTCGTTTTGCATGAATATTTTTTGTGTTTTCTTTTTTAAAATAGCTGTGAGGTTAAGCTAGCAGAGAAAAGCTTCCTTTGTGAATCCAAACTGAAGAATTTTGTGGCCAGGGCTTGCTCTCTTCATGGGGTCAACCCAAATGAGGGCTTGTTGGAACTCAAGCACAGAACCTGTCGTAGCCTTCCAAGTACAGCCTGAGCACTAGCAGTAGTGAAACTACCTTGCCTCGTTCTTCATTTTGTAAGGCTGCTTCAATGCTTTTTTAAAGATAACTAAGGTCAAGAAGACCCGACCTACAGTTAAACGTACCCCTGGTACCTGTGGATCTGGCATTCATGGATTTGACTCGCCACGGATGCCGTGGATACCAGGGGAAAGCCACATCTGGTTTGCTCTTCAAACCAGAAGTGTCCGCAGATTAGCATATCTGTGGTGGATCTTGGAACAGGCCCCTTAGAGAAAAGGGCAGACCGCAATTGTATTTTTCAGTCAGCATGCATGCAGACTGGAATCCTAGGATATAGGAAACTGCCTTATGACTCCATGGGTTCATCCACGTCAGTCTTGTCTACCTGGTGATGGCAGGGGCTCTCCAGAATTTTAGATGAGGGGGGGTCATTCCTGCTCTACCTGGAGACTGAACCTTGGGCCTTCTGCATGTTAGGTGTGTGCTTTACCCCTGAGCTATGCCCCTTGCCCTTTTCAATCCTTGTTTTTATCTTCATGGTGATGATTTTTACTGTGCAATAAATGCACGCCTCTTGCAAGCACCTTTCCATAAGGCACTGCTTCCTGTTCTGGGAACGTGACATTTTCCCGGCAATATTTTATTGCTGGCAAAATGCAGTTCTCCCCTAGCAAATGCACTTATTGCAATTGGGAGGGCAGCATGGAATGTCGCTCATTTCATAGGTAACAACCTCCATGCCCACACCGTTTGCTTACTTTTAAAAAACGCTTTATTTAATTTTAGGGCTTTTTTTCCTGCTTTGGAGACTCTTACTGTATCACTCACGTGTGGGAATACTCTTTAGCCCTTCCTAGTAAAAGAACAACACTTTAACAAGGCTAGTCCTGCCCCCCCCCTCCCAAAAGCAATATCCTTCCACTTTGTGAACCTTTCTTCATTGGTTTTCCCACACCACCCAAGTCTTGCATAGGTAGGTCATAACATCAATACTGTTGGACTTAAAAAAAACAAATGCTAATATGATCCTTTCCTTGCTGCAAAATGCTGGGTAGTTGTGACTGGATAGACCATAGCCCAGATCAATCTGATCCTGGTTGCTTGGATGTGATACGAAAGATGAATCGGGGCAGGTGCCGTCAGTAGGGCCTGAGACACCTTACCCACCTGAAGGCCCACCCTGGAAGCTGCTGTGTGAGTAAGACATAAAACTGAAAGAAAATGGAGTCAATTGCTTAACTCTATATGTGAGTCGTATATAGCAGTATAAGAAAATATAGAGTAACTGTGCAATTTCATTTTTCTTATGCTTTTATATTCGAGTCATACAGCAGATTCTGGCTCCATCTGCACTTCCAGCCAATGGTTGTTCTCCTAAGCTCCTGGGATAACACAGAAGCTTTTGGGGAAAAGCAACTAGCTGATGGGGAGAGGGGGAAGAGTTAGCTGCTGTCACTTGAAATAAGTGATGGGAGAATCCCAGGCCTGCATACTGTGGGGGGCACCTGCACCCAGGACCCAGAGCAGCGATTTTCAATCTTTTTCTCCTCATGACACACTGACTTCTATGGTCTTCACCTCTTGTGGTGTCACTTCTGGCTTCCAGGAGATTCTTCGGGGTTCTGCAGCTCTGTTTCTAGGGTAGTGGTTCCCAACCTTTAGGAGCCTGCAGACCATTGAGGCAAAAATTGGAATCATCGGGGACTACATGCAATCCCCCAGCCCCCTGCACTAAAAAAAATACAATTACATTTGTAATAATTAGAGAAGATATATTGGATTTATTCCTTATAGAGGTGGTTTGGGGTTGCTGCTTTTGTTGCCAGCTGCTGCTGTGAGCAGTCCATTATCTGCCCTCTCTGGTGATCCGTGGGGAAGCATCTCCCAAGCGAGTACTTCCCCACAGACTACCAGAGAGTGCGGAGAACGTACTGCCCACAGCTGACACTTCAAAGTGATTAAAGGCAACCTTTTTTTTTCTTGAGATCTCACGAACCACCTGTGGTCCACGAGAACCAGTTGGGTTGGGAACCAGTGTTCTAGGGGAACTGTCTGTCTGTCTGTAGTAACTAATTGTCTGTCCACAGAAGAAGAGGGAGAATTTGATACTACAGAGAATTTCCCTACAAACAGAGCCACAGAACCTGGAAGGGTTCTGAGCAACTTTCAACACTGCTCCAAACTTCCACTGCCCACCTTGTGGACTTTTGCAGCACACCCATGTTCCACAGCACACTGGTTGAAATTGCTGACTTAGAGGAAGCTGGCACCTGCCGTGGCTGCATCTGTAAATAAATGCTTCCATGCGGTTATACGTATTTTACTTCCCAATGCCTTGGCTGGACTTGGTTTCCACAGAAACCTTGCCAAAGTTGACAGAGAAACAGTCAGGTATTGCCTGCAGGATCTGTTTTGCTCAGGGTGTGAGACGTTACTGAAGTCAATGACAACATTCCAATGACATTTCAGTACTTTCCAGCCATGCCCTGGGTGTTGTAACAGGCCCCATGAAGATCAGAGAAAACATTTGAGGGGGTTTTCTCCATTTTTGGCACATAAAAATTCTAAACCTAGTAACTGTTTTTGTTTTTGTTTTGTTGTTGCATTAAAAAAAAACACTGGTCTGGCTCTCGTTTTGCATTTTTACTATGTACAGAATTGAGAGTATGCTATTTAGATATCTATTTTGCAGTATTGCAAACACATTTTTGGTGAGAATGTAAACAGAAATATTTTATCTCTACATAAGGACAATCACTTTGGAAATCTAGCGCATAAACTGTGTATCCAGAAAGGGCTCTCAAATGCAAATAAATTGCTGATCCAAGATATTTACATAGCTATTTTATGCTTACATGGTATAATAACACACTTTCTTTTTTTTTTATTCTGCATGTTCAACAACCAAGGCCACAATCTGCACAATAAAAGCTGTTTTAATAGAAACTCCTGCCTGAATAATTCTTTTCTTTAAAAATCTGCCTGAAAACACAAACTTAACAAATATTCTGTGCAAAGGGAAGGGCAGGGCCACTCAATTGGAGCCTTTATCAAGTCATAAGATTCAAAATAGGCTACATCAGAATGCCAGATGCAAGGGAGGGCACCAGGATGCAAGGATCTTGTGGTCTTGTGTGCTCCCTGATGGACCACTGTGTGATACAGGAAGCTGGACTAGATGGGCCTTTGGCCTGATCCAGCAGGGCTCTTTTTATGTTCTTCTTACAGTTCCTTCTCCCTTACCTCTGAGAAACAAGGGAACACATTATTGCTGGAGTAAAAGTGGCATGAGGGGAGGTGGGTCTACTCCCAAGGTTACAGTGCAAGGAATTGGCAATGGCTCCGCTCCACTCTCCATCAAAGTCCTGGCTCCCATAACCCATCCCTGTACTGAAGCAACAGCATCAATGGTGAAAGTGATGGAAGATAATGAATGTTAAAGTCTCAGGATCAGTCCCTGTTATCACCAGGTATGGCAGAGAAAAATTCCTGGAGTGCTGCTGCTCAGCTAGGTGGCCTGATGGTCTGACTAGGTTTAAGGCAGCTTCCTATGTTTGTTTGAAGGCCACACCTATTAAGAGAGGTGGAGAGAACCTCTGCCAGCCAGCTCTCTTTTTTCCTAGATACACTGAGCCTGCCTAAGACAGTCTCCTTTGATATTTGATGCTGCCTAATCAATGCATAGTTCACTTCTTACTGGAGTGTGGAGGGATAGTTACTCTTCCCCTGTTAAATGTAAGAGCAGCTTTACTTTTAAAAAGGCCTATTTGCTCAGTTAGCAGGGCTTTCTACACATATATAGTAGTTGAATGTCCATACATCAAATTCTTGTATGCTGATTCTGTTGAAGAAAGAAGCAGGGATGCAAATCTAAGGAACAAAATAAAATGCTTTGCCTCTGTTGGCATCCTTCAGTCTCGGAAGACGATGGTGTCACGCTCTGAACGATGGTTCTGGAACAGAGTGTCCTCTCCAGTGCGCGAAGCCTGGGTAAAGTAGGTATGGAGGATAGGCTGTTACCCATGCAGCAAATCCCCCCTCTCCACGTTGCTGAAATGGTCCAATGGAAAGGCAGAGGCCAATACGGTTGGTTCCAGCGGCGTTGCAGGAGTAGCCAGAACGTGACTGTGTTCAGCCATGAACTGCCTCAGGGACTCCGGCTCCAGATTTTGCCTCAAGGTTGACTCCTGAAGCCTTTTCCATAACTGGATGTAGCCACAAGGCAGTGGAGGTTTGGGATCAGAGTTTTCCTTCTCTCTGCTCATTTAAAGTGTACATTTAGTATTTTAACACACAGTCCCAAAACATATGCCATCTTTTTGGCCATCTTTACCCAGCATGTAATTAATCTGCGGAACTCCTTGCCACAGGCTGTGATGATGGCATCTGACCTAGATGCCTTTAAAGGGGGATTGGAAATTTTATGGAGGAAAATTTAATCACAGGTTACAAGCCTTGGTGGGTATACCTCCAGGTTCTAGAAGTAGGCTATATCTGAAAGCCAGATGCAAGGGAGTGGCACCAGGATGCAGGTCTCTTGTTGTCTTGTGTGCTTCTTGAGGCATCTGGTGGGCCAGTGTGAGATTCAGGAAGCTGGACTAGATGGGACTTTCGCTGGATCCAGCTGGGTTTTTCCTATGTTGTTATGTTTTTTTATCCTGCAGCTCTGCTTTGCAAAGTGTGAGAAAAGCTTCTTGGGCTCCCTCACCCAGCTATTAGTTTACAGAAAAGTTAAGAGCCATCTGGATAAATACTAGAGGAAATTATTCCTCTGCCACTTGCAAAAAAAAAGTATTTTGTGAGTCTTCTCTTTGACCACCAGTCCATTTTATTGAGTACATAGCAGCTGCCATGTGAGATCACACAATTTCCCCACCCCAAACTACGGTACTTTTCTTCATCAGCAAAATTCTTCAGTTTCATGAATTGTATTGTTGTGGCTGCTGACACACTACCTCTGTGAGGCCAAACATTGTCTAAAAGTCCAGGACAATGTCTGATGTTTCATCAGTGGGAGCTAATGACAGGAGACGGTTTTCTGATAGCTGGGGGACTCTTTCAAGGTGTTTTGAATGTGTTACCCATCAGAAACTGGGAAAGGGGACACAACTCCAGTGAGGAAGGAGAGAGAGAGAGAGAAAGAGAGAGAGAGAGAGAGAGGAAAAAGCATTTTGCAGTTTGAATGGATAGAGACAGAACGTCTTCTCAGACCCAGAGCAAATGTGTAAAAACCCGTGAGTATAGGTGCATTTTTCAGTGATAACGAAATAAAAACACATAACACCCCTTCCTACACTTCTCATTTTTGTAACAAAACAAAACAAAAACCCCAAATTGTAATAAAAAAAAACCATTTGCCTCTACACATTAAAAATGTACATTTAGCATTTTAACACACAGTCCCAAAATGTTTGACATCTTTTTTGCCATCTTTACCCAGTGTGTAATTAATCTGTGGAACTCCTTGCCACAGGATGTAGTGATGACCACATTGACTGTGTAATGACCAAGTTGACTGTGTAATGATTGCAGTGGCATCTGCTGACACTATACCACCACTATCACCTACCTAGTACACTTTTAAAGTGATTGTAATTATAATTTTTTAAAATGTGCCCTTAGAGTAAAAACACATAACACCGTTTTTGGTATGGGAAGAAAACAAAATCTGCTAAAAAGTAAAAATATTTAATAACACTTCTACCCATGAAGAAATCAATATTTCACACAGTTGAATCACAGGTTTGGAAGCAAAACCTATGTGGGTTTCCTTATCCATGTGCTATCGGTGAGTTTTGCACCACAGAATAAGCTAAGTGCTTTTTTAATCCACTTCTTAATTCATGAGTTTGAAATCTTCCATATGGTTTCTGAATGTCTGGTTGGAAAACTCATGTGGTCTTCTGAGACTTATGAGTTTTGAGTCCTCAGAGCAGGTGAGACAATGTTCTAATCTAGTCTTTCTCCAGGGAAGAGTCTGCAGAACCAGGAAGTTCACTACCTCAGAAGAGCCAACTTTCAAGGGGATGTTCCCCGTCCCTTTAGGAAGGCAAGTGCTTCTGAGATACATGCAAACATAGGAAGCCAGCCAAAGAATTGTTTACTGCACTAGAAGAGGGACTCCCATGCCTTTTCTCCACAGATAAACCCCTGGATTGGAGTGAATGTGTGGATGCAAATCCCACATATGTGGAAACTCATGGATGTGCTAATAGATGTAGTTTTTCACGAAATAACCCCATATCTGGCATCAGAAAACAAGCATAGGGAGTCTGAATGCACTAAAGGGGGGTAGGATCACAATAGCAGCTCCTTATCTGACCTGTGTGCATTCAGGAGATCAAGAACAAACTCTGTGCAAGCACAAATGGGACATGGGTAGGTTTGCCTCTGCAACTGGTATCCCTCCAAAAAGAAATAAATGGAAAATAAACCTGGGACTTTAAGCTGACGGAACATACCAAGATCCAGGTCTACAGAGCTTGCGTCCTGAGGACACTTCTGTACTGCAGCGAGTCATGGACTCTTCACTTGCAACAGGAGAGAAAATTGAACGCTTTCCACATGCACTGCCTCCAACGTATCCTTGGCATCACCTGGCAGGACAAAGTTCCAAACAACACAGTCCTGGAACGAGCTGGAATCCCTAGCACGTATGCACTGCAGAAACAGAGACGCCTGCGTTGGCTCAGCCATGTCGTGAGAATGGATGGTGGCCGGATTCCAAAGGATCTTCTCTATGGAGAATTCATGCAAGGAAAGCGCCCTACAGGTAGACCACAGCTGCGATACAAGGACATCTGCAAGAGGGATCTGAAGGCCTTAGGAGTGGACCTCAACAAGTGGGAAACCCTGGCCTCTGAGTGGCCCACTTGGAGGCAGGCTGTGCAGCATGGTCTTTCCCAGTTTGAAGAGACACTTGGCCAACAGACTGAGGCAAAGAGGCAAAGAAGGAAGGCCCATAGCCAGGGAGACAGACCAGGGACAGACTGCACTTGCTCCCTGTGTGGAAGGGATTGTCACTCCCGAATTGGCCTTTTCAGCCACACTAGACGCTGTTCCAGAACCACCTTTCAGAGCGCGATACCATAGTCTTTCAATACTGAAGGTTGCCAACACATGTTTAAAGTGGCCAAACAAACAAACCACAGCAAGTAAAACCATAGAGAATTCTCTATATTTTCATTGAACTGACATTTGAATTGATGTATTGAATTGGTTGAATTGATGCTTCCTGTGAAACATGGAGAAAAAGGGGAATCTGCACAATTAATTGTAATTATGTCACCACCCACTAATACTACTTTGGGCCCAATCTTATCCAATTTAACAGCACTGATGCAGCTGTTCCAACAGTTCCAACAGGCCTCCTAAAGATAAGGGAGCATTTATTTCCTTACTTTGGGTGCTGCACTGCAACTGTATCAGTGCTGGAAAGTTGGACAGGATTGGGCCCTCAGTATTAATCCTCAATTGCATCAGTGTGAGTGAATCAGAATCTTATCTAAAGAATCAATTGACTTTGCCAGGTGAGATAAATAGAGTCTTCTGTGCAGAAGGAAAAATAAGAGGATATCATTTTTTTGAATTATCAGACTCTCAGCTAGTGGTGACAGAATCTGTATAGAATTCAGCCCATACAATTGCAATATTTTTAGAAAGCCATTAGGGCACATATTCCAGATTAAAAGAAAATGCTATCATTTATCCAAAGTTATATATAACCTATAGCCACTAATGAGATTTTAGTAACTGTAGACTTTCTATATCAATATCAATATTCTATAGTTCTATATCAATAGTAATGAAAGATTATGGCCAACCAAAATTAGTCACAGGGAAATCCAGTTAAAAGCAAATGGATTTGAGTTGTAAATGCCTAACAGCCCAATCCTATCCAACTTTCCAGCACCAGTGCAACAGCAATGCAGCCCCGGGGTAAGGGAACAAATGTTCCCAAACCTTAAGGAGGCCTCTGTGACAGCACCCCCAACACAGGAAGCAGTGCAAACCCCATAGACACAGCAGCACCAGCACTGGAAAATTGGATAGGATTGGGCTGTCAGGCTGCAATCCTAACCACACTTTCCTGAGAGTAAGCTCCTTTGAACAAAATAGGACTTACTTATGAGTAAACCTGGTTAGGATTGTGCCCTAAGAAGTATTCAATGGTTTAAACACATTTCAGTTTCAGATATAGGTAATATTTGCTCAATCGCAGCTCTAAGTTTTGCTGCCTTTCACTATAGATTTTGTGAAGAATATGGGTTAATTTTTTTGGAGGGAGGACTTCCTAATAATTTTCTGGTATTCAGTTGTATATATTTTCCCAGCTGTATATAACTTAAATTTGGCATTTTAAAGGAGAACAAAATGCAAACACACAGTTTACGCTTAAACTCTTCATAATATTAATGCAAATGATGCCATCTACTGGTGGCCTGCAAAAATGACCACAGGGGAACATAATGCATTGAAATAAATACAAGAGAATGCCTTTTTTCTGAGATGCCAATTAAACACAAATTGCCTGCCCGCCCACTCTGTTGTAAAACTCTAAAAACCGTATTAACACAAACTTCAGAGTAAAACATTCCAACTCCTGGGTTGCAACTGGAGGACTGAGTAAGAGGAATAAGCAAACAGCATTGTAAGTGTATAGTACAGTGTTTCCCAAAGGGTGGGTCCCAACCAGGTTGTTGGTGGGTCCTGAAACTGACAAGCTGACAGCTGGCAAGGAAAATGTATTGAGTCCTATGGAAAGTGAAACTGAGCTGCACGGGTGTATTTACTCATGAGTAGGTGAACATGCCTCAGTCCCCTTTAAAGGGAAGGCCAAGAGGAACACAAGGCCACAAAAATGGTCCCAATCTGATGTATGTGGAACTCAGCCAATGCTCCAGAGAAACCTACCCACCCATCATAGCAAAAAGGATAAAAACAGAAGAGCCTCTTGTAAGGTCAAACTGTTTGTTTAAAGTCTTGTAAAGCTAGGTTGGTCCCAACAGAGTGTTGTTTTAAAAAGTAGGACCCTGTGCTAAACTGTTTGGGAACCACTGGTATAGTATATTACCTCAATGGCTAGTTGCTGAGATGAAACATGACAGACAAATTGACTAGAAGAACCAGGAAATGTCAGTCTGCCTTATAAAGTTGTATAGCTGCAAAGGCCAGTTGGCAGAACCATAGCCATGGGGGTAGCATGGTAAATTCAGCAGGGGCTGCAACACACCAGGTAAGCAGCCCCTCCTCCTTGCCATTGGAGCCATTTGGGGCAACTTGTTGCCATCGATGCCCCAAATGGCTCCAACAACTAGGGGATGGGCTGCTTACATGGTGTGTTGTGGCTCCTGTCATACTTACTGTGCTGCCCCCCCCCCAGCTACACTTCTCCTAGTTGGATCCTAGTTTGGTGCAAGGAAAGGACAAAAATGCCTGCATAGGTTGCTAAAACAATTGCATTTTTTACTGAGGCAGACACAGGGAGCCAAGTTTCTTTGGATGTCCCAAGAAACCCATCAATGTGATATTCAGAGTTCTTAAAGCAATGTGTCTCTAGAGTAAATTCAGCTCTTCTATCCAGTGGTTCTTTAGACTAGCAGTTTCACTCTGGGAGTACTATTTCCTCAGAAGGCTTCCGGATCAATACCAGCCCGCTGGCCCCACTGGCTTGTCCTCTGTTCAGGGCGAGAGCAGAAGCCATGCAGCAAAAAAAGAAATGTTGGACACATTTTTCTGGTTGAAATTAGGTTTGTAGGAGGAGGAATAATGCTGTTCCTTTAGAAGCTTCTTCTCTCGAGGCAACTGAAATTGACTTTTTGAGTTCTTAAAAATAGAAAAGCCAGCATCCTCTCAAAAACAAGGATGAGAACTCAGAAAGCCAGAGAAGCTTTGGGATTGGATCAAATTGGTCTGAGGATGATGAAAGGAGATTTTGTACAGAATATAATATGTGACTCATTTATTGTTATTACATGAGCAGCCCAACCTTCCGTTCCCAAAAAGTGTTCAGGATATAGCGCAGGATATGATCTTTGCCATCGAATGCCACTGCAATGGCAGCAATGCTGGTGGAGCTACAGCCATCCCTGCACAGAAGCTGCTAGGGAGAGCAGTCCAATGGGGCAGAGATACACAAAATTATAAAGGGGATTGATAGATTGGATGGAGGGATGTTCTTTTCCCTCTCACACAATGCCAGAACCAGGGGACAGCCACTAAAATTGCATGTTGGGAGAGTTAGAACATACAAAAGAAAATATTTACTCAATGTGTAATTAATCTGTGGAACTCCTTGCCACAGGATGTGATGGTGGCATCTTGCCTAGATGCCATTAAAATGAAACTGGACAGATTTATGGGGGAGGAGTCCATCAAAGTGCAAGGGAGTGGCAACAAGATGCAGGTATCTTGTGGTCTTGTGCGCTCCTTGAGGCATCTGTGGGCCACCAAGATACAGGAAGCTGGACTAGATGGCCTTTGGACAGATCTAGCTGGGCTTATGTATCTGTATTGGCAACCTTCAGTCTCGAAAGACTATGGTATCGCGCTCTGAAAGGTGGTTCTGGCACAGCGTCTAGTGTGGCTGAAAAGGCCAATCCGGGAGTGACAATCCCTTCCACACCGGGAGCAAGTGCAGTCTGTCCCTGGTCTGTCTCCCTGGCTATGGGCCTTCCTTCTTTGCCTCTTAGCCTCAGACTGTTGGCCAAGTGTCTCTTCAAACTGGGAAAGGCCATGCTGCACAGCCTGCCTCCAAGCGGGCCGCTCAGAGGCCAGGGTTTCCCACTTGTTGAGGTCCATCCCTAAGGCCTTCAGATCCCTCTTGCAGATGTCCTTGTGCTTATGTAGGAGCTGGTATAAACCCCTGCAGAGGACAGACATGTCCTGAATGTCTGTGGAGCGGCACACAAAGTTTGGCACTGGAGTGTGTTGCAATGCAGCCACAGGAATCAATGGAGAGAGACAAAACTACCCCCAAATCCCAAGCCTTACTATCGCCACCCCACCCTGACATGATGAAGGAAGAAGTTGGGAGGGGAGGGGGGGCAGCCTGATAACAGCCTCACAGTGCTTATGAGCCATAGGTGCTAGCAGTGATGCAGATAGGCCTGGCACATGTGGCCAGATGGGGGTGCAGATGCAAAAGAGAACCATTGTCACATTCAAGCCAAAACATTGTCCCATGCAGTGCTCCTTCTGCCTGGTTACAACTGGGCTCTGTACTAGCACTGGGTATTTTCTTTCTTTTTTTCCAAAGGTTGGCATTCTTGTGACATCCAGTAACATCACTAAAGGGGGCCAGGGGGGTACATTGCCCCAGGTAGCACACCTTGAGGGGATGCCAACCAGCACCTCCAACAGTGGATCCCGGTGTGGAGCCAGACCCTCAGAAGGCCTCCTGGGGCCTTAGAAAGGTAATTCCAGTTTCTGTGAAAACCAGAAGGCCTCCAGGAGGCCTTCTGGAGCCCACAGAGGCCCTGTGCAGCCTCCCTGAGCCTCAGACCACCTCCCAGACATTATGGGATGTGACAAGGGGGTGTTACATTTGATGTTGTTTATTGGGGGTGTTAAAAGTTTTGTGCCCCCAGGTGCAGGATGCTTTAGCTACGCCACTGGTGACATCACTGAACCCTGTCTCTGTTGTTTTGGAATGCTTTTGACCTGACCAAGGAGGCAGGAGAGAACATTGCTTTGCACAACTCCCCCAGACTTGTCCTAATTCCAAAGACAAACTAGTCCAGTGTGCCGAGCTCAAGCACAGCTGCTGTGCCTGAAATGTTAAAAGGGTAGGATGGCTGTTTCTGAAGACCAATTAAATGATACGAAGGTGCTATAAATAAGTATATGTTTTCTAGGCCCAGAAAAAGAAGAATTATGGATAGGTGCTTTGGGGGAAATGATAGATCTTTGCAGGCTGAAAGCAGCAGAGAAAGTCATCTTTCCCACATCAATAATAAGGACCTTTAATTCTGTGCTTCTACTTGAGCCAATCCATAGAGGTTACAAATGTTCAGTATAAGGCAATATATTCCAGCCTAAGTTTGCATTTAAAATGCCGAAGGTTTGGGCATTACGCCAGGTTTCATGAAATATAATGTCTCTGCCAGGTATAAATTACCTTTTGAAATTCTCAGCTAATATGATAAAAACTTTTAACACTTGTGAAGGGTCTCTGTTATC
The DNA here is from genome assembly GCF_035046505.1 of Tiliqua scincoides. Taxonomy (NCBI): domain Eukaryota; kingdom Metazoa; phylum Chordata; class Lepidosauria; order Squamata; family Scincidae; genus Tiliqua; species Tiliqua scincoides. The sequence goes on along the minus strand of NC_089827.1, from coordinate 12,878,178 downwards.
ACTGAGATCTACCCTTTAAAAAAAAATCTCTTTAACTTCATTCAAGTCCATACAGAGAAAAGGGCAACAGGACCTATAGAAAGAGAAATCGTGTAGATTTCGTCAGTATCTGTTTAGATGGTTGGTTGCACTGTTGAAAGATGGCAGACCTATCCACTTGACTAATGTGTAGAGGTATGATTTTTTGGCGGTAACAAAATAAAAACACATAACAATGCTTTCTGCACTTCTGATTTTTGTAAAAAAAAAAAAACAAGAAATGCTGTTCATTCTGATAGCTACAAGCTGTCTCATGAGAAAATACATTGATTTTATTTATTTTTCACATTTTTTTACCACCCTTCCTTTAAGGAGCTCAAGGTGATGTACACAGTTCCTTCCTTTTGTCCTCACAACAACTCTGGGCGCAATCCTAACCCGTTTTCTAGCTCTGACATAAGGACAATGCAGCTCCAAGGTAAGGGAACAAACATTGCCTTATCTTGAGGAGGCCTCCATGATTGCCCTCCAACTGCAAGATGCAGCACATGCCCCACAGGCACAGCTATGCCAGTGCTGGAAAATTGGTTAGGACTGCGCTCTCTGTAAGATAACTGAGGCTGAGAGATAATGACTAGACCAAGGTCACCCAGGAAGCTTCAGGGCTGAGCAGGGGTTTGAACCTTGATCTTCCCGGTCTAAGTCCAACTCCCAAACCACTACACCATCCTGTTGAGTTTTGAACAAACGTGAAAGACCACAGAATGTGCTGTGGACTGTGTCATCTTGTTGGGGGGATATCAGCTGCAGATTGGGGATGGATCATTCTGGCTGCACCATAAGCTCTGGAATAAGTCCAAACATGGACAAGGAAGTACCATAGTTCTGCCTCCTGGATTTAAAGCCCTTCTTATTTTGCTGGATTTATTGTTGAGGTCATTAACTGCTGTGCTGGACTACAAAAACTAATGAGATAATTAAACTAAAACCTATGTCAGAGGGAGAGGAATACCTTCGCTTTCAGCATAAATCCACAGTTAATGTACTTCTACGACTATCATTTACTGCACACAGAAATCACTGTTATTGTAGTCGAGACATGTTGGTTAATATAGTGCATGGAGCATTTGACCTATGGAGAAAGTTCCATGCCCGCTGCGTTGGAGGAAATTCTGTTGCCTGGTTAATGGAGTCAACATTCTAACCATTGATAGGGCTTCGCATTTTTATAAAACATGACCCGATTTCCTCCCTCCATATATTTTAAATCAGTAGAGGTGAGTGAAAATATGTAGAGGTGCTAGTGAATGGGGTTTTTTTTTTGTAGAATTCGGGTTTTTGTGGTGGTGTTTTTTTACAACAATGAGAAGTGTAGAAAGCAGTGTTATGTGTTATTATTTTATCATAAATAAAAACCTGCCTATATAAATCAGTGTTTTTCAACCTTGGGTTCGGGACCCCAATGGAGTCACAAAGTCTCAGCAGTGGAGTTGCAACAACTAATGGGAATGAAAGAGCTTGAAGACCATTGGACTAGAGCACCACCAGGTTAAGTGGGAGACATCTAGTGTACCCCTTCACTAGGTACCAGGAGATTGTGTCTCTGTGCTGCTCAGGATCTTAGCAATTGTGCTACAATAGCTTTCACTAGTGCCAGGCTTCATAGTAACTTTTTCTCTTCTCTCTAGTACAGTGCTTCTCAAACGTTTGGCATCAAGACCAGTTTTTAGAGAATGAGAATCTGTCAGGACCCACTGGAAATGATGTCAGGTCTGGAAACGACATCATCAAGCAGGAAAAGTTTTCACAATCCTAGGCTGTGTTCCCATCCACACTTGGAGTGGAGTAAGCCCCATTTACTATCATTGTTATAAGCATATACATTGACGCCTGTTAAAAATACAGATCTGTTACATTTCCCCAAGTGCAATCACACATCATAGTGGCATCAAGTCTAATATATTAAAGATAAAATATTGAAATGAATAGGGACCCACCTGAAAATGGCTTGCGACCCACCTGGTGGGTCCTGACCCACAGTTTGAGAAATTTTCCTCCTTGATGATGTCACTTACGGTCATGATATCACTTCTGGTGGGTCCTGACAGATTCTCATTCTAAAAACTGGGTCCTGGTGCTAAATGTGTGAGAACCACTGATTTGGAGAATATGTGTTCCATATTTGGGGATTCTGGATTTGACTATCCAAAGTTTTATTCATCAAAATGACCAGGGACTGCAGACAAAATGGTGGGATGGCCAAAGCAAGTGATCAGATGAAATGAAAGAATAATAAATAAAACTTACAAAGATATAATATTCTATTTTGCGGAGGCCAAGTTTTCTCGCATAATACTTGCAGGGTGCCAGGAATCAAGTCAAGGCAAGCGGAGAAGCACAAATAAAGGAGATGTTATCAAAGAAGGTGGAACAAATAAAATCCCCCAAGCTTTAAAAAAAAAAAAAAGCTATTAAAAATGTAAGCATTAACTCCCCAAGAGCCCTTCGTACTTCAGTTCCAATACCAAGGTGACCAGAAAGTCTCTTCCAGGATTTTTACCCCCTTTTCTCCTGAAAATAGGCCACCTGATTGCTTGAGCTTCATGCCCTCAGAAATATTTCATCATAACGTTCTTTTGCTCAAAGACAAAGTCTTTTAAGTTGAATCCTGTTAAAGTTAAGCATACTGTCATGGGAAGCGTGCTTATTTTGGTCTCTAAGAATTGCCACATTATACGCACCTGACTATTAAAATAAGATTAGGAATTATTTCAACATTTTCTTCTTGAAGGTCTTTTAAACTTGCGGTGACTATACCTGCAGGGAATCATTAATTTAATTGAACTAAGAAGTGCTTGCAATTTAGACCTGTTGAAAAGGGAAGGTGTGGAGAGACTGAGGTTGGGACACTTCCGTTTAAAAAAGCTAAATACTCATGTCGAAGCTTTACAGAAATCAAAGAATGGCTCTTAATGTATTTCCTAATACTACTTAATAATGTTCACTAGTGAGATGTGAGGGGGGGGGGGTCCAAAAGACAGAGCTCTTCTGCGCATGCAACCAGGGCTGGTGCCAGACGGTGGAAGGACCTGGGACAAAACCTTCAAACTTTCCAGAAAGCAGCGGCACAACCACAGGAACCAATGGGAATGTTCCCTAGACTCATGGCCTATAGGGTGGGGCAGGGGGTACATGGTACCTGTGCCTGGGGTCAAAAGGGGGCCTCAGAAGGCAGCCAGAAATCAGTGAATACTAGCAATCGCATTTTGTGTAAGCCTACATAGTTTTATATATCGTCGTTCAAATAAATTATGATACAATGAATGTACGAAATTATGATTCATTGTAGAAGGGAAGGGGCAGTAAAGAAACTTTTTACCCCAAAGGGGGCCCAAAAGAAATGCTGTTCTTGTTATACCGCTTTTCTTCAGAAGCGGTTCACAAAGCAATTTACACAGCAAAATAGATCCAGGCACTGCCTTGAGGGATGAGGTATATGGGGTGTTACGTGAAAATCCCCTTTTTCCCTTCCAAGTTGTGTTTTTATATCTAGTTATGTATTTTGGACTATACAGACCAAGCAAGCAGGCCACTCCTCCCCCAGCACATGTTTCTAAGGGCCATGGCCAAGCTACAAGCACAAGAATTACACAACCCCCAATTCCTTGCAGGTCAATGTAGAACCTAATCACTGTGTCTCCTGATTATGCAAAACAAGCATGCACCTACGGAGGAGGAAGTCTATTGTTCTTTTGTTGTAGCTTTAACACTCTTAAGCACCTTATGCAAATTGCCTCCCTCCCCCAGAAGGTCAGCCTGGCTGGTAAGCTGCCTTCCTTCCGGTTCATCACATACTCCACGTGTACCATTGTGTGTTACTGAGCATGCCCACAGCTCTGGGATACTTCCGGTCAGTTTAGATTGACTTCCAGGTCAGACAACTCTTATAAGAGAGAACGCAGAGCTCAGGTCTCTCTCTCTCTCTCTCTCTCTCTCTCTCTGACTGCCCACCTGCTAGAGGGGCCATACACATGACTCTCTTCATCCAACTGCCCCCCCGACAGGTAAATATATCGTGCGTCTAAACTCCCCCCCCCCTTTCTTCCCTACCTATCTCTCCCTTCTCCCCCATCGTTAGTCAGCAACTGGGTTTAGCAGATTAAGGAACCCCTAAAATACCTTCCTACACCCTAACCATTTCTGTTTCCTTTTCGGGTGCACACAAATACATAGCACATGCATCCACCAAGAGTTAGGTACACCAGACAAGTACTAGAAATCTATACTTATCGATTCTCCATGTGTATTATGTTACCTTTGTGTGTTTTTGCAATAAAAATATAATCCTTTGATTGAAAGTTACCTTCCTCCCAGTCTCCTCATTAAGCTAAACAAGGGATTTCTTTGCTCTACGCTGTCTTGTATCCAGCCTATGGTCCCAAAAGTTTCCAGAAGGCTAATATAAATAATTCCCCTAAACAAAACAGCCTTTTTGGTAACAGGGGGGGGATCCCATCTGACGGAGTCAGTGGGAATGCTGGGCACAGCGGCAGCACAGGTCTTTCAGCCAACTTTCACCACCATTGCACAGGTATTGGGGGGGGCCTCTATGTTTAGCCCAACTGGATGGGCTCTCTGATGAGCATGGACCCTTGGCCAGTACCTAGCCTGGCTAACCCTTGACATTGCCAGCACAGTACATACAGGTGCTTCTGCCCTGTTTGATAGCTTCAGAAGTACTCCTTCCCCCACTGGGATCCATCATGACCTGGAAAGCTGAACCAGGCAGTTGGTAGTCTGAGCTGCCTGCTGTCCACACAAGCATAGGAATGATGTAGGAACAGGACAGAAACTTGTTTCTGAGAGAGAGAGAGAGAGAGAGAGAGATTTTAAGTAGGAGGATGAAAACATTCACAAGCCCATCTATTGACTAAAATCTAGAGCAGGGGTCTCCAAACTTTTCGACCAGAGGGCTGCATCAAATATCTGGCAGTGTTGAGGGCCAGAAAAAAATAAACAGCAGGCTGGGTAGAGGTTCGCTGCAGGCCACATCTGACCCCTGGGCCGGAGTATGGGGACCCCTGATCTAGATCAAAAATTTTCAACCAGTGCGGTGCAGTGCATTGCTGTGTCAGGAATGCAGGTAGAATCAAGGCTGCAGGTTTACAGGTGTACTGCAGGGATTTGGGGAAGGGTCATAAATTAGTATGGCCTTTTGGAGATGTAAGCCCCTGGCCGGCAGTGCAGTGTGCCTTGTCAATTGTCTAAAAACTGGCGGTGTGCCTTGACAATTCTAGTGCCTTTTCAGTGTGCCATGAGATGAAAAAGGTTGAAAATCACTGATCTAGACTATGCACGAAATATTTATGTGGTTTGCCAGGGTTTGCGTTTCTTTAATAGTTCAAACGGTCAGGTGTTTATTCAACCTCAGCCAGAAAGGCAGGTCAGACATGCTGCTCCTTTCATTTTTTTTTTCTTTTTCCTAAAGCCAAGATATTGCTTAAGTTCTGTAAGCAAAGCATGAATTTATGAAAGGGAAATGTAGGTCTCTGCAAACATGCATAAATCATGACACGTGGATTTATACAACATGGGCATAATGATACAAAAGTCTCCACTCTTGTTTCCAAGATTTGCCCAGGCACAAACTAATATGGCACACTAAATAAAATCAGAAAGGATACTAGATCTAATTTTGTAAAAGGGTAGTGTATGAAATAGAAATGTTTGGAAAGGAGAATTTAAGATCGGTGTATGCATGTAGGAGGGAAAATGTCATATAAAGCCTGCCTACAGGCTGCCAAAGAACGCGTTGCCCAAATAAACTAACAACAAATGCTTTCTGTTCAAGATCTCTCTGCCCTGGCCCTTCTTTGGATGCTGTGTTGAAGTCTTCCAGGTTCTGCAGCTCTGTTTCTAGGGTAACTATATCAGCAGCGTCACTAGGGGGCACCAGGGGGGCAGGACACACCAGCTGACATGCACAGGGGGGTGACACCACTACTGGCCACAATTATTAAAATTGTGGTTTTCAGGAATGATACCATCATATTATATATCATTCGATGTGTAATTTCATCCAGAATGCAATGAAACAAACCACACTGAAATATCTCTATAGTATTAAACGTTATAGCCAAAAAAAAACCAGCGGGGGCAGGGTGATGATGTGTTGCCACTCCCTTTGCCCAGGGAATTGCCACACCCACTGCATGGGAGGGGGTCCATCCCAGGGGTAATGGGCTGGCCTCCCACAATGGGTGATACAATTCCTAGTGACGCCACTGATCATACACAATGACGAATTGTCTGTCCCTCTGTCTGACAGAGCCAGTGGTAGAAGGACAGACTATTTGTTACTACAGATAGTTGCCCTAGAAACAGTCACGGAATCCAGAAAGAGCTTTTCAGGTATTTCAATGCTATGCTCCAAATTCGTGTGACACGCTGTACTGGAATCGCAGGTGGTGGCGTAGCTGGAGGGGGTGGAGCGCTCAGCCTGGCAGGGAGGTGGGCAAGCGGCCCCTCCCTTCGGAGCCATTCCCGTAGGGGGGCAAAAAAAAGATATTACAAGGAGATAGGATGCAGTATCTGCAGTGGCCCTTTGCTCTGGTGAATCTGGGAGACATGGGGTTAAAGCCTGGGCTTTCAGCAGGGAGTGTGCTGCCCAGCTGCAGCCACTAGAGGCAATGAGATCTTCAGGGATATAAGCACCTGCTGCAGGGAGAATTTTTGGGTTGTAGTTAGAGACAGAGTAGAGGAGGGAGAGGAGACTTGCTGGCTAAATGGACTGACTTTTTGGCTTACTGGCCTGTTGACTGATGGACAGACTCAAGGCTCTGCTTATTGGATTGATTCTCTGGTTAACTGACTGTTAACTAACAGACTGATCCAAGGCTCTGCTAACGGACTGGTGTCCTGTCCAAACATGCCAACTCCCTTTTAATGCCCACTTTTTGGCTAATTAACACCCTCCTTTTCCAAGAACAACAGCTGTGGTGTGCAAAGAAATGAACAGAATTCCTTATCTATAGCAATTAACCAAATTTATTGCTACAAACACATGCACTCCCTGCAAGTCCTCTTGTCCAGAGGCTTTCTCTCCCCAAAACTCCACTTAACTTAGTGGGTAAAGATCTAAAGCCTCCAGTCCAAGTCAGCTCAATCTCCCAAAGCACAGTCCAGTCTTCCCAATTCAGTCTTCTGCAGCAGAGTCCCTCCTCTCCAGCAGAGTGTCTCCTTCAGCAGGGTCCTGGCAGTTCCCTTCTCCCGTAGATCAGGGTCAGGTAGCTCTTGGTCTGGGGCCCCTCTGGTCAGGCAGGTGGCTCTCTCTGGGTCAGGGTAGCTCTGTCTCCTTCTGAAGCTGCCTTTTATCCTTGGATGTCTCATAATCCAAAATGCAGCTCACCTGTGAGCTACCTTTTTAGCCCCTTGTTATGTCCAAATTAGGCTCAGGTGAGCCATCTCTTCAGTTCATGTCCATTCAAAGTTTACATCCTTATAGTGGCCTATTAAAGGAAGGCACATTTTCACAACAGTAAGCATTTAAACAATGTTATTTGGTGCGGAGACTGCAGGGAGGCTGCAGAGATATGGTTCCCCATATCCATGGTTTCCATATCTGTGGGGGTCCTGGAACAGATCCTTCACAGATACGGGGGGGGGGGGGGACTTCTGTACATCAAAATACAACTAGCTTTACTATAGTACTTTAAAACATGCATGATGGAGATTATTATAATGCTGTGGACGTTCTCAGGTGGTCAGTGGAACAAACTAGTTTAGAGCACACTGTGTCTATTGAAAGCTCAAAGGCAAAGTTCTCTTCAGAGGTCACTAAACTGAAGAAGAATAATTGCTCATCACCTTGAGATTTATCATCTGCCATGGACTTTCAAAGCAAGCCTGCAAGAGGGAGGACATTACCTAAGACACGGCAGCCTCATAATTTTCTCTCGTAGGTAGCATCTTTGCTGCCTGACAGTTTGGGAAGCTGCTGTTCACTTTAGGAAGCAGACCAAAATATACTGTGCCATCTGTCTCTTTTAAACTGATATTTTTTCAGTAAATGAAATCTTATTATTGTTTGGGCGATGAAGTTTGAACATCTGAAGCTGACATTACTGCAGGATTTAGAAATGAGCTCATGAAGCAGAGTTTCCAAAAGAGCAATCTGTTGAATGAATGGCTCCTTCTGATCATGGGTGTGTGGCTGGGATCATACCCCTTCCAGCAGTAGCATAGCAGGGGGGGGCAAAACTGTAAGTACTGTAGGTGCCGCAACACACTGTGTAAGTGGCCCTTCCCAGTCTCCATCAGAGCCATTCTGGGAAACAATGGCAATACACAGGTGCTCGCTGAACCAAACAGTGTCTCCTGTATGTTGTATGTCAGAATGGCTCTGACGGTGAATAGGCAGGGCTGCTTACATGGTATGTTGTGGCACTTGCAGTATTCCCCCTTCCCAGCTACACTGCTGGCCACACTCTTGATATCAGAAATGAGCTAAACTGGGGAAAAATTGCTGCAAGCAACAGAGCACAGTGAGGTAAGGTGGGGAAGGGGACAAGTTTCACATATAAAGAGAAGACTGCTCCCCACCCCCACTTTATATGTGAAAGGGACAGGCGTATGAATAAAATACAGGTGGCTGTTCCATCACACCTAGCTTGGCCCTCACACCGTTTTGCCCACCTGCACCAGTGAGATATCATGTGAAAGTTCACGTAACATGTTGGCTTAGGGTCAAACCAGACATGTTACCGGTAGCATGTTTGCTTCTCTGTTTTTCTTCAATCCCACAAACCACTTTTCTCTTATATTAGGTGCAGCATGTTTCAGTCATACTGCATTCAGTATCAGGTGTCCCTGTTGACCGTCCAAACACAGATTAGCTATCACTTACATTAGTTTTTAACCACAGGACATGTTTAAAACATACAGGGATGATGATTAGGAATGCAGTGATCTTGGAAGAGGCAAAGCACTGAAGCTGTGACTGTTCAGTCAAACTGCAGAGTACACAAAAAGAGACAGATAATGCATAAGAATACCGGAAAGTAGAGACACAAGGGAAGCAGGTGGTTATTCACTCAAGTGGGACCTCGTAAGTATACCCCCTGTATGGAATGATCCTTAGCTCAGTGATTTTCAAAGTTTTTCTTCTCGTAGCACACTGACCCCTGTGGTCTTTGTCTCTTGGGATGTCGCTTCCAGCTTCTGGGAGACAAGAGTGGATTCTGGATTCTGTGGCTCTGTTCCTAGGGCAACAGTCTTTAGTGACAAATTGTGGGTCCCTCTTCCTCCGCTGGCACTGCCCGTTCATCACTACAGACAGCTGTCCTAGAAACAGAGCAACAGAACCCAGAAGAGATTTTCAGCTATTTTCAACCGCTGATCTGCAAACGTCTGCGGCACCCCTGCGGACCTTTCGCGGCACATCAATGTGTCGTGGCACACAGATTGAAAATTGCTTCCTTAAATATAGGGTGTGTGTCTGGATCTTGGAATTCAGATTCTGAGCTCTCCCGACCCCAAACCCTCAGCTGCCTAGCTTAAAGCTCATAAGCCAACAACAGACAAGAGAAGCCTTTGTTTGGTCGTCTTATCCCCTATTCTTGGGTTTCTCTCCACCAGCATTGCCTGGTAGCCCCTGTTAGCATCCGCCTGTGATTAAAGAAAGATAAAGTTAGGCTAGACTGCTGGCTCACCAGCCTTTTAGTTTTAATTTCTGTTATTGATATTGACTTTGGGTCTTGCCTGACTTACTTTCATTTGAACAGGACCTTCTCAGGAACCCGTTTCCATGGTAGCAAATGCCGTGCACTTTAATAAAGCAAATTGCTGCTGAAATAAATAATAATTATGGTCCTTGGTTTCAAAAGTATTATTTTTCCTTTCATTCAAAATTATCGCTGGGCAAGGTTCTCAGTACGGGCTTTGTTTATTCCTTGTCTCCAGCCAGAAAATAAAGGGGAAGGGGGCAAAAGGCCATTAACCCTTGTTTCTACCTCCACAGGGCTACAGCAGACCTTGCCATATGTTGAAATTGCCTCCCCATTATTTGTGCATCCTGAAGGATGCAAGATTTCACACAAGTCAGGAGCATTCATAGAATCATGGAAGGGACCTATTAGGTCATCTAGTCCAACTCCTTGTCTTAGGCAGGAAAACCCCTGCTTTAGACAGGAAATTCGGAATAGAAAGGTGCATAAAGCATGTGGGGAAGGAGTGGAGGTGTAACTAGGGTACAGCTGTAGGGGCACATTCCCCAGGCACTATGCTCAGGGGGTGCATGACCGCCCCTCAGGCTCCACCATAGTTATGGAGGAGGGGCTGGTAGTTTCATGTCCCCTATTCTCCTTTAAAATGGATCCTCCACAGGAGAAGGAACGGAGGGCATGAAGCCTCTGCAGCAAGCACCCCCACCTCTAGGGAGAACCCGGAGGTGACTGCCTTGCACTGCAAGCAGTGCAAAGCAGTCACTTCCGGGTTCTCCTGGAGGAAGAGGCGCCGGTGCTGGCCACCAGCCCCCCCCCTCCAGTGAGAACCTGAAAATGACATCACAACACTACGTGACATCAGTGACCCAGGCACTGGGATGGAATGTAGTGTGTAGGGGTGGCGCCAAGGAGTGACCAGGTCAGGCACTGGCCAAGTGCCTGTGCCCATCAGACAGCCAACCTGGTCATGACAACACCTAGTGGCAATGGCGGTATGTTGGCCAAGAGACTTGCGCTATTGTTGCACCCAGGCTCTTAATTTACAAATGGGAGCATCCACCAGAAGTCCTGTGTCATTGCATGGATTTTAGGGGTGCTTCTGTTGCCACTGGGGGGGGAGCAGGAGGAGGAGGAGGCACCACACAAGGATGCAAAGTCTTCTAGGAGAAAGTCCATGGGCTGATGGGAAGAGGAACTGCTGCTAAAGGGCTCAGTGGTAGTGCCAGTTTCTCTTCCGATTATCTGTCCCCATTTGCAAATTAGAGTGGTAAGCAACAGCAGCCAACCAGAGAGTCCCACAACCGTTGTGACTGTTTGCCTTATTTTGGAAAAGTCAACTATAAGTTTGTGTGGAAGGTTTGTTCTTTATGTGTCTAGTTCTGAAAGCTTAGTCTTGATCTTCTCCTGTTCACAGTAGTGTAGCTGGAGAGCGGTCAGCATGGTAAGTGCTGCAGACTCTGCAACGTGCCATGTGAGCGGGTCCTCCCACTCGCCGTCAGAGCCATTCCAGCAACACACAGGAGATACCATTTGCGGCACCTGCAGTACTTACTGTCGCTCCCCAGCTATGCTATTGCCTGTTTGCAGTACAGGACACTGATCAGATGATTCCACAGATGTCTCCCCCCCCCTTTGAGAATCTCTCACCACAGTACATCATAGATCATAATTGTTCGCTTTCGGTTCCTGCTACTATCTCTGCATGAGTTCAGCCAACATGATTAAATGCACAGCCCTGGAAACAGAGGTAGCCAGAATTGTTTTTCTCTCCACCAGCTGCAGCATCTTTCAATCCCCCTGCAAGATCAATGACCCCTCATCCTACACCAGCGTAGAACGGTTGGAACTTCCATGGACAACAGTGTTGTTAAAGGCACAGGAGCATGCCCCTGCCCAAAGGTGACAACTCTGCTAGAGAATTTGAGTAAAGAAGCAAACTCAAGGGGAAAGCCAAATTGAGCTCCTGGAGACCAATTAGAAAATCAAGTAGTCAGGATCTAACCCCACATGACATTAAATGTGTAATTAAAGCCTCCATCTTTTTTTGGCAAAACAAAAATAGCAGCCAATTGGCCTCTAGTCATCTTTAGAACCACAACACATACTACTTTTCAACAACAAAAAAAAGCTAACAAAGAGGTTTACATGGTATACTATGGGCAAACACCTATCCAACTTTCCAGCATGAATGCAGCCGTGACAAGGGGGCATGTACTGCATTCTGCAATGGTGGAGGGGAGCAGTCATGGAGACCTTGTCAAGTAAATGTTTGTTCCCATATGTCAGGGCTGCATTGCAGCTGCATCGGTGCTAGAAAGTTAGCTAGGATTGTACCCACAATGAAAAGATGATTTCCTTTCCAAAGGGGCTCATAATTTTTCAAAAGATACAGGGGAGAGACTGGCAAAGAGCCATGGGAGCACAATGCTGAGAATGGTTTTGGGCAGTTGATCTCCCTCTGCTAAATATAAGATGACCATCGATTGCCTCAATCCAGGTTTTCCTAGGAGGGGAAAGGGAACAGATCCCTGAGGAAAGGATGAACAGGTAGATGCATAGTCAAATGAAAGGCAGATCAGTGTACATTACTAGGATGTAATGGGCAAAGGTGATGCTCAGGTGTGATTAGGAGAGACAGGAAATGGTCCAGGTAGCATCTTATAGTTCCCAGTCAGCCATTCTGTTTCCAGAGATTATACTTCTTATTGTAAGGGACATTTGGCTATAATTATACTGTGAGGTTATGGAGCTTTGTTGTTCAGCAGTGAATCTCCTGTGTGTCATCATCAGGCATCACGGATCCAGAGAAGATCATGAACAATATTCCCTTCGAATCCTCTCAGAACAGATTCTGGTACCAAATATGCCAAGATGGTTTAAGCTGATAGTTAAACTTGCTGTCTCCAGGTTGCTTGAGTTTACTGGACAGTGGGTGAATCTCAGTGCAAAAACTGAAGCGGGTGCTCCACCCCAGCGCAAGGTAGGCTGCCTAAAGCGACTTTAACTTCGATTACTTTACAATAGTGACTAATTATTCTATTAAAAAAGACAATGGTCAGCTGAGATACTTCTGCCATTTGTATGTTCTATGTTAGCGCATTAGTAATGACCCATACATTATAAAATAAAACTCTGTCTAATACCACCACTTAAAGCACATCCATGAATTGTGGTGTTATTTTTTTTCACTTTAGTAGGGCAAAAACACCTAAATAAATATTGTCAGGAGATACACCCTTGTAAAATCAAGCAGGATAACAGCCTTTGTTGTCCTATATACGCTGCATTATAATCTTTATTAAGGCTAGACAGTGATTCACGGTGATCCACTTGGCCCAGCATGCTACATAATGGTCCTTGAGATAATTAACAATCAGAATTAAACTACTTAAATTTCACATCACCATCAAACATGATGTTGTCCCTAATCCCATCTGCAGCTGCGATTAATTTGCATTAGTCAATCCGCTCATCCATTGTAACAGTGATATTTGTGTTTTTTGTGCAGCTTTTGAACTTGCTCATACTTCCATCTCCAGCAAGACTTAACAGTAATTCACTGTTTGTGTTTTGGCTTACACACATTCCAGCATGAGTAATGTATATTTTTAAAGTAATCATATTAATAATGATTCCGGCTTATCCCCTGCTCCCAACAAACTCTTCCCCCTTCCCCTTTTCAAATGATTATTTTGGCTAACCTTATTGAATCCTTCTTTATTGTTACTCCAGTGGTCAGCTGTTTGACAGTAACTAGAGAGAGAGTGCTTGAGAAGTCTCACTTTTCACAATGCAAGTTTGTTTTAATTAAAACAAATAGTGTTGTATTACTGGAGTAACCTTGCAACTGGATTATATGGGATGTTTATTTATTTATTTTATTTAAGAGATTTATATCCTGTAACCAAAAAGGGCTGTTATGTTTTAAGGGGAATTATTATATTACCCTTTTGGAAACTTTAGGATCGCAGGCTGGATAACAAGACAGCGTAATCCAAAGAAATTCCTTTTTAGCTTGAAAAGAGACTGGGAGAAAGATAACTTTCAATCAAAGATTATATTTTTATTACAAAAATGGAAAATGGTAAGTATATGTTTCTTGGTTCCTAGTACTTGGATCCTGTGTACCTAGCTTTATGGTGGTTGCATGTGCCGTGTATTTGGTGCATCCGAGAAGGAATCAGAAAAGGATAGGTTGTAGGGAAGGATTTTAGGGGTCCCTGGTCTGCATAACCCAGTTGCTAACTAAGATGGGGAGAGAATGGGAGAAAAAAGGGGGGGAGAAGGGAAAAGATTCCAGACGCAAGATATAGTTACCTATCCTGGGAAGCAGTTGGGGGGAAGAGTCCTATGGAGGACCTGTGCCTTGGAGGGCAGCCAGAGACAGAGAGCGCACATGGCAGCCTTTCTCTTTTAAGGGTTTTTCTGACCTGAAATGACCCGGATGTGGCCTCCTGGATGCGCATGTTCACTACACACAGTGGGACGCGTGAAGCATGTAAGAAAAGGATGATCGGAAGTCAGCTATTAGCCATGCTGGCTTCCTATGTGGGGGAACTCGGCCAACCCCTGGAGGCAGTTTGTATAGGGTACTTAAGAGTGATAAAGCTACAACAATAAAACAATAGACTTCTTCCTCCGAAGGTGCATGCTTGTTTTGCATAACAGTGATTGGATCAGGAGGCATTTTTGCATTGCTAGAGGTTGTGTAAACTTGTGACTTTTACCAGGGTTTTGGAAAAGTGTACTGGGGGAAGGGTGTCCTGTATTTTGAGGTTTGACCTGCATGAGTTTTTGTCCATAATACATAGCCAGACATAAAAATCACAACTTGGAAGGGAAAAGGAGATTTTCACGTAACAATCCCGCCTTTCTATCCAATGAGGACACTCACGGCGGCTCACATTTAAAAACATACTAAAAACATAATATACATATATAAAAACATTAAAAACAATGTTTTAACTCATTAGCGAAGTATTCCTATTGGGAGACCAGATTCTGAAATGTAACATAGCCACACACCTCAATGGTACAAGACTTCCCTGGAATTACATCTCACAGATTTCAGTGTACCTCTGCTTTAAGTTGATGCTGGGCAGTTCAATCCTATCCTCCCTGAAAACACCAGGTACAGCAGCGCCAAAATTGCTGCTACTGTATCCAGCGGGGCCACTGTATCTGGGAGGCAGCTGGAGGTCTCCTCAGGAGAAGGGGACTTTCATCCCCTTACGCCAAGTCAAGCCCCAGCCCCACAATGGGGCTACGTGAAACTGCGCCAGCAAAATAGCTAAAAAGATCCTTTAGGGTTACTATTTGCTGTAAATATAGTACAGGCCGGCCCTTGGCATCCAGAGGGATTCCATTCCTGGAATCCCACAGATGCTGAAACCAGCGAAATAACTGACTCCATGAGTCGGAGCCCTCACCCAACCTCCAGACATCACCTTAAGTGCCTTCCAGTCACTTTCAGTGGTATTCGGAGGCCCAGAGAGGCTGCGTGCAGACTCCTCAGACCTGGAAGCCTGGAAGATGTTCTTGTCCTGTCTGGGAGGTTCTCTGTGGGTCCTTCTGCGGGTTCAGAACCCATGGTGGTTCAGATCCATAGGTTCCGAATCTGCAGGTAAAGAGGACCCACTGTACCTTTTTGTCAGATACAGGCTGCAATCCTAACCACGCTTTCCTGAGAGTAAGCCCCATTGAACAAAATAGGACTTATTTCTGAGTAGAGCTAGTTAGGATTGTGCCCACAGTTGTATTGCTTTCCAGGGCCAACCTATGATGTCCTAGGGTCTGAGCTCGCATGCCAAATGCCACCTCCCTTTACCCAGAGGTATACCAGCCACTGCTTCCACCACTGCTCTTCCTCTTGCTCCCTGGAACCAAAAAGGAAGAGGGGGGTAGAGCTGAAGAATATGTATAAAGGAGAGAATAGTGGAGGACCAGGGTATAGACCACCACTGCTCTCCTCCCCACTTACTTTTCTGTGTTCCATTCCCTGCTTCCCTTGTGATTCCAGAGAGCAGAAGGAAGAGGTGTGCCTTTGCCAATCCACCACCTGAGGCAATTGCTTAAGTTGTCCACATGGGTGGGCCAGGTCTATTGCTTTCCCAGTTAAGTTCCATACAGCTGATGATAGTAAGAGATGAGCCACTGACTAAAGATTTACAGCACAGGCATCCCTCCCGTATCTGCGAGTCCAATTATCTGCGATTCTCAGTGCCCTCCACACCCCTTACCTCCATTTTTCTTCGTTACAGTTGGACCAAGCAAGAATGTCTCTTTCTTTTACCAAATGCTATAAGTATTCGAGCTTATAGGAAGTAGGTAGCCTGAATGCTAGAGAAGACTGAGGAAGCAAGAAGCAGGTAGCCTGAATGCTAGAGAAGACTGAGCAAACAGGAAGCAGGAAGTAGGTAGCCTGAATGCTAGAGAAGACTGAGCAAACAGGAAGCAGGTAGCCTGAATGCTAGAGAAGACTGAGGAAGCAGGAAGCAGGAAGCAGGTAGCCTGAATGCTAGAGAAGACTGAACAAAGAGGAAGCATGAAGCAGGAAGTAGGTAACCTGAATGCTAGAGAAGACTGAGCAAACAGGAAGCATGAAGCAGGAGATAGCATAGAGATAGGGTTCCTCCTTATCCACTGCTTCCAGTGTCTGCGGGGACGACAACACAGGAACATATCCCCCACGGATACTGAGGGACACCTGGATTTGCAGGAAGCCATCCCTCCATGTTTTTGAACTTTCCACGCACCCTTTCAATGTACAGATCAACCCATCACAATGGTTAACCTACAATTCTGCAACACCTGGTTGCTAATCATAGGTTTTGCTGATTATTCCCTCTGTCACTTGCAGGCTTATAGACTGAATTATTCAGATATTACAGCCGACTACTCCAAGGAAGCCTCCATGAAAACTGCCCATTCTTGATGATGAATAAGTGATGGGGTGAATGTTGGCCACACACCCCCTTCTTTTAACAGAACAATAGAATGAGGCATATTTACAGGTAGGGTGGTGAACAGACACTGGCAACCCTAGGAGCTGAAGCACAAATCACTTGGCTGCTTTGGTGGTAAGCTTTGTGTTGCGGTTTATATCTTAAAACCCTAGATTAATCGTTTCCTGCTGTGCTATTGTCCAGGTTTTGAGTTTCAGCGGTGGCAGGGAAGGAGGTGTCTTGTCAATGAGATGGTCCCTCAATTACAAAGCAAGATGAATGGAAATGCTGCCAATGAGACAGAAAGGTGACGGGTTGAAGCTCAGAGGTAAATAGTAGCCTCTTTGGGGGGCTAAATTATTGCCAGAAGATGTCAACATTCTACCTGTCCTCTTCTATCTCCTGAAACTTCTCATTCCAGGTGTGGCACAGACAACAGCCATCTTGGTCCCTCCAAGATTATTTGCCAAACTTCTTCATCCATGCAATGAAGGGCGCATTGTGAAGCTTCTGTTCAGTTCCCATGCCCACTCAGTCCACAGTCACTTAGTAGATACCATCAACAAACACTCGATTGTGGCAATGTATTTGGGTTCCATAGTTACCATCAAAAAAGACAAGTGACATTCCAGAGGACCCCTCAACCTTCTTGGCAATGATTTCTTGACAGGGGTTTTATCTTGCAGATTTCTGTTTTGTCGATGAAGCTGTGTATTATAATTGGGCAATGAGCATTAAATTCTTCCCAAATCTTCTTTCCATGGCACAACAAAGGATGTGTCTCGGGATGGTTCAGCAACACTTCCTTGCTGACCCTGCATAGGTCACTGTGTTTTTTATGCAGCTTTTTATGTGTTTTTTATGTTTTTTATACTCCAGCTCCTAGTGATGGCATTGTTTACAAAATCACTTATGTGGTGACACACACGGACAAAAAGAAGAGCAACATCCCTTGCCAAATCTCAGCTAATGTCAGCCTCTGGTTTCATCAGTGAAGTGTAAATGAGTCGGAGGCTGGAGTGAATTCAAGGGGCCTGGAGTTGGGGTAGAAACAGCAGTGTCGGGATGCTTAGGAGAAATGGCAGGTGATATTGGGGAGGAATGAGAGAGGCTGTTGCTCAGTGCTGGAGCACCTGCTTTTTGCAAATACTTCCAATAAAAGTTTTAAAAGGCTTTATTTTTTATAATCCTACTGTGCACAGGATAGAAAGCAGAGATAAAAATTCAGTGTCTCTCTGAGAAATAAGTGGTTGCAAATCCCACGTGAGTTGATACTCCCAGATGTGATCCACAGATGGTCTGCTCCTAAGTAATCTCTACACTGTAAAAACCTTGATGTCCAAATTTTGAAACAAATCTACAGGCAGTGACAGATTCATAAATTTCTGGAAGAAGCCCAGATGTGTTGGTAAAGAAGTCTGACCCCATGCTGGATAATACACTAAGCGTACCTTTTAAGTCTGGCAACCAGCTGCCTGCCTAGGCCACTAACTATACTGAACAGTGGTGTACTGCACTGCCCCGATGTCCAGCACAATGATGTCATTTCTGGGTTCTCCTCAGAGAAGGAGCACTGGTGGCTTTGTGCACCCTGTTCCTTCTCCGGTAGAGGCTCCCCTTCACAGGAGAAGGGATGGAGGTACAAAACTGTGGCAGCAACTGCCCCCTCCTCTAGTGAAAACCCAAAAGTGACTGCCTTGCACCGCTTGTGGTGCAAGGCAATCACTTCTGAGTTCTCACCAGAGAAGGGGGCGCTTGCTGGGGTGGCTTCTTCACACTCACCGCAGAGAGGCCAGGAGTTGCCCAGAGCACCATAGATGGGGAGCGCTGCCACTACTGCTCGCTGCCCAGTAAGTCCACACCTGGCGTGGCCCAGTGATGCCCAGGGTACTGCCCTATCTTGCCACACCCAAGATATGCCCCTGGTGCTGACAAAGCCATTCATAAGATGAGACAGCATTGCCTCTAGCACCTTCACAAAGAGACACCTGGTCTCTTTGCACTGTGACTTCTATTGACCCAGACCTAGCATAGCATTGATGGCTGCTGTAGAGATGCTTTGCCCATTGTCAGTGTGGGGAGTACACTGAGAGTGGTGCAATGGCAGGGAAAGAGGTGGGGAGGACCTGCCAGCTGCAACCACCACTTTGCACACTATCGCACAGCCCCAGATCCCTCTGCAATGGGACAACTGCATGCCATATATTTACAGCAATAATTGAGGTACAGACAGAAGTTAATGGGAATGGCACTACAGCTAAACGATGCTGCAGCATCTAACTGTTCAGCTATGAGCAAAACCTCTCTTTTAAAATAGTTCCACTGAAATGAGTAGGATCCAGGTATCACTTTGCAACTTGCGGCCTGTCTATTTTAAGAACAGTACCATTAATGTTAATAGGGCTGGCCTAGATTTAATGAATTGTGCAGTAGGGCCTGTGTGATGTGTTAGCACACACAACTGAAATGGAAAATGTTGTGCATTACAGGTGTCGGGCCACTGGGTTTTTACTCTTCATGTAAAACCAGGGGAAACGGGCTGCACACTTTTTGCACATCTGCTAAACAAAAGGATTTTGCACTTGGAAGTGCACAATCATAGCTGGATAAACCATCAGTACGTTTCTGGCTATGATAGTAGATCAGCCACCAGATGGCAGTACTTTAGTAGTCCTGCTTAACTAATTTTAAACACAATAAACTTATCTTGCCAAGAAAAATGTTATTGCCTTGTCCTTTCCTCAAAGATTAGTTTTCTGAATGCCTGCGGAAATTTTCAAGGTTCCAGTCCCTTTATGTGGGTGACCAGCCATGCTGCCTCTTTTCTTTTGTGCTACCTAGTTCGTATATCGCAGAATTGTTTTGTTAGCATGGGACTAATTCCAGAAGGCACTACAAGGCCTTCAGAAAAGGACTCCTCCTCTTCCACATTGCATTAACTGAACTGGGACCATAAGAGAATATACAGGCCCAGAGGATGTTGATATTGATGTTAAGCCTGGATGGTTTAGTGGTTCAAGAGTTGGACTTTAATTTGGAAGATCCAGGTTCAAATCCCCACTCAGCCACAAAGCTTCCTGGGTGACCTTCGTCCAGTTGTTCTCTCTCAGCCCCACCTACCTCACAAGGTTGCTGAGAGGGCGGAAGGAGAGGAGGAACTCAATATACCACCCTGAGCTCCTTGCCAAAAGGAAAGTATAAAAATATGAAAAGTAAATAGAAACAAGACATGTTACACATTGTATATGTGGCTTTTTTAAGACTGCAAAAAGAGCTCAAATGTAGCTTAGGAATTGCACGTGCTTCCTTTTCTTTAACATGATGTATTCGTGTCCCTCCCAAGCGTTGAGAAGCTCCAGGAGTGCTGCATTAGGCTTATAGTATCTTTGCAATGTTTGATTCACTTACAAATATGCACATTTGAGCATTCACAGCACAATCCTGTGCATTCTTACTCGGAAAGCAGCAGCTGTTCCCCTGCACATGCCTGATCTTGTCTGATCTCAGAAGCTAAGCAGAGTCAGGCCTGGTTAGTACTTGGATGGGAGACCGCCTGGGAATACCGGGTGCTGTAGGCTTATACCATAGTCTTTCGAGACTGAAGGTTGCCAACCAACCAACTTACTCAGAAGTAAGCTCCACTGTGTTAAATTGGGCTTACTCCCAGGAAAGTGGGCATCAGATTGCAGCCTCAAATAGTTAGGGAGTGTGCTTCTCCAAGCAATGTCAGAGATAGGTGCCTAAGCATGTCTGCCACGGTGAGGTGACAGGTTCGTTTGAGGTCTCTCTCAGATAAAATCTCATCTCTGTCTCTTTCAGAATCTACAGTTCCTACTGCCTTTGTCTCTCTCCCTGACCCTACTGTGGGAGAAGCAAGTTGCCTGACACTAGAGCTTCAGCCCCTTCTTTCAGTGGCAGGAGGGGGCCTGGTGAGGCTTCCATTCCAGGCTCCCATTCAGGCCCATCAGAGAATTGTTAAGAACCAGCCTCCAGGCTGATTGGTTTAACAAGGACTCCATCCTCCCCCTGAATTCCAGCCTATTGGATTCTTAGCTGAACACAAAAGAGCTGGCCAGCCTGAATTCTCTCCTGTAAGACCGTCAGGGTCTTGTAAGAGCAGTTGATGTCAGAACTGATATTATAACTCCTTGTTGGCATCCTTCAGTCTCGGAAGACTATGGTGTCACGCTCGGAAAGGTGGTTCTGGAACAGTGTCCTCTCCAGTGCGCGAAGCCTGGGTAAAGTAGGTATGGAGGATAGGCTGTGACCCATGCAGCAAATCCCCCCTCTCCACGTCGCTGAAATGGTCCAATGGAAAGGCAGAGGCCAATACGGTTGGTTCCAGCAGCATCGCAGGAGTTGCCAGAACGTGACTGTGTTCAGCCATGAACTGCCTTAGGGACTCTGGCTCCGGATTTTGCCTCGAGGTTGACTCCTGAAGCCTTTTCCATAACTGGATGTAGCCACAAGGCAGTGGAGGTTTGGGATCAGAGTTTTCCTTCTCTCAGATGAGCTGCCTTCCCAGGCTAAGGAGTCCCATCTACCAGGTCCTAATGTCCTAATCCTGTAACAATACGTGTCCTGGAATCCGGCAGCAGGCAACCCAAGGAATGCCTTTGCTGATCATGTGTACTACCAATAATGTGATATTTCTGTGAAAGCAAAAGAAAAGGCATTAATTAACTCCTTCCCTTTCAAAGGTTGGAGAGAAGTAATCATGGTTGTGTGACTAAAGGTGGGTGCATATACTGGCTGCCATGGAGGGTGCTTTCAAGTGGTTAATGTACCTCTTATTGCTATGTGTAAGACGCCAGGAGTGAAGTCAAGCACTCTGGTAACAAGATTCAGAAATTACGTTTTGCACCACCAAAACAGCAGAGAAAGTTATTGACCTGATCCTTGCTGGACACCCCAACAGTGACCAGAAGGCAAACAACAGCCAACCAGCTCAGGATGAATCAGGTGACCAATAGTATCAGGAAGCCAATAGGTTCCCTGCTGGCCCATCATAAGCGCTTTCCTGGGCTTGGCTGCCCAGTCTGAGCTTCTTGTCTTTTGTGGACAGCCAGGCCCAGACTCCAAGTCCATCTTAGACTATGTCATCTACCTCTGAACCTTTCTTTGATCTCTGTTTGCCAGTGCTGGACCTTGACCACCAGCCCACCTTAGACTAAGTCAGTGATTTTCAACATTTTCCTTCTCACAACACTCAAGATTTCTATGCTATTATCTGTGGTCTTCGCCTCTTGTGCTGTCGCCTCTGGGAGACTCTTCCGGGTTCTGCAGCTCTTTTTCTAGGGCAACTGTCTGTGGTAACATTCTGCTGGTAGAGGAAGAGAGACAGGCAATTCATTACTACAGACAATTGCCCTAGAAATAGAGCCGCAGAACATGGATGAGGTTTTCAGCAATTTTCAACACGGTGCTTCACGTTCCTACAGCACACCTGTGAACCTTTGGCAGCAAACCAATGTGCACACTCATTGAGAATTGCTGAGTGGCATTGCTGAATTGATGAGGTTTGCTGAATGCTGAGGCATTGCTGAATTGATGAGGTTTCCAGCAATTTTCAACATGGTGCTCCACGTTCCTATAGCATGCCCGTGAACCTTTGGCAGCAAACCAATGTGCACACTCATTGAGAATTGCTGAACTATGCCATCTGCCTGATCTAGAACCTGACTGTGAGCCTGTTTGACCAAGCTAGTTGCCTCAGACCCCATGGGGTCATAACACAATATTGCTAAACAGTTGTGTGAAAAGCAGCAGCTTTTCTCATGAACGTATACCTTCTTCACCCTGCCACAAACGCTATGACGTGGCTTCAGTGCCCTTTGAGGGTCCAATCCAGGACTGTGTTTACCACCAGTGGGCACTGTCGCAAACGTGCTATAAGGCACTTTTGTGAGCTTTATCGTAGGCCCAGTACCAGAGTTAGCCCAGTGCGAGCCTGTGCAGGGCCTGCTCCAATCCTGGGTCCACATTCCACTGCCCAGCGGCTCACCCGAACCACTGGGCAGCAGAGAGATGAGTGGGGGTGGGGGTTGGTGGGGAGAAGGCATTCCAAGGTGGGGAAGTGGGGGAAGGCAGGAAGAGGACAGGAAGGAGCTGTGGTGGGAGGCTGGAGGGATGGGCTCAGCTCCACCAGATCCTGAGCCCCGTGTCAGGCTGCGCAGCCTGACACAGGACTCTTTGATTCTGCGCCAGCTCAAGAGCTGCTGCAGTAGCCCCATTGTTGGGCTACTTCCTTTACCCAGGGGAAGGGGACAAAAGTCCTCTTCCCCCAGGGAGCCGCTGTGGGCTGCCCAGCACATGTTGGATGCCACAGTAGCCATTTTGGTGCCACGGCAGCCTTGCACATCAGGCAGTTCAGGATTGGACTGTGAGACATTGAGGGACCTAAGATTATGATGGGCGGAGCACTGAAGAAGGATGTGATCCAGGGTATCTGGTTCAGCTGAACAAAACAAACATAATCTATTTAGAACGGGGGGTTTTAGAAAATCTCCCTTGGTGCATTGCCGATGGAAATATGTTCAGTCTCGCTAACATGAAAGCCCTTCTTTTGCTCGGATTAGTGAGTTGGACAAAATAATTCGCAGGGCGGCCAAGGGAGGGGGACAATCCAAAGAAAAGGGGTGAACAGGTCGGATACTTGGCCCTTTTCTTTCTTCTCTTCCTGTTTCCCTTGTTGATCCTTTCCCAATTCTTCTTAGCGATTATTCCCCTCCCATCACCAATTTGGTGGTGGAATTTTTAGTGGTAGTCCCTATGGCAAAGGTCAGACGCTAATACCTGGTCAAGTGTATCTATTTGCTATGTTATATTTATTGTTTGTGGACTTCCAATATGCCAATAAAAGTTTACCAAAGTACATTGAGGGATGAGGTCCTTACGTGGGCAGTGGCTTTTCAGAGCCCTCTTGCGGCTCTCTCATTTCTCTCTGCCTGAAATGGCCATGTTCGTGCCTACTGGAAATTGTCTGCATTCTGGTAGCCTGGCCAACACGAGGAGAAAAACGGCACTTGTGTTGAAAAAGATTGAATTCCTTATTAATGTTTCGTTATAGTAGCAGAATCTTCATTTGTACCAATTAGTCCCATAAGAAGGAGCAGGAGGACATTTTATCACAGATTATTTTACTAGTCCTATTCAAAATGGAAAGGCTGCCAAGTTCCACATGCTCCTGAAGCCTCAATACTGACAGATAACATTTACATGTGTTACTCCTGCTAGTAAATAAGAGTGAATGTGTAATAGTACAATGTCCTGATGTACTTAGGGGAAAACAGAGTATTAATAGGACAAAACCCAGAAATGATTATTGGCGTTCTATGCTGCCTGTATACAGCAACAGAAAGTAACAAGGGAAACACATGAACTTCCAGCAATTGAATATTTTTTGTCCTTGTGATGACCTCTACAAACCCCAGAACACCACGCGGTCTCTTTGCTCCCCCAGACAAGTTTGAATAGGTCTCATTTGCTCTTATTTGTATATGCTATTTCCAGTACCACCAAGCAAGGTCGGTATTAATCTCCCTTGCCCTACTTTCATTACACCAAGTAATGAAGCATGCCCAGATCTAACAGGAAATAGTTACAGGGGCTTAGTTTCATAATAAGGGGACATCCGGCAGGTTTGTTATTCAGCCAGTCCACAGTTGTGACAACTAGGAGGACAGAGACTGTTTTGGCACTATGGATATATCTTAAGTTATGGCATTAAACAATAAATACATAAATATAGTGGGTCCCGCTTATCCATGGGTTTGGAACCCATGAATTTGGCCCACCATGGCTTCCGCACCTGTGTCTAGAGGGCCTACAGAGGACCATAAGTGTCTTCTAGCTGTGTCCAGAAGCTTGTGGGCCCACCTGGGGATCCCAGTATCCACAGGTTTGGTACCCATAGCAGGTCTGGATCCCCAGTGGATGCCCACCAGACCCCCAGTGGATACCAAGGTCCAACCTGTATGTCTTGCAGCACAATCTTATGCATGTCTACTTAGACACAAGTCCCACAGAGTTCAATGTGACTTACAGCCCAATTTTATTCTCAGCGGGGCCATTGGGTGAAGCAGTGCCAAAATGGTGACTGCTGTATCCCACGACCCCACAGAGGCCACCAGAGGTCTCCTCAGGAGAAGGGGATGTTCGTTCCCTGGGCATCCCCTGGAAGGGGGTGTTTGTCCCCTTCCCCCAGTAAGGTCACAGGCCCCACAATGGGGCTACTCAAGCCTGTGCCAGCTGTTTTGCAGGACTCTGCCAGTCTCACCCCCCTCCCAGGCTGGTCAATATTCCCTGCCCCACCCGCCCCCTGTCCTCCCCCCACTCCAAAAAGCTACACCACTGCCCAGCTGTGTGACTTACCCCCGGGGCGGTCCTGCGGCATCTCCTGTCAGTGCTGAGGCCCAGCACCAATTGGCACTGGCCCCTCCTCCCCAGGTGCCATGAGCGTACCTTTTGGCATGTTTGTAAAACCCAGCGCTGGAGCTCAGTGCCAGTGCTAAAGGTGGAGAGGACTGGGCCCTTACTTCCACTTGTGTGTAGGATTGCAGCTCTGAAGTGTCACAGTTCAAATTCCAGGTATCCTTCTTTCTTTTCCCTAAGGTTTAGGTCTATGTATGAACAGTGTCCAGGTATAGTGCAGCGACTGAGATTCTGCTGCAAGTCTATTTATGCATCTAAGAGTCTATGCATATAAATCATGGCCCAATTCTAACTGGGCTGGGCAGCAGCGCCAGCTGTGGAAGGCACTCCCGCAGAAACTTGTCATCTCATTTGGTTTTAATCTGAGGATCTGTCTCATCTCTGGCTTGTCACCAATTCTTCACTGAGATATCCATTATATTGGTAAGTTGATGACTTTTTAAAAACTGCATGTTACCAAAAAAAAAAAAACCCAGCTTTTTTTAAGTTGCCGAGGATGGTTGAATGAATTTAGGATATTTTTGGGGTACTGAATCAAAAAGTGGCATACATTTTGCCCAAATGCCTCTAGTCTTGGGGGTACGGCATAGCTACTTTATATGCTGATTCAAGCAGGGTTGATTCAAGCTGATTCACAAGGAAGCTACTTGAATCAGCATATATTAACAGTATTTATTAACAGTATTTATATACCGCTTTTCAACTAAAAGTTCACAAAGCGGTTTACAGAGAAAAATCAAATAACTAAATGGCTCCCTGTCCCAAAAGGGCTCACAATCTAAAAAGATGCCAAGGAATACCAGCAGACAGCCACTAGAACAGACAGTGCTGGGGTGAGGTGGGCCAGTTACTCTCCCCCTGCTAAAAAAAGGAGCACCCACTTGAAAAAGTATCCCCCCCAAACTGGAGCCAATCAGGCAAAAGTGATGCCATTTTTGGATTCACCACCCCAAATATACCCAAGAATAAGTCTAACTTTTAAGACAGCAAAATGTGTGTATGCCTGAGATATTTCGCCAAGGTATTTGGCTTACAAGGCAACTGCTTGAAATGTTCATACTATATCCTTTAATATGGGAGGCATAAGAAAAGCAAAGTCACAAGATTACAGCAAGATTACCCACGAAACACCCAGTTTATTTCCATGTTCTTTTTTTCAAAAGCATAAACACTTTTCACAGCACTGTTTTGACTTGAAAGCAGCTCTGACTTACAAAGATAAACAAACAAAATCATACCAGTGTGATCCCTGCTCTAAAGTGAAGGCCAAATTAAACGACCAGGCACTTACGCAAGACATAGCAGCAACTGCTTGCCAAGCAGCTCAGCACCCCACAGGCCAATGGCGCTCTATGTCCACAGGTACAACCAGTTCCCAGCAGGTGAGATCTCATCAAGATGAGAGCCACAGCATCCTACCTTGTTACAACATTCTACCTTGTTACACTCTCACATAACACCAGAACCAGGGGACATCCACTAAAATTGAGTGTTGGGAGAGTTAGAACAGACAAAAGAAAATATTTCTTTACTCAGCGTGTGGTTGGTCTGTGGAACTCCTTGCCACAGGATGTGGTGATGGCGTCTAGCCTGGACGCCTTTAAAAGGGGATTGGACAAGTTTCTGGAGGAAAAATCCATTATGGGGTACAAGCCATGATGTGTATGCGCAACCTCCTGATTTTAGAAATGGGCTATGTCAGAAGGCCAGATGCAAGGGAGGGCACCAGGATGAGGTCTCTTGTTATCTGATGTGCTCCCTGGGGCATTTGGTGGGCCGCTGTGAGATACAGGAAGCTGGACTAGATGGGCCTATGGCCTGATCCAGTGGGGCTGTTCTTATGTTCTTATGTTAACACAAGGAAACCCCCTCCCTCCCTGTCAACATTTCAAAAATATCCCAGCATGGAAAAAGCTTCCCTATCCCTGATGTGGAAAGCATTCCGTGTTTGGGGAGGCTTTGATGTGAGGGTGGGCATGCTGGTGCAGGCAACTCCCATTGCATTCTGAGATGCTACAGACCAGCAGATCTGTGCGATGTGAATGGCTCCATGTTGCAACTGGTCCTTGGCACAAGCAAGTGCCAAGTACTCCTTCTGTATTGTGACTTTAAGCAATAGAATTAGAGCAATGGGGAAAATTAACATACCATTATTTAAATGCTAAGGAGATTGATGTGCCTAAGCAAATATAACCTTATAGATGTAAGATGCTAAGAAGGACAGGGCACCCTTGTCTCCTGCACCCCCCATATTCAGTTCCTACTGACTCAGCACTGCAATGCAAGGATGCCAAAAAGGTCAGTTAACCTGACAGGCCTCATACTAGATGTGCTCTAGAGAGCACATGGAATAACAGGCACACACAGAGGGAACAAGCACATGTGTGGGGACTGTATTCATAGGCTGATGGCACACCTTAGTGGAACATGGTCTTTAACAAAGTCAAGAGAAAAAGATCTAGGTACAGGCATACCTTGACTTTCATCCACTTGACCTCTGTCACTTTGCTCTTTCAACCCCTTTCATTTATAAGCCCATTTCAAATTTTGTCCATATGCTTTCATCTGATTTCATCCAACCTTCCACGATATTCATCAATCTTCAAGAGTAGATGGCTGGGGAAATGGGCACATTAACCTATACAACAGAAAGGTTTGGGAAAACACTGTCAGGCCAAAATCTTGATGGGAGGCGGGGGAGACATCCTGTTGTGCAAGAAAGCCAGGATTCCAGATTAGCCTATGACCAAACTTTGCATGTGAGGGGAAAAGGATCTATGACTAGCAAATGAATGGATTTTTCTTGGGGGCATGAAACTGCTCAGTTATGCAATGCAATCTGCAGGACAGATGGGATGGTTTCTGGAAATTTCCAGGAGGCTTCTCCATGGAAACAAATGGGGGAGAGGGACTAGATTGGAAAAGTTGTCCTTTTGGATCGGATTGAAGGCTTGTCATTCGTTAAAAGGACATGGGTCTGACCTGAGAGCCATGCCATTCTGGCACTTATCCTGGGCCATATGTATATCCTCTAAAACTGAGTGTTGGGAGAGTTATAACAGACAAAAGAAAATATTTCTTTACCCAGAATGCAATTAGTCTGTGGAACTTATTGCCATGTCATGTGGTGATGGTGCCTGCCATAGATGTCTTGAAAGGGGGATTGGACAGATTTCTAGAAGACTTCATAACAGGTTACAAGCCGTAATAGGTATATGCAACCTCCTGGTTCTAGAGCAGCCATTTTCAACCACTGCGCTGTGGCACATTGGTGTGCCGTGAGTGGTCCACAGGTGTGCCACTTCCCCACAGGTATGCCACCCCCACTGCCAGCTTCCCCCTCATTTGGGGGAAGGTCACTTATTAGTAGGGCCTATGGGGGATGTGAGTCCCCCACTGGCAGCATGGTGTGCCTTAACAGTTTTAGAGCCTTGTCAGTGTGCCATGAGAAGAAAAAGATTGAAAATTGCTGTTCTAGAGGTAGCTACCTCAGAATGTCAGTGGAACAAGGGACTGGCAATAGGATAGGTCTCTTGTGTGCTCCCTGAGGCATCTGGTGGGCTACTGTGAGATATAGGAAGATATAGGAAGCTGGACTAGATGGGTCTTTGGCCTGATCCAGCAGGGCTCTTCTTATGCATGTATTTGGTCACCTCCAAAATAATGGAATGCCTTTGTAACAGTCTGGCCTATCCCAGCACACCTAGGCTTATCAAACCTTGGCCTCAGAGCTGACTCTGTGTGTGTTAATACAGCTACCACCACATACCCATTTTCCTGGGAGTAAATCCCATTAAATACAATAGAGACATGCATAGGATCCTGATATAAGAGTAGCCGGGCCAAGCAGAACTTTCTGTTCTCTGCCCTCTTCTCTGGAACCTGACCTGGCCCAGAGTCAGGGCCAGTGCCAGACTATTTTGAGCTCTAGGTAAGGCCAACTACTTGCAACCCCCCCCCCCCCCCAAAATGGCCAACTTCAATTTTCAAAAACAGATGACTTGTAGATAAAATGAAAAGTACAAAACTGGAAACGGTTAAATTTATTTTAAATTGCAAGAATAAATATAAAAGATGTCATGAAAAAGTAAGAATTAGGGCTATTTCACTTTAAATATCAACCGTGAGATTTCTTATCTCTTGACCTGGGGTGATTGAGCCTATAATTGGAAACTTAAAAGCATCTGCAAGGCTAAATGGGAAGGAAGGAGGAGTGAGTTATGTCACTTATAAAATCTCCCCCAGCTAGTAAGGAGGAAGTTGAGCTTTCTTGGGTTCTGCTGAGTTTCTTGCTAATTCTTACTTATTGGGGAGAAAGGCCTCTTAGATGAAAATTAATGTTTTCTTATTAGTCTTTTAAGTGTTTTATGCTGTTAATGTTTGTATGGCTTGTTATTTTGTACCTTCTTAATACTATGTGTTTTAAGTTATTATATGGAAGTAAATTACCCTGCTGTGATTGATGTTGGAGGACTTTTGGGTTCATTCAGATCTATATTGGTTAGTATCTGGAAGCTGGAGACCCTTACAACCACTCAAACATCAGTACTGCACCCCTCTGAGGTCTGTGCAGTAGGCAGGGAATGGGGTTAGGATTTGGCACATACAGATGCCACCAAGATCTACTCCCTTCCTCTTCTGCTCCACCTTGCACCCACGCCCTCTTCACCCAGAAACTCTCCTGTTCCTCCCCCTCCCTGCCCCATTCTGACTAACATCCCCATTCCTTACCCTCGCTGCCAGCTTACCTTCACTGCCAGACATAGCCAGTATCACTGTAGTGATGAACTCAAAATGACTGCTGGCAGGGTGCTCTGTGTGCCACCACCTGACCATTTACAATAGCGGAACTGTGTTCCAGAGTCGTAAAGGGCAGCCTAGTCCCAGTTAGGATTGTGCTGTTAGAGTGAGGGTGCAAAGGATTTAACTCCAGTTAAGTGGCAGTAAGATGGGTATGGCCAGTGAGAGAGGCTCTTCAGTGGGAACCAATCTATGATGTGGATGTGACACAGGGCAGGTGGTGCGGTCTGGAAGTTAGAGCTCTGCTTTGCCCAAAGAAGCTAAGTGGGAGTAACCCTGGCTGGGAGACTGTTGTAGCTGTTAAGGTGTTGTGAGAGAACAGACCCACAAGGAGTTGCTGTTGCTATCATGGTTGATCACCGAGCTGTGAGAGGGGAAGGAGTCAACTGCAGTAAGCTGCTGAGAGGTAGAGAAGTGTAGAGGTCAGCTGCCAAGAACAGGTAACACCTGGCTAATTTGTGGCTGCTCCTGCTACAAGCTTATATGGCATGTGTCAGCAAAAGAATGATGTCCACACAGTAGGAAAACATCTGGAATCGAAGAGATCTACGAGTTTCTCATAGAACATTAATTGTAAAAACTCCATTTGTAAAAAATTGGGTCTGTAAGACTCTCATTGTGAGAGTTGGTGAGAACAGGGGTATAGAAATAATGTATAGCAATAATAATATACTGTATGGCTAGGTGACCCCCACTTCTTGAGCATCAAGACATTCAGGAGCATCAAACCAAGATTTAGCATGGTGAAAGCAGACCTCCACAGCAGTTAGTACAGCAGCTACTGACTTCATTAGACTTCCCCCAAAGGACAGCTGCAACCCATGGATGTTTCCCTTTAGTCAGCTCTTGCTAAAACAACCTTGACTTTCTGCCTCTGATTCAAACTGCCCACTGCTTTCTCCCTTCTGCAGAGCACTCTTTGCAGACCTTATCCTGCAATTCACTTTCCATTAATTATCAAGCCCTTTTGATAAGTCCCTGAGCACCCATTAGGCGACAGACAAAACTACAGTGATGGACATGTCCACAATAACGGAGGCAGCCATGCGCTTAGTCAGAATGGCTCAGCGTTACAGCAGGAGGCAGGATAGTGCCAAATATGGATCCCTTTCAGTGAATTCTTTAGGGGAGTAGGTTCTCCTCCAGCCCAGTAATGAACCTCTGCTAATATAATTGATTCACAGGGGGATGTTGTACCAAAACCTTGGAACAGGATAACTGGCTATTCTTAGCTTGATCAATAGTTTTGTGCAGCTGAGTTGTGCAAACAGCAAAACAAACAAAACACTGCTGCTTGGACACTACGTCGAAATGGAACTGCCTGGTAAACACTTTTCTTCCACTTGCCCTAATGATCTTTAAAAGGCTTCTAATTGGGTAGGGTTTGGCATAAGGGCCAGAGTGGTCCATCTCACATTCCAAAGACTCAACGGAGGAAATGAGCACAGGCATTCTGCTGAAACTCAGTAGGAAGTGAGCATGCATAGGACTGGGACTTTTTCTTCTGACAGGTTCTGATGGAAGTGCAAGGACCAACCTCAGTGCCCCATATAGTATCACAGACTATATCTCTGTATTTGTGTCGGTGCTTCTTGTGGGCTAGTGGAGCATCTCTCCTCTTTTGTCAAGGTTTTTCCCTCCCACAGAGCATAATCTTAAACTAGAGAACTGCCAGTGCAGTGGTCCCTGCACCAGAGGAGGTGTCACAAACATACCATAAGACATGTCATGATACCCAGAGAGTAAGTGGCACTGGTCGGAAAGCCTGCACCACCCTACTGATGCTGAACCCAGAGATTCTGCCACACAGCACAGGTAAGGTTGCACCGGGTGGTGGGAGGGTGGTTTAGAGGTGGAGAGGAGGGCGTTTTGGAGTAGGGGTAGGGCAGAATGGTGGCAGATCAGACCCAGGATGGGGCAGGAATGGTGGAGCAGGCCTCCACCATATCCTAATCCCCTCCCAAGCCAGCTGGTGTTACACCAGGATGCTTGAATTTCCACCACCTAAATAACTGGCAGAGATCCAAGTAGCCCCATAGGGCAGTCCGGAGTATTATTCAGGGCAAGGGAAAAAATATCCCCTTATCCCAAGGAGACTTCCAGCCTTCTTCTAAACTGCGTTGGATGCAGCGGAGGCAGTGCTGTCCTGCTGTGTCAGCACAGCTTTGGATTGAGCTGCCCCGTCCCCCCGTCCCCCCCCCCCACACACACACACTCTTCTTGAAGGCTCTCTCTTGGAAACATTCAGTGTATGTCTTGAACTTGGACCATCCTCCTTTTTCATCGATCTGCCTGGTCCCAGACATAATACATCAGCAAGACATGTCAGTCTGTTTCTCTTAATGTTTGTTTTACTTAAACCATGGAGGACAGAGATAGGACTCTCTCTATCTCTCTCTCTCTCTCTCTCTCTCTCTCTCTCTCTCAAAACCTGACAAAACTAAAGAGGCCCATTGGTACTTGCACCAAAGTCACTTAATAACTCAGTCATCATGAAACAACTGAATGTGTGAACTGCCTTCACTGAGAGCTATTGTTAGAAGTGTTTCTTTCTGGTGAGTAAGATAGGATTACATCCTAAGTCTCAATGAAAACAATGGGCTTACTTCTAAATAAACTAAATAGCACCATTTTCAAACACCTCCACCTATTGTATTTGAGGTGGTCTTAAATATTGCTATTATATTATTTATTACAAATATTCATACAGGCATGCCCCCATGTCCGTGGATATGGGGGATGCCCTTTGCCCTCCAGAGGCTCTTCTGAGCCCCACGGTGGCTGTGTGCGTCCACTCATTGACAACGTGTCCTATCCAGGCTTGATTCCCTGATGAAGCTCTGAAAAAGTTACAGAACAAAACATTGGACTTTTTTAACCACATGGATTCTAATCTTTTAACAAAACCATGGTCTTCCCACCCGGATATGTTGAACTGTATTCTTGCTGCCATGAAAACCTCATGCAAAAGCATATTAAATGGAAAAGACTTAGCTGCTGCAATTAATGGCTTGGTAACAGCAAGAATAGATTATTTAGGGCGCAATCCTAACAAACTTTCCAGCACTAGCATAGCTATGCCTGTGGGGCATGTGCTGTATCTTGCAGTTGAGGGGCAATCATGGAGGCCTCCTCAAGGTAAGGCAATGTTTGTTCCCTTACCTTAGAGCTGCATTGTCCTTATGTCAGAGCTGGAAAATGGATTAGGATTGCACCCTTACTTTGACACACTGTTATGTAGGGCAGTCTGCATGGACAACATATCAGTTTTTGGACATCTTAACCACATAGGTCAAGGACCATGTTCTCCTATATAAACGGGCAGCCCAATCAGTTATTTGTGATTGGTTGTGATAATGTTTTTGTCATTTTTGATTGTTTTAATTTTTGATTACTGCATTTAATGTTGCTGTGAATTTTATTGAATGTGTTTACACAGGCAGGAGGTCTGGTCTAGAGGGTAGAGCCTCCATTTGCTTGAAGATAACATCCGAAGGTTGCCAGTTCGAGGCCACCGGCATCATGAATGGCGAGACCTTGAAGCAGCTGACAAGCCTAGCCGAGTTATTCCACCTGCTCTTTGGCCGCTGTCAGCCTGTGTGGGAGGAAAATGGAGGCCAGAATGTGATACCAGATCATGAAAGATCCATCTGAAATGTTGTGGTTAGTACTTGGATGGGAGACTGCCTGGGAATCCTGGGTGCTGTAGGCTTATACCAGGGGTGCCCAAACCCCGGCCCGGGGGCACTTGCGGCCCTTGAGGCCTCTCAATGTGGCCCTCAGGGAGCCCCCAGTCTCCAATGAGCCTCTGGCCCTCCAGAGATTTGTGAAGCCTGCACTGGCCCAATGCAATTTCTCTCAGCGTGAGGGCGACTGTTTGACCTCTTGTGTGAGCTGTGGGATGAGGGCTCCCTCCACTGCTTGCTCCACTGCTTGCTCTTTCACATCTGTGATGCAGCAGTGGCAGCAAAGGAAAGGCCAGCCTTGCTTTGTGCAAGGCCTTTTATAGGCATTGAGCTATTGCAAGACCTTCATTCATTCATATAAGTTCATCTTTAATATATTCATTTATATAAACTTATGTAAATTTATTCAAATTTTAAATGTAAATTAATTCCCCCCCCCCCGGCCCCTGACACAGTGTCAGAGAGCTGATGTGGCCCTCCTGCCAAAAACTTTGGACTCCCCTGGCTTATACCATAGTCTTTCAAGACTGAAGGTTGCCAACCATGAAAGACAGAACCTTCTTCAATTGTAAAAAAATCCCTATTGGGATTTAGTACAGCCTGCCTATGTAAACCGCCTTGAAGGAGAAATCTGAGGAGAAATCTGAAGACCAAGAAAGGCGGTATATAAATACCTGTATTATTATTATTTACTACTTTGCTCACTAGATTTTTAATTAAAAGATAGCATGTTTATATGCGAATAACTAACACAACATGCTTCTCTTTACACTGACTAATATATTTGTCATTGTATGAGCACCCACAATCTGAATCTGAATGGCTCATGTTACTTTGGTACTGATTACTCCCACCATAACTTGTGGGTCCTGCAATTCTAGACTGCTGATGTTTCATATAGGACCACTCATATATGTTTAATGTACCGCTCATTTTTAAATGACTGCAATACCATCCATACACTTACAGTCTCAAAATCATTAATTGGAAGTAATGAAATTGCTATTGAAATGAAATTGACTTT
The DNA here is from genome assembly GCF_035046505.1 of Tiliqua scincoides. Lineage (NCBI taxonomy): Eukaryota > Metazoa > Chordata > Lepidosauria > Squamata > Scincidae > Tiliqua > Tiliqua scincoides. The sequence goes on along the minus strand of NC_089827.1, from coordinate 12,843,590 downwards.
CAAATATTCTTTGGAGTACAGCCTCAGACAATTCTTTTGATTGGACTTAGCTAATGTATGTCCCAGGAAGGCAGTGATTAAAAACAAACGTGCGGATTTTGGGAAGTCTAAAGGTCTGATTAGATAACCTTCTGTTCTTTTTGAACTCGGGAGAAGCACACAGAGTGACGGTCGCAGGTGTGCTTTCCATGGTGCCTGAAGCCCTAATCGAACAAATCCTTCTCCTGGTCTTCAAGGCAACCACAAAGGTGAGAAAAACGCATGCAGCTAGACAAGCTATGCCAAATGGAACTGGAGAAAGGCATAAATATAATCAGCGTGATATCTATGAGGCACATCTCCTGCCCTGTCTTTTTCCTGGGGTGGCAACACTGCCATAAAACAACAACCTGTGAACAAAGGGATAGATTTGGATTTCTGGCAGCCAAAAAGCAGCCTTTGAGAGCTGGGAGGATTTGCTCTTGGTTGGAGTGGGGCCTGGAAGCTAATGTTCTTCAAGACCAGTACAGCCTGTCTAGGTGGTTATCTGCTCGACTTGGTTTTCATCTTATTTCTTAATTTCTGATTTTTCAAATATAAAACAAAGCCTCCATACAGTCTTCTTGTAAGGAACTGAATTTTTCTCCTTTTTAATATACTTTTATCTAAATTTGCACACAGTGTTACATTCTATAATTGTTCATAACCAAGTCAGAAATAGGTGCTTCACAAACCTCTAATTTAATAAAACAGATGAACCAAACCTACTGTAGCTTCGAAGAAATATACAAACACGTAGGTGACACTTAGGTTAGCTCAAGAAATGATTCGAAATGATTTTGCTTAAAGGCTGCACCTGGAAAGTGGAGAGGATGGAGAAGGAGAAACAACAATTCTGATTTTTAAAAATAATAATATGGGAAGGATATAAATCAATCCATCCTATATTTTAAAAAATGATTCAAAAGCTGGTGGTGAAGGATCAAACAACGGATGAATTGAAACAGTGATAGATGGGATGACTTGGCTGGAACATACAAATGCTATTAAGGGGTAAGAAAGTGGTCAAGGATGGGTGGGTCATTTGTGAAGCCTCTCCCTACTCAACCATCAATATGGCATTCCAGTGTCTCAGCAGTGGTACCTCCCCCCCCCAATTTTTTTTTTAAAACCCTGCAAAAATGTGACACTTTCCATGTCTTCAATCTAACAAAGTGTGCACATACTTTGAACTCAGTAGCCATCTGAATCCAATAACCAGATCCAGTGGTTCCCAAACATTTTCTACAGGCAGCTCCCTTGACATACTGGGGCACTGGCTGCGGCTCTCCATTAGGACTACAATCCTATACATCAGCTATTTTCAACTTTCTTAATCTCACGGCACACTGGCAAGGTGCTAAACTTGTCAAGGCACCCATCAGTTTTTGGACAATTGACAAGGCACATTGCACTGCAGCTGGGGGGCTTACATCCCGCAATGATCCTCCTAATAAATGACCCTCCCCCAAACTACCGCAGCACACCTGCAGACCATTCACAGAACACCAATGTGCTTTGGCACAGTGGTTGAAAATTGCTGCTAAACATTGTTTAGGGCAGCAGGTTTTTCATGAGGATTCCATGGCTTCAGTGGCATGAACTTGAAAGTAACCTTAGAAAAGCCACCCTCAGCTGCAGTGTGGGGATACTAGCACTTAGGCACCCTACATGGTTGTTGTAGGATTACAGAAAAAACTACATACAAGGTACTTTGCACAGTCAAAAAGCAAATGTTAAGTTTTGTTACAATGTACACATGATCTGTATCCACAAACAGGTATTCACATCTTACATTCAACAGGTGTACAGCATGAGATATGATCTGTACTCATATTGTACTGTCACACACATGTAAACATGTATGTACATGTGTACAGGCGCATGTACAATATACTGTAGTGTATGAATAGCTTTATAGTCTCTGGCTAGATCAGGGTGTGGATTATAAACACTTAGAGAAAATTCACTTCACGATCTATCTCACAGCTTGACAGTCTTGTCCAATCGTTTACTACTGGAGAAGTAATTGCAAGTACAAGTAATTGAAGCCTTGCTTAGCCTCAAGAGCTTCTTTTTCACTTTAATATGGATGTTGAATGAATTATGAGAAAAAGCAATGGACAAAAATATGGTATATATTTCCCTGTTCAGTTTCATGCAGTAGGTAAAAATGTTTTAGCTTTCTTAAGCATTTTACTTTCACGTATTTGATTGATGAGTAAAATGCCTGTGTAATCTAGGGTTTTTTTGGGGGAGGAAGGGGTATTTCTATTTTTAAATATTGTGTTCAAACCTTATTGAAATATTGGATATTTTTATATTTTTACCAATCACCCTGAGTATATGTATTGAAAGGAAGTTAAGCATCTTGAAAACAAATTGAGTACGTAAAATACTGTTTCATTAAGTAGTTGCTGATGGGGTAAGAGATTTTGCTTTCTGTAGTTCCAAGTACATATATTAGGACAGTTAAATTTAAATATGCTGCAATTTGCTTTGATAACACAGTATTTTTCCCCTCTTTTTAAAAAACTCTTCCATAGTTGTTGGAAGAACAAGTTAATAGACTGGCTGCTTCTTCACAGGCCCTCCAAACTAAACAAACATGTACAATGTAAATGCTGACTCAGTGGTACACATACCATATTCTTGGCTTATCTTCCAAATAGGTTGCATTTTTCTCTGGAACTGTAGGAGACACAGAAAGATAAACATATTGCAAAAGCATGAATGATGTCCAGCAGAGGAAATTTTGCTAAAGATTCATTTTGAACAGTTTCCAGTTCAAATTTCTAGATGGTTGGCAACCTTCAGTCTCGAAAGACTGTGGTATAAGCCTACAGCACCCAGTATTCCCAAGTGGTCTCCTATCCAAGTACTAACCAGGCCTGACCCTGCTTAGTTTCTGAGATCAGACAAGATCTGGCATGTGCAGGGCAATAAGCAGTATGCACAACTTCTAGTAAATAAATAAAAACAAAAACAAAAAAAACCAAGACCAGAAAGGAATGCAGTTTTTCATCACAGATATTACCTCTTTATTGCACTGTGTGATGAGTTTAGGGTAGCTTGTCATCTTCGCTCTCTGGTATTTGCTCTATTAAAATATATCATCATGTCTATGTGTAGGGCAATGTGTAGGGGAATGTTTGCGGAGAGCAAGTCTAATTGATTACAGTGATACTTGTTCCCTAGTATGAGTGCTTAAGATTGCAGCCTTAGCTAGGCTATTGGAGTAGCAGCATCACACAGGGCAGCTTTTGTACCACTTCAGACTACAGGTGCATAGGATACAGCCTCATATTGAATAAGATCAAACTCAGAATTGTCTACAGCAAGGGCCTCCAAACTATGGCCTGCGAGGCACCAAGAAAAGCCCCTCAGGCATAGTGGTGGCAAAGCCTTACTGTTCCGCTCCATCGCTTCCCATCTTTGTGCCAAATCTTCTAGAACCTTGCACTGTGATCATCCCGGTAGGTTCTGCACCCGAATTTCCTTGGGAAAGCAGCTGCCTAGCATGTGTTTCTACGAAGATCGGGCACGAAGATGGGAGGTGTTAAGGCAGAATGGTAAGGCTTCAGCACTGCTGTGCTGCGTCCAAGAGGCTTTTCTTGATGCGCAAGATCTGGCCCACGGGCCATAGTTTGGAGGCCTCTGGTCTACAGGACACTGATTGGTAGTGTCTTGCCAAGGTTTCAAATAAGAATCTTTTCCAACCCTACAGAAACTTAGGGTGCAATCCTAACCCATTTTCCAGCATCAACATAAGGGCAGTGCAGGTCTGAGGTAAGGGAACAAACATTGCCTTACTTTGAGGAGGCCTCTGTGAGTGCCACCCAACTGCAGGATGCAGCACATGCCCCATTGGCACAGCTACGCCAGTGCTGGAAAGTTGGTTAGGATTTGGGCCTTAATCTTGGATCTCCGGCATGCAAAGCATGCACTCTTCCACTGAGGTATGGCTCAATCCCCAGTGGAATCAGCTATTTGAATGCTCCCCTATATTAGACACCCCTCTCTCCCATGCTATATAAAGTAGCAGGTAATCAGTATAGAGAACTTAAACTTTCTTCCACGTGTATGTGGTTAGAAACTTGGAGAGAGTGCACATGATTGGCAAAAATTCTCACACAGTGCTGTTGAGGTTTCTTCTTGACCCAATTGCTTGTCATTTAGACACACACAACAGGATGCGGGATCCTAATTCCTAAGAGCCCAACCCTGGTCCGACACTGGATGCAGTAGAAAAAGTTTATCCAAGTGAGGAGCAACAAGAACAGGAATGGAAGAAAAGTTCCATTTGAGGTTATCAAATACCCTTTGACATGACTCCATCAGTAAGTGGAACTATTTTAACACTTAAGGGTTTTGTTTGTTTGTTTTTTGTTTTGTTTTTTAAGATGGCAGTGATAGAGCTAGCCAAACCCTGAAAAAGATTTCAGGGTTTGGCTAGCACTACCATTTCCATTTTGTAAAAAACAACAACACAACAACAATCCTTAAGTGCTGTGATAGTGCCATTCACCGATTGAATCTTGTTTCTTTGTTTTGAGCACTGGCCAAAAATACAATGGAATCCACCTCTGATTGCTCATAGTTGAATTCTCCTTCCTTCCCCTCACTCAGCAGCCCAGATAAACACCTTCTAGGCCAATTTTGCATTTGTGTACCTTGACTGTTAGCCTGGCTGTTTGGATTTCATTTCCCACTTGCTTGGGATGGATTCCTAAGGAGGAACTGAACATTGTGATGTCCTCCATGCAGGTAAACAGCAAAGTCACCAATTCCATCCCCCCACCCCGTTCAATTATTAACCAGCCTTTGGAGGGTATTGGAAGCACTAACCTAATGGAGCCAAGCACATTCCTGACAATGACCCAAAGTTTATTTCATTTTGCCATCTCCATCTAGAGTTGCTTTCCAACAGTATACCCCCTGGTAGGAAGAAAGCTGCATCCTGCCTGAGATCAGGAGGTTTGATTTTTAATTTTAGGTGGTTTCTAATAAATGCTTAAATTGTCCAAATACATCCATTAGTGATCCAAAAAATACAGTGCACATCTGTGCTTCCTTTAAAGTAAACCCTGACAAATGTGAATAATAATAATAATAATAATAATAATAATAATAATAATAATAATAATAATAATATTAATAATAATAATAATAATAAGTCATTAGCATATATAATAGCATTTATAGAACTATCTGAACATGCAAACTGCTTCCTGCATGTATTCATGTAGATCAGGGGTGTCCAAAGTTTTTGGCAGGAGGGCCACATCCTCTTTCTGACACTGTGTCGGGGGGCGGGGGGCATGGAAAAAAAGAATTAATTTACATTTAAAATTTGAATAAATTTACATAAGTTTACATAGATGAATATATTAAAGATGAACTTATATGAATGAATGAAGGTCTTGTAATAGCTCAAGGCCTATAAAAGGCCTTGCACAAAGCAAGGCTGGCCTTTTCTTTGCTGCCGCTACTGCATCACAGACATGAAACAGCAAGCAGTGGAGGAAGCCCTCATCCCACAGCTCACTGGAGAGGTCAAACAGTTGCCCTCACGCTGACAGCAGTTGCGTCAGGCCAGTGTGGGCTCCAACAAATCTCTGGAGGGCCAGAGGCTCATTGGAGACTTGGGGCTCCCTGAAGGCCGCATTGAGAGGCCTCGAGGGCCGCAAGTGGCCCCCGGGCAGGGGTTTGGGCACCCCTGATGTAGATCTTTCAGCAGTCCAGATAAGATCTGGTGTGACAATGGCTTACAGATCCACCCCTTCCCTTCCCTCAAATGCCCCCAGTTCCTCCCCTAACATGCTCCATTATTCCCCCACCCCACCCAGTGCCTACCCCTATCCCCACAGACAACTCACAAGCACAGGCAGAGCTTTTCAGAGCTGTTCCTGTGTACACCACACCTCTTGCCATCTGTGGTTACTTCTGGGCGGTGCGTAACAGCAGCCCGGCTTTTGTGTCACCGTAAGGCATCCTGCCGGAATGCTTGTTTGATTGAGCTCTCAGTGTCTTAACCCCTATACTAGCTCTTGTATGGGTCCTCATGCATAACAGGACCCCTATAGAAAAAGCAAGCAAATAGCAAGGAGGGCCAGAGACTGAGGAATTAGATGCCGATTAATTTAATTTACGTGGAGAGGGGTGAGTGTTTTTCATATGTACAGAAGAGATCACACACACAAAAAAGCACAAAAATGTAGTTTGGCTCCCATATAATACACTTTGCTGTTGTCAGATGTAAACTACCTGGCCTGTACGGCTGTGGGAAGACTCCAAAGACACACCCTGCGCTTTCTCCCTTCCCAGATAAGAGAGCTCCCAAATAAACCTGGTTATAAACAAAGGGGTGGTCTGAGGCACTCCCTGCATGGAACTACCCCCAAATTCTGCCACCCCTAAGCATGCACTCACCTCACTGCAGTAGCATAACCAGAAGGGGGGGCAGAGTGCAGGCGCCACAATGCATTGTGTAAGAGGCCCCTCTCACTTGCTGTCGGAGCCATTCCGGGCTGTGCTGGCAATGTGCAGGAGATGCTGTTTTGTTTGGCAAATGCCTGTACGTTGCTGTTGCTGCCCAGAATGGCTGCAACGGCGAATAGGAGAGGCTGCTTACATGGTGCATTGTAGCACCAGCAGTACTTACCACGCCGCCCCCCTCTTGACTACACTATCGCCTCATGTCTTGGCCAGGATTGTCCTCTTCATACTGATCCTGTGCCTCTACCACTTCTGTCTGTAGTGGGTGGAGAGAATGCTGGAGCAGAACCTCTTCACTCTCAGCATTCTCTCCATTGGTTGGCAACCTTCAGTCTCAAAAGACTATGGTATAAGTCTACAACACCGGGTATTCCCATGCGGTCTCCCATCCAAGTACTAATCAGGCCTGACTCTGCTTAGCTTCTAAGATCAGACAAGATCCCGCATGTACAGAGCCACTTTAAAAGAAACCGTGCCACAGTTGTCTATATGAGGATCTAATACTTCCTGTCCTCATTCTCATTTCATGTCTTCTTCAGATTTGTGAGATGAGGATAGAACAGCTGCTTGGAGTCACCCAACAGGCAGTGGGCTGAGAAAGAATACAGGTGGACCCAGGAAGCAGGGCACCCAAAACTGCTTGCTGCCTCCCCTAGGACACCAGGTTCAACCAGTCCCCTGCCTAGATAAGCCCTCCCTCTGTAAGCAGCCTAAACACTGGCTCTTGTACATAGGGACCACCCCAACATAAGGCTCTAGCAGGCCTGCAAGTTAATATGTTGCCTCTTTGTGAGTGTCTTCTGCCACTTGAAAAGAGAGCCAGTATGATATAATAGTTAATATGCCAAACTCTGACTGGAGAGACCCAGGTTCAGTTCCAGTACTTAGCCATGCAGCTTCCTGCATGACCTTGGGCCTGTTATTCTCTCTTGGCTTTAAGCCATTTCTGCTCCACGTTGCATATATGCAACAGGGACCAAATGTGTACACCTGTGGGCCAGGCAAAAATGGGTTAACTCATTTTACATGATTGCTGTGAGGATAACAGTGATGAGGGGCATCACATCTGCTGCCCCAAAGTCCTTGGAGGAAGGGAAGGAAGTATGGTGTATCTAATAAGTGGGTTTGAATGCTTTGTAGGTTTTCTTATCTGTACTAAGACCATCCAGGGATTGATGCAGGGATTGGTTCTCTAGAGAATTTCTTGTGTCTCTGTTAATATTTTTAAGGGTAATACAAATAAGATAGTATTGGGGTTAATGAATAGCACATTCTTACATAGGGATGGTGAAAAGATTTGGGGCCAAGGCAGGTTGGAATGGGCTTGGATGAAGTGGGTAGGGATTGTGGTAGACTTTTAATTGCTACCACTTGGAGAGGGGACTAGCTTCCCCAGATTCTGAGCATCTTCACGTCTCCCTGTGTAAGTACAGGCTTCTAGGTATTTTGTTTTTTATTTAAATCCTGCTTTGCAGAATATTTTACCAGCTATCTGCCCACCCGTGACTCGGCAGGGATGCCATTATCAAACTGCTGTCATTGCAAATCTCATGGTTTTCATTTTTAACCGCTGGATCACTTTGTGATTCAACACCACTATCTCAGGACAATACGTAACTTGCAGAGTGTTGCAAACAAAACAGGCCATGTGCTTAATATCGAAGTACTCCCTTTCTCTTGGGAGTCATATACTCACAAATAGATGGCTGTTTGATGATGTTTATGAGGTGATTTAACTCTGGGTCTCTGGGGATAGATGTTCACCTTTGACAGACTCAGCAGAGAGAATACAGACTGAATTTTCTCAGAAATCTAATGTATTATCTCAGTAGGATGGTATGGAGGAGGGAGGCAAAGGTCACCCATGCATGTTTAAATTGAGAACCAGGGCTGTACATTGTATGAAATCTTTAGCTTGAACAGTTTTATGTATGAGGTATGAGATGTTTTAGCTTGAACAGCTTTTAGCTTGAATGTGTTATTAGTAATAATTGGTAGGCTTTTTCTTACATCACTTCTAGAGCCCTGGCAAGACAATAATTTTCTAGGTCCCCTTAATGCTACAGTTCTCCATATTTTTCTCAAAGAAAAGGATTCTTGGTTTATATATATATGGATTGCAGCTGCAGAATACCAATCTATAAAGCTTCTACATACAGTTCTTTAAAAGCTTGGGTGCGACAACTGTTAGAGAAACAAATAGAGAACAGTATTATTTCTACAGCCAAAGAATGTTTCAATCTTCTGCTTGTCTTGTGCATTGACAATAGCAAGGCAGGGGCAAACCATCTTGAGAAAATGTGGTTATGGGTCATGTTTATGTCTCTGAAGTCATTCAGCCCAATCCTATGGTCTGCCGCATCTGCGAGGTACAGCAGTGCCAAAATGGCCACCACTATATCCTGCAGGGCTGGACCAGCCAACTGAAGTCTCCTCGGGGTAAAGTAACTTTGGTTCCCATACTCCCTGTCGAGCTCCGCTGGTGGCAATGGATCTCCTTGAATTTAACAAGTGCAGAACTAAGGAAGCTCATGTTGGGCAGAGCTGTTTGGAAGGGGGCATTGGATTTGGCAGCAGACTCTGTTGCTGTCCCCATCCTGGGCCTGATCCTCTCTCTGGCCCACCCAGTCCACCCTCCTCCGAAAAGCGTCCCCAGCAGCCAGCAGGGATACTCAGTGCCTGGTTCTCCAGTTCCACATCATCCCGGCACTGAGGCTCAGCGCTGACTAGTGCTGGCCTCTATGCCAGCATTTAGTGTCTCCTGCCAGTGGGAAAGTGTCTTGTGGAACTTTCACGCACCAAGAGCCGGCTGCAGTCCATGAAAGCTTCTGGCACAATAAATCTGTTTAGCCTTTCAATAAGATGTCTCATTACCTATAGTGGAGACTCCACAGTATTTGGGAGCCTTTACAAACTATTCCATGAGCAGAGTGTCCTTAACTGCTTTTCAGATGCATTCACAAGTAGGTGCATGTAAGCTTGGCTGATTGTGACAGTAAACAAGTGTAAATTCAAGAAGTCCAACTTAATTCATGTGTATTCTTAATTAATTCATTACTTGTGCATATGTAAACATGCCCTGGCTCCCATTGAAAGCCAGATGAAGGGGAATGCAAAAGCCACCAGAATGGTTCCAGTCCAATGAATGCGGAGCTCAACAAATGCTCCAGAAGGTCATCCCCCTCACCATAATAAAAAGGATAAAAACAGAGGCTTGAGCAGCTGGTAAGGTGAAAATTTGGGGGGGGGGTTGTGTCTCATAAACCTAGGTTGGTCCTGATAGAATGGCATTTTTACAAGTTGGTCCAGGTGCTAAAAAGTTTAGGAATCATTGAATTAGACCAATTGCACCCAACTGGGGCCTGTGCCTAAGGAAGCCCCACACTAGGGTAAAAATAAAAAATGAAATTAATATTTTTACTAAATCATTTCACTGTCACTAAAACAAGTGGTTTTATAAAGTGTTTGCCGTACTTTTCAAAGGTAATCTACACATTTTGTTTGTTTACTTATAGGCTTATTTGTATGCCATTTTATATTACAAGGTGCTTAAATCCATTTCGTCCATTAGCTCACAAGCACTTTGTAAGCGCACATTTTGATTGCTTTCCATTCTACTGTAGAGATATTATTTATACCTCTAAGATTCTACAGACCTTGGCTATGAACCTGGGGCCCCACAAAAAATGTTTGCAATTGGGCCCTGCAGGTCATAAGGCCAGCCCTGAGGTATGTATGGCATACCACATAATGGCTTGGGGATTGTGAGTGTAACAGTCCTGAAAATTGGAGTCTCCTCTGACAGGCTCTCATTCAGGGTTACTTCAAGCATGACAAAATCCAAAAACTTTTTTACTGAAAATGAAACTTGCATTGCACATATCTAACTGGAAGAAAAGCTGCATGGCTGGCAGCAACACAACAATCTTGTGGCACCAAAAAGACTGAAAAGATTTGCTGTGCCATAAGCATTCATGGACTGCAGCCCAATTCATCATGGCTCTAGTCCACAAACTTGTATGCCACAATAAATCTGTTAGAGCTTGAGGAGTCACAAGGCTTCTTGTTCTTGTTGCCACAGAATAACACAGCAACCCCACAGAAAACCTAACAGGTGCAGCTTTCTCCATTACTGCATCTTCATGTAGTGAAAAAAAAACTGCAGCTGTTCATTTCTTGTCAAGAAGCTTTTACAGGCATAGGAGCCTTGCCAGAAAAAACATTGGCAACCCACACATATATCCACTGAGAAGCCACTATTGGATATTACAGCTTCCTAGCATGTGGACATGCAAGTTGCAACCAGATTCAAACCAGTTACATGATTTCTCCTCACTGAAAATGCTTTTTGTGTGAGTCTTTTGTGATGTTTGAAATGGCTTTTCATTGTCATTGTTCACAAGGTAACATCTCCAACAGAGGTGTCAAACTCATTTCATACAGTAGTACAGATAGCATTAAGGATGCCTGCTGATGGCTGATGTCATTAAGGAGGAAGTGAAGTAATTAAGCAGGTCATGCCCAGAAATAAGCACTTTTTTCTTACTTGGGAACTCATTAGCTGTAAATTACAGAAGAGAAAATATGCAAATCTTGATCATATTTTCAAGATATGGGAAAGCCCAGCAGTGACACCCTCAGCCCAGCTCAGTGGCTGAGAGCAGTTGATGGTGGTGCTGGAAGAACCTGAGGGCCAGATAAAGAGTTCTCACAAGCCACATCTGGCCCCAGTGCCTTATATTTTACAACCCTGATCTAAGGCCTAGAGCAGTGATTTTCAACCTTTTTCATCTCATGGCACACTGACAAAGCACTAAAATGCTCAAGGCACACCACCAGGTTTTTGACAATTGACAAGGCACACCATGCTAACAGTGGGGGGCTCACATCTCCCATTAGCCCTATTAATAAATGACCTCCCCCAAATTCCTGCGGCACACCTGTGGACCACTCATGGCACACCAATGTGCCATGGCACAGTGGTTGAAAATGGCTGGCCTAGAGACTGAACATTTCCCATTCAGGAAAAGCCAGGATGATGTAGTGGTTCTGGTGTTGGACACAATGTGGAAGATCCAGGTTCAAGTCCCCACTCTACCATGAGGCTTCCTGAGTGACCTTGGACCCGGCACTACTTCTCAGGCTCACCTACCTTCAGTGCCATCAAGAAGAGGGTGCAGGCAGCACCAGGTGACAGGCACAGGAGGAGTGACATCACTACTGGCCAACATTTTTAAAAATCTTGGTATTTTTGAATAATACCATCAAGTTATATATATATATCATTCAGTGCGTATTTTCATGCAGAATACAATGGAACAAACCATTGAAATTATTCTATCAAAAGTTATAGCCCAAAAAACAGTGGGGATGGGGAGATGGAGTATCACCACACCCACCTCCGAGGGCACTGCCCCACCCACTGCACGGGAAGAGGTCCATCATGGGGGTGATGCTCTGGCCTCTTGCACTGGGTAATGCGAACCTTCACTGCCTACCTCATAGGGTTGTTGTGAGGAGAAAAAGAAAGGAAAGAACCCCCAACTTCTTGGAGAAAGGGCAGTATAAAAAATGTGCAAGATAATAACAATCCTTGCCCTTCCCTCATCTCAGAGCCTTTTTATTGGTCATCATCTTCAGCAGAGAAAAAATAATAATCTTGTTTATTGTGCATTAATTGCGCCAATACTGTCAGCCAGCATGAATGGCCTGTGGTCAGTATTGCAGATGAATAAACACATGTTGGTGGGGGGCATGGCTTGGGACATTTGCTTTTATGCTGCCTGCCCCCTGTGGCTTTCAGGACAATGCAAAGTTCGTCATCCAAGGGGGTGGGAGGCTCTTTCTCTGGGGTGTGTGTATGTGTTGCTTCTACAGTGTATAGAGCTCTTCCTCTGTGTGTATGTGTTGCTTCTGCATTGTGTAGAGCTCTTCCTGTGCGTATGTGTTGCTTCTAGTGTGTAGAGCTCTTCCTTTGTGTGTATGTGTTGCTTCTGCATTGTGTAGAGCTCTTCCTTTGTGTGTACGTGTTGCTTCTGCATTGTGTAGAGCTCTTCCTGTGTGTGTATGTGTTGCTTCTGCAGTGTGTAGAGCTCTTCCTGTGTGTATGTGTTGCTTCTGCAGTGTGTAGAGCTCTTCCTCTGTGTGTATGTGTTGCTTCTGCAGTGTGTAGAGCTCTTCCTTTGTATGTATGTATTGCTTCTGCATTTTGTAGAGCTCTTCCTGTGTGTATGTGTTGCTTCTAGTGTGTAGAGCTCTTCCTGTGTGTATGTGTTGCTTCTGCAGTGTGTAGAGCTCTTCCTCTGTGTGTATGTGTTGCTTCTGCAGTGTGTAGAGCTCTTCCTCTGTGTGTGTGTTGCTTCTGCAGTGTGTAGAGCTCTTCCTCTGAGTATGTGTTGCTTCTACAGTGTGTAGAGCTCTTCCTCTGAGTGTGTGTTGCTTCTGCAGTGTGTAGAGCTCTTCCTCTGAGTGTGTGTTGCTTCTGCAGTGTGTAGAGCTCTTCCTCTGTGTGTGTGTTGCTTCTGCAGTGTGTAGAGCTCTTCCTCTGAGTATGTGTTGCTTCTACAGTGTGTAGAGCTCTTCCTCTGTGTGTGTGCTGCTTCTGCAGTTTGTAGTGCGCTTCCTCTGTGTGTGTGATGCTTCTGCACTGTGGGAAGCGCGTGGGAAAGTAGCCCTCGCCCGCCTTCCACTGAGTCTGGCCGCGAGCCTCCTTTCCAGGGCGCGAGAGGACGCCACCTGTGCGCTCTGGTGCGCGCCTGGGGAGGAGAGGGGCAAAAGTGGCGGGAATGGGTCTCTCTTGGACACCCCAGGTGTGTGTGTGTGGGGGGGGAGAAACGTGCCTCTCCAGATGTTGCACCCAGACCCAACACACTGGGGGGGGGCGGGGAGAGGTGCCCGGAGCGCTCCCCTTGCCCGGCCAAGCCCTGGTGCCTCGGTGAGTCACCGACAGGTCAGGAGGCGCGCGGGGGGGGGAGGGCTGCGAAGGCAGCAGCGCGCCCGCCACTGGGAGCCGGGGGAAGAGCCGCAGCCCAGGCTGGGCGGCGAGTGGTGGGAGGAGAGGCTCGTCGGAGGGTGGCGGCGGCTCCACACCGCCTTCTCTCCAGGTGCTCCCCTCGGAGTGGAGGCGAAAGGGAAGCACCGCCTGTGCCTTGGGGGTGGCGCGGCGAAGGAATCCAGCTGCGGAGCGCCAGCCCGAGGGACAGCTGTGCTCTCGCCTCTTCTGGCAAGCAAGGTACAGCGGGGGGGGGGCGGGGAGAAGACCCCGGGGAGGGTCGCAGGGGGGAAAGGAAGCGCCCCCAGCTGCAGTGCACCAGCCTGGATGATAGGCGCAGCCCCCCGCCTTAGGCACCCTGTTTCTCTCCAGAGAAGCCCAAGCCTGTGCACGTCTACTCAGGAGTAAGTCCCATTATAGTCAATGGGCTTACTCCCGGGAAAGTGTGGATAGGCTTGCAGCCCAGTCCTAGGCGTGCCTACTCAGAAGTAAGTCCCATTATAGTCAATGGGGCTTACTCCCAGGAAAGTGTGGATAGGCTTGCAGCCTTGGAGCCCAGTCCTAGGCGTGCCTACTCAGAAGTAAGCCCCATTATACTCAATGGGGCTTACTCCCAGAAAAGTGGGGATAGGATTCTAGCCTGAGGCTGCAGTCCTATCCCCCCTTACCTGAGTGTAAGCCCCATTAACTATAATGGGACTTACTTCTGAGTAGACATGCCAAGGAGTGGGCTCTGAGTTCCCACCTAGAGTCCCAGCCTAGCCATGTCTGCTCAGAAGTAAGCCCTATTATAGACAGTGGGCCTTACTCCCAGATAAATTAAGGTAGGATTGCAGCCTAGGATCAGTGGGAAGTGTGCATAGCATGGCAGGTTTAACGTTAAGCCTTTGGGTTTTTTTTAGGCGGGGCATGAGTTTGAGTCAAGGGCTTGGCAGAAACGACTTGAGATGCCAGGACATGTGTAGTAGTAGTAGTAGTAGTAGTAGTAGTAGTAGAAGCAGCCTCTGAGCACGTGTAGATTTTTCCCTTGGTGCATCAGATTATAGCCTAAGGTCTGAGACCTGTCTTATTGTACTGTATTGTGGTGATTCCTTTTTTTATGGGGGTGGGAACGCTTTTGATCTGGAGTAAGTTGTTGATGAGTTGCTGCTGATTTGTGGAGGAAGTGAGTGGCTAGATTTTTTTGGCTGCCTCTGTTCTGGAGATCTGCCTGGATTCAGCACTGAGTTCAGACCAAAATCTGTTCAGATCATGTGTAGTGCTTAAAAAAAAAAATACATAACCTCTAGACATGTGCAAAGTATTTTCTGCGTACCACCGAATGACCACAGGCAACCTCATGCGCCTGCGTTTAAGGGGTGGGGCAGCTAAAAGGTAGATCGCTTTCAAATTAACCATTAGAGGATGTGTGTGATACACACATCTTTCTCATCTTAGATAGATGTCTATGAAAATCTCTTCCACAAGTGAATTTCGAAATCCTTTTCTTTCTTAAATGAGATGGGGGTTATCAGGTGATTCAGCCAAGGCACGTGAGAAATACTAGTAAAGAAGAGTGCCTCTGAGCATGTACAGAGTTTTAATTCACTTCCATCACTCAGTCTGTAGTCTCCATGTACTTGGGATTGGAGAGGTGGGTATCCTTGCAGGTTGGGGACTTTAAAAACAAACACACCCCATAAAACTGTGTCCGGCTTTAAATCTTGGATTTTAGTGGGGGGACCCGGTTTGCCCCTCGGTTCTGCTGTGGCTCTTTGGTTTGGGTCTTGGCACCTGCTTTAAACACACACACTCAGAAAACCATCTCTAGCTTTAAATCTAGGCTCGGTTTGCCCCTCGGCGATCTTGTCGGTTCTCATGTGGCGCTTTGACTCGTCATTCCAGCGAAGTGGAACAAGAGCTGTGCCGGATCGATGCGCAAGAAGGGGCGGGGAGACGGAGGGAATGCGAGAGGGAGAGAAGGAGGAGAGGACGCGCTGAGCTTAGGGGAAGAAGCCAAGTCTTTTTCTTCTTCTTCTTCCTTCTCCAAGGGATGACTGGAACGAGGTCGTGGATGATTCAGGAATGAGTCGCGCTCTCCAGGAGGAGTGGGTGAGCCACAGGCGGGGAAGGGACTGAAAGTGGCACTGGAGGCTGCCTGCCCAACGCGCCGCTTGCCTACAAAGAAGTTTGGCGAACCACAGTCTGACTCGGAACACAATCCTGTGCTTGTCTACTTCGAAGTAAGTCCCACTGCATTCAATAGGGTTTCCTCCCAGGGAAATGTGGATAGGATTGGGCTCTCAGCCTGCTGGTGGAAGTGCAGCCGTTTCGCCCTCCAAGAAAGCACCCAGAGAGGCTCTAGACTGTGCAGGCAAAGGAGAGGTGCCCAGTGTAGCGCACGCCTGTCCAGGCAGCCTTGACCGAAGGGGGCGATTTCTTCAGCCTGCCTTGCCTGCAGGTGGACGGATCTCCCTGCTCGCTTAGCCACCCATCAGGGGGCTCCTGGTACAACAAAAGGCTTCAGAGACATGTACACTTGTGGTTCTTTATGCATGCCTGTGTATGATCTGTTCCCCCACACCTGGTAGGTACAAACACAGGGGTGATGGGTGGGTGCAAGCTTCTTCAGTTGCTAGTTCTTTCTTGGAAGTTTTTGATTTTTCCTCCCGTTCAGCTCTTTGCAGTGTGGCAAGACCTTCTAGAAAGCATTTTGTGTCTCGGTCCAGTTAATACAGAACACCTGCAGGCAGCCAGTGGGTCTTAAAAACAGGGTTTAAATCCACACATGTGCATTTCACAAAACTACTCAGGGTAATCCCAGAGGCTTCAGTGGATGTCTGTGGCCATACAGAATGTTAGATGTGGCTTCCCCTGCTTATCAAGACTCAGTAGTCAAGACTGGTGCTTGGGTAAAGAATGTTAAAAGCCTTTGTAATGAAAGTTGAATTTGGGCATGCTTTAGCAAGAAAGATTGCAAGACTATCACAATATGACATTTCAGACTGTTGAGCTAGGTTGATGTCCGTGGTGTTAAAATGCATATCGCATTGTGTGTTTGCTTTTGTTCTCTCATTCTTTGGTGGAAGCTTTTGTTTGACTAAATAGTGTGTCTCTGACCCTACTGAGAGACTTCTGGATCAGGTCTCAAAGGAATATGAGCCAAAGATTAGTGGTTGTCAGATTTTATCTTGAAACCTTAAACCTATTTATGAAGAGTTTGAGAACTTTTAACAAAAAAAAATTGCCTCCCAAATGGAAGTGGGATGTTCCATGTGGCTTTATAGTACAGTACTTCTAACCAAGTGGTGATTGCTCAATTTAAAATGGCTTGTTTAAACTAGGCAGACATTTATACCATATTTTAAAACTATATGGACGTAATCCTAACCAACTTTCCAGCACCAAGGTAAGAGCAATGCAGCTCGGAGGGAAGGGAACAAACATTCCCTTACCTTGAGGAGGCCTCTGTGACTGCCACCCAATTGCAGGATGCAGCACATGACCCATTGGCACAGCTGTGTCAGTGCTGGAAAGTTGGTTGGGATTTGGGTCTAAAAGAATTAATTAGATCATTATAAACTGAGATGCAGTTTCACTTAAGTTTACAGTGTCCATTAAACAAGTGTAGCACCCTTAACTTTAAATGCAAGTATGTTGACTTTAGGGGCTTATGGTCTGCAACTGTAATAGCCTTAATGTAATGATATTATCTTAAAGTCATTTTTCTGACATCCAGTGGATGTTCAATGTGATTTTTTTAAAAAAATCTGCACTAGCCAAAGAGTTCAATGCAGGAGCAGCAATTGTTTGTAGAACAGAAAATCTGGCATTTCCTGCATTTGTAATCATAGATGCTATTTGGACAATTAAATTCCACTGCAATCAATGCAAAGTACTTTTATAACTGTTGTGGATTTGGGGGTAGTGTTTAATTGGGACTGTGTGCATTATATCACTTGTTGCTCTGCAATACTGGTGTGTTAACGTGGATGCATACTTTTATGTAACACAGCTTTCAGGCGGTATCTACAAGTGGTTGTCTGGCCTTATTTATTTCTTCTTTAGTTAAACTAATTTTTGGGGGGGTCATAAATGCAAGAAAGAAATTAGTAGGTATAGTTCAGGTGCAGCTAGCGTGTTTGTCATGGGGTATGCTTTGTGATTGCTTCTGCTGATGACGTTATTGGTTGTTATGGAATGTTCATTGTAGGTGGTTGGAGATAGGTGAGATGAAATGTGATAAGCCAAGGTGGGATGGAACTGTAGCTCAGTCATAGAGCATGTGGTTTGCATGCAGAAGGTCCCAGGTGCCTTTTCTGATGTCTCCAGGTAGAGCTGAGAAAGGCCCCTGTTTGAAATCCTGGAGATTCCTGCCAGTAAGTGCAGATGATTCTGAACTAGGTGGATCAATGGGTTGATCTGGTATAAGGCAACATGATAGGACCGCTCTCTGGGGTCTTGTGGTAGACTTGGGGAGTGAAATGGCAGCTTAAGAAACGCTTTGAACAATTATGTTGCTCAGTAGGGCTTTTGCCAGAAATGGGCAAGGCAGCCCCTATAGCAGGGTCTCCAGAAAACTTTCTGTGGGCCAGAAAGAGGCTTGCTGCGGGCTGCATCTGGCCCCTGGGCCAGGGTTTGGAGACCCCTGGCCTATAGCAAAAGGAGCTAACCATAGTATGTTGCTGACAGGATTTGTGTGTTGGCTTGGGAGTCATGCCATATTCTTATGAAATGCAGTGAGATTCTTTTAAGGCGTGGTAGCAGGCAGGCAGGAGGTGCCAAACCATTGTCCTCCCTGAACTTCTCCTCCTCAAATAATCTCCCCACAGCCGCCTTCTTCTCAGCAAAGTTTACAGCTTGGAATCTCACTGAAAGGAAAACGTCTTGGAAGAGACCATTTCAGAGGGCAGGGAAAAATATCTTGTCCGTTTCGTGACTCAACAAAAACTGGGTTGGGACCCACTAGTGGGTCCCAACCCATGCTTTGTGCAACCCACAAAGCAACTTAGGTAATTCAAAACGAATTAACAAAGATGCCCCTCTCACCTCCTCTTTCATCTGTCTCTACTAGGTGGCAGTGGAATGCATAAAATGGCGTTGCATGGGAATTTTAGGGGAGGGTAGTTTCATGTGGGGGAATCAGTCCGAATGCTCTAAATGCCAAAGCTAGAACCAGCAGTTTGAATTGCACCTGGAAACATACAAGCACAGGTGGAACATCACAAGCATGATACGCTGTACTTGCCTGGTGTTATTCAGCAGTCATGCAGCCGTCTACTGCACAAACTGTTTTTCCAAACAATCTTCACGGGCAGCCCCACTCAGAGTGCATTACCATAGTCGTAATTGGGATGTGGTCAGCTGTGGTTAGGTCTTCTGAACTCATTAAAGGGTGCAATTGGTTCCCAGATTTCTTTGCTGATACTGCTTCTGTCTTGTCTTCTCTGGGTTCAGTTTTGACTTGTTCACTCTTGTCCAGCCCATTACCAAGTCCAGACAATGGTAGGACATCCACAGTTGTCTTATTACAAGATGGAAGTGAGAGAGAAAGAGCTGGGTGTTAGCTGCATGTCGGTCACCCAGCACTACCCCTGATGACCTCTAGTAACATTTAACGTTAAAGTAGATATTTGAGCATGGGGTGCAGAATGGAACCCTGCAGGAACCAATATGCCTCTGGTTCTCTGGTTTTAGCACTGGGACCCACTTTTTAGAATGAGAATCTGTCAGGACCCATTGGAAGTGACATCATCAAGCAGGGAAATTTTTAGCAATCCTAGGCTGCCACCCTACCCACACTTACCCCAGAGTAAGTCCCATTGATTATCATTGTTAAAAGCATATACATAGTAACCTGTTAAAAGTATAGATCTGTGACATTTCCCCAAATGCAGTCACATACCATGGCAGCATCAAGTCTGATATAATAAAAATAAAATATTGAAATGAATGAGGACCCACCTGAAATTGGCTCGCGACCCACCTAATGGGTCCTGACCCACAGTTTGAGAAACACTGCAGTATGCTGATGATCAAGGGATAAAGTAGGAGTCTCCCAGCAGCACCACCTAGAATTGGGTTTAGGAAGGACCAGAATCACAGCAAAACAGTGCCCCCAAGTCCCATCCTAGACATGTGATCCAAAATTATACCTTGGTCAATGGTGTTGACCAACAGGAATGCATTACCAAAGGCCTAAGAAATGCAGTTGTGTTAACCTTGCTTTTTTTCTTTTCCTCTTGGTGCAGGAGTTTGATGGTGGCCAGGAGGGAAGTGGTTGGTGCTGCCATTCATTTACTTACCTTGAAGGCAGATAATGATTTGCCTTAGATTAGTGTGTGACTAATTACATCCAGATTGCTCTGTTAACACAGTAATCCTTTATCAGCAACTAGTTTTGTGGGAGGGCCTCTTTGAGCTTTCAGAGGATGGCAGTGAATCAGTTTCCCAGCTATGCTTAATAAAGTTTGCTCATCGTCGAGGCGTCAGTTCCATCTGCTCCTTGCTACTGTCTTCAGGGTGGCGTTTTTTTATCAAGTTCACCTTACATACTGTGAATCTAACTAGAGATGCAGAATTTGCAACCATCATTTTCAAACACCAGTAACTTCCAGGCTTGATTATTGTAATACATTCAGAAGCTGCAGCTAATGCACAATGGCTGCTGGGTTTTTGCTGTTGTTTTTTTTAAACTGGGAAGTCACTCTTTGTGAGAACTGATCCTATAGGGGCTGGACAGACTGCATGTTGGCTTCCATGCCTAATTTAAGATGGTGTGTTTTATCTTTCAGTACTTATATATACTTTTATACAGGTGCAACCTATTTATCCATGGATTTTTTATCTTCGGATTTGCGAATCCTTTGCCTCCTTTGCCCTGGTGTCAAAGCAGCTCAAAACACTGCAAAAAGGCTTCACCTCGACCAGGCAGGGAAATAGCCCTGGAGCCATGGAAGAGGTTCCCCTTGGAAAGGGACAGTTACACTCCTGGAGCCCCTGAGGTAGCAAAGAGGCTGAAGAGGGGAAGGGGGAATGGAAAACCTCTGTAGCCAGTGCACGTGCAGCAAGGTGTAGTGATCTTTCTCTCTCTCTCTCTCACGCGCGTGCGCGCACAGGGGCAGGTGTGGTAGTAACAGAGGGGATTGCTTTAAAAAACCCAGGAAGTGTTTGCCGAATTCCCTCCCCCCTTCAGACTAAGATATTTCGGGCTCTCCATGCTCCAGCCTACGCATGCAGCCCAGCAAGCAAGTCTTCCCAGCAAGCAAAGCATGAGATTTAGGCTACAATCCAATCCACACTTTCCTGGGAGTAAGCCCCATTGACTAGAATGGGGCTTACTTCTGAGTAGGCAGGCATAGCTCAGCATTCCACCTGTGAAAGAAGCTGGCAATGGGGAGGGCTGAGTATGGAGCAGAAGAGGGGGAGGTGATTGAGAACCGCTACCTTAGTTTCCTTCCATCCGGTAGTGTCAGGCTGCAGTGTATTTTTGTAACTCTATGGAATTTACAATGTGTTTTTTCTTAATCGCACTGGGTCACAGAACAGATAGACTGGATAGACTTGGCCTCCTCTTTGGGGAATATTGAGGTGGAAACCTGCTCTACCCAGCATTTGAATGCTGGGTAGACTTGGCTTTCGCCGGGGATATTGAAGTGGAGGCCAGTTCTACCTGCTGCTTCAAATTCCAGGTAAACCTGGCTTTCTGCAGGGCTCAAGGCAGAGGCCAGATCTGTCAAAGCCAGATCTGGCTTTGAGCCCCCAAGGGAGGGCCGGGGAGGTGGGTGCAGTCTGTCTGGGTACCAGTGGCACTAGGTAGACCACTAAGTGGAGGCTCTGCTTTGTGTCCACCTCACTAGAGCGTATGCTGTCTGGGGTTGGGTATGATCTGAGGGTATTTGATAATAGACATCTTGCTGAGGCTAAGTAGGTTTGGATCTGATCGGTGCCTGGATGGGAGGCTGTCTGGGAACCATATATACACTTGAGCTCCATTATGGAAGAAGGGCGATATAAATGTCATAAAAGAGATCTGCAAGTTTAGGAGCAGGTTCTATGGTGTCAGCATGTGTAGCTACCCAGCAAGTGGCTTTGTGGAATTTGTAAACCTTAATGGTTTTATTATAAAGTGGGGTAGAAAATTATTAAATAAATAGGCACATCATTGGAGGCTTATCAAAGACTCTTAGGAGGAGGAGGTGAAAATTATACTCTTAGGAGGATCTCTGATTACTCTTCAGTTTTGAGAGATAAGATACTGTCATTTTCTGCTTAGTTTTTATTTTTCACCTTTGCATGTTCAGCTTTTTTGTTTTTCAGCTGAAACTGAAATAGTTCAGAAAACTTAACTAAATGTTCTGTAATTGTTGGATTGTGCCATGCAGTACTTGTTCCCATCTTGAGCAAATATGGGTCATTTCTCATCCAAACTCAGGGTTTCTCCTGTGTGTGTGTATGTGTGTGTATCTTTTAAACAGTGCTTCCCCCCTCCCCCCAACAATTATTTTAAAGGTTTTTATAACTCATTCATAATAGCTGACTCTGGCATATTAGCAGAAACCGTTTTTAAACCAATTTTTTTACCCAGGGGAAATATTGTGTAGATGATACTTTAAAGACAAGAATAATTAAGTGACCTTTCTCTTTCCTTCCCATCTGGAACACAAGGCCTGCTCTACTTTGAGCTGCTTGAAATCCCACAAATGCTCATTATGCTAAGAATCTTTAACCTTGTGTTGTTTTCTTATTTCAGATACCTCTTAGGAAATCAAATCATCATTGCAATTTAATTTCCTAAGGCATCCTAACACAGAGCATGTGTGCTAACTTGTTCTTTTCAGTGTTAACAAATCTTTGGAATTGTCAGGCTGCTTGCCCTCGGGAAGACAGTTCTGTGTAGTATAATGATGACTCTTGCTATTTTTAGTATATATTAAGACAGGAATTCCTGGAGTTGTGGAACAATTTGTTTTCCTCGACATGCCTTCCACTGATGAACATTGCATTGGGTTAGGGGTTTATTTTCTCTAGGAAGAGCTGTGGCATGTTTGTATATTGTCCTTTTTCCTTGAAGTCAGTGATAACCTTTGATTTCATTGGATTAAGGGTTAGACAATACAAGTTGTATTAAAAATCTGAGCTGCAGTGTGCACATGGAACACTTGTTAGTATGATGTCATAATTCTGGATAGTACTAGAGTACCAATGTTTAAGCTTAGCCTCTGCTATTAGCTCTTGTGAAACAGAGAGGTGCCTAGAAAAGTAATGTAAAAGATATTGTTTACATCTTAATATAATGATCATCACTGGATTACTGACGCCCCATATCTCAAACCAGTTTCTCTTTATATAAATAGTAAATCTGCTATTTGCATTTTATTTTATTATAACCTTTCCGAGTTATGGGACTTATGTACTGTATTATTCACAAAATACCACTTGTAGTATTCAAATAAAGTTGTATAGGGAATTGGTATTGTAGGGGTTAAGAGACTGAGCTGAAAACCAGAACTTCCTAGGTTTGAATCTCTTTTCACATATGAACTCTCTAGAGCAGGGGTGTCCAAAGTTTTTGGCAGGAGGGCCACATCAGCTCTCTGACACTGTGTCGGGGGCCGGAGAAAGAAAGAATTAATTTACATTTAAAATTTGAATAAATTTACATAAGTTTACATAAATGAACATATTAAAGATGAACTTATATGAATGAATGAAGGTCTTGCAATAAAAGACCTTGTGCAAGGCCTATAAAAGGCCTTGCACAAAGCAAGGCTGGCCTTTCCTTTGCTGCCACTACTGCATCACAGACATGAAACAGCAAGCAGTGGAGGGAGCCCTCATTCCACAGCTCACGCAAGAGGTCGAACAGTTGCCTTCACGCTGAGAGTGGTTCTGTCGGGCCAGTGCAGGCTGCAACAAATCTCTGGAGGGCCAGAGGCTCATTGGAGACTGGGGTCTCCCTGAGGGCCGCATTGAGAGGCCTCAAGGGCCTCATGTGGCCCCAGGGCCGGGGTTTGGGCACCCCTGCTCTAGACAGCCAAAGCTACTCTCTCTGACCCTCAGTTTCTCAGCTGCAAAAGGGGGTAACTATACAACCGGACCCTTTGTATCCCTGGATTTGAGATGAGTGGATTTGACTCGGTGTGGGACGCTGACCCCTGACTGGTTGGCCTCACCTCACTTCCTGGATGCAACCAGAAGTATCTTCCGATCACTTCTAGGAGGTGCTCTGAGGTGTGGGGAGGCTGGGCATGACATCCCCGTGTCTCAGAAAGCCTTTTGAATGCTTCTGGGAGGCACTTCTGTTTTTTTGCTAAACTGGAAGCGCATGTTAGACTCTAGCAGTTCTTCTGAGGCTCAGAGAGGATGTGCAGTGCCTTCCCATGCCTCAGAAAACCTCCAGATGCAATTGGAAAGCACTTCTGTCAACAGTCAACAAAACCTTTATTAGGCATAAACATTTGATAGGTGAGGACTCTACAGAAATCGTAGAGAGAAAGCACTTGTGTTTGCATCCGGAAGTCCTCATGGTTCTGACTCGAAGATTCGGTTTTCCACAGGTTTCCGTTTCGGGGGGGGGGGGGTGTCTGGGAAGTGATCCTCTGCGGATACCGATTACCAACTGTACGTATGTTACACATTATGATAAGGATTGCAACAAGATAATGCATGTGAAACACTTTGTGCTCTCAAGAAATTATACAAATATGAATTATTACTATAGAATCCAAGGATTAAATCAACAGAATTGCCTCCTGTTCAGACCCCTTAAAACAGTTTGCGCATTCCCATTTATTGTGCAAGTGGGAAAAGTTGCAAAGACTCGTTAGACCTTGCCAGCAGTCCTTGGCAGTTTTCCCAACAAAAATTCTGAAGAAATCTCAAACCTAAAAACCCAATGACTTAAAATTTGGTTTCGATACTTAGGAATTTTGAGAATTGTTTGTTTTGTTTATATCCTGGGTTGTGAAGGTCTTGTGAAATTTGTGCTTCTTTCCTATGTCTGTTTGTCTATACTTACTGAATATATTAAGTGTGTTCAAGATTTGTTCCCATGTCATATTCTTCATATAGTTGTGAATCCCACCAATATTCCAATACAAAGTTTCTCAAACTGTGGGTCAGGACCCACTAGGTGGGTCGCGAGCCAATTTCAGGTAGGTCCCAATTCATTTCAATATTTTATTTTTAATATACTAGACTTGATGGTCCCATAGTATGTGAATGCATTTGGAGAAATGTTACAGATCTCTGCTTTTAACAGGCTACTATGTATATGCTTCTAACAATGATAATTAATGGGGCTTACTCCTTATAAGTGTGGGTAGAATTGCAGCCTAGGATTGTTAAAACTTTTCCTGCTTGGTGATGTCACTTCCAGTCATGACATCACTTCTGGTGGGTCCTGACAGATTCTCATTCTAAAAAGTGGGTCCCAGTGCTAAAAGCTTAAGAATGACTTTTCTAATACGTGATTCATAGATCTTTGCATTACCTTTTCTTGACCTTAGAAGAGCTATAGAAACATTCGGAGACTTGATCTTATTTAGATTGTGGAAAGGGCTCTTGCAGTGCAAGCCTATGCATGTCTATTCAGAGTAAGTCCCAATGAGTTCAGTGGGACTTACGAGTGGGAAGTACTTCCAGGTAAGTGTGTGTAAGATTAGTCTTAGATTTTTATGTTCTTCACTATAGTTCCTTCAAAGGAATGTCTACTGCACTAAATGGCATCAAATGTCCTCAAAGCATTTTTGCTTAGGATAATTTGATCTAGTTCTATAAATTTTTATAAATTATGCCTACTAGCTAAACATGTGACATTTATTGACGTTCATTTTTTGCCATTGAGCTCATTGCTTTCAGAAATATTGAGAATAGTAAGGGATTGCCAATGCAATTTGCTTAAATCTGCAGTTGTTACTCTGTCTTCTGGAGAATTGATTTTCTTCCTTGGAGCTTGAGTTGCTTACTGATTAAGAGCTGACACTGTGTTCAGCTGGTTACATATTGTTTGCTTTCCTCCTTGTGCAAGCCTTAACAGGACATGAAACGTCCTGGAAACCTAATATAAACCTGCCCTACTGTATGTGCGACTTAGAAATAGCTGTGTTTTGTCTGAAACTGCATGATGACACATCTTTATGTTCCATTGTATGAAGACAAATACCTACTTATTGTGGATATTTCCTGTTTTCTGTGTAAACTACTGCTGGAATGGAACCTTTCTTCCCATGTGTGTCATTTGAAGTTTTTTATTAAATATTTTGGCACTTTTTGGCAACATCAAGGCTGGTATTAAAATACTGTACCCATATCTTGGAGTGACCAAGTCTTGTATGGTCTGTGGTTTGTTGAGTCTTGGGTGAAGTATTTTTTTCAGTGTACATACAAGTTGTTACAACTCCACCCATTCTCTTCTGTACTTCTCAGTGAACTCCCTCAGATTCCAGCAGTGCTCTGTTCTCCATCTTATGCCTGACACTTGGCTGGCACTCCTTACATGGTTGCTTGGCCCTTCCTTCCTTCCTTGCATGTTCAGGGCCTTAATTTGTCCTTTATCATTGTGGTTTCTATAGCATTATGAATGTACCAAGGTTGGGAAGCTCCTTGCATGTGGTACTGCAGCAAAAATATCACATCTGCTTATTATGTCTTGTCTTAAATGATTGTCTAGGGCGAAGTTATAAAGAGAAAACTACTTACTTTGAAAGACAGTTCGTTCTTGGTATCCACTGAGTTTAGGTTCCTAGAAAACCTAATGGATACTGAATCGGCGGATACTGAATCATTGAGCCTATGGGAAAAATGGGGTCAGGTTCCAGGGGACCTTTTTCACCATACACCATAAGAACTTTATGAACCTGAATCTTAACTTGAAGCCTATGGGGCTGGGTGATCTTATCAACATCTCCAACATCTGATGCTTCTTTCTCTATCCTGGATACCCCCTGATGCTTTGCAAGTTGTGACGATGACCATTTCTCCTGTTGGCTATCCCTGAACTCATTGCGTTGCTAACCCAACAATGAGGCCTAGAGGTTCAGAAGTGGGGACGGGGTTGCTTCACCCATCCTCCTCCTCTACCAGTTTCTTCTTTGGCTTGCCCCAGTACCACTGCTTCTTTGATGAGGAAAATTAACCCATTCCAGACAACTTTGTAAAAAACAAGGAGCATAAATGGCTGGACATGATTACCACAACTCCCTCCCCCATCAGCTATATACTATATAGGCGTCTCGTCCTCTCCCCCCTCCATGTATTGTGCTGGTGCTGCCTTCCGTTCATGAGGAGGCCACTGTCTCTTCTCCGCCTTTTGCAACCTCTCTTACCTCCGCCTACCTGCTTGTAGCTCCGCTGAGGCCCCCTCTCCACTCTGGGTGCACTAGCACGATATTTGCAGATAAAAAGAGCAGTCATGGATACTGACTGTACTACTTGGGAGGGGGGAACATTTGCAGCATAGGGTCTGTATTGGCATAGATACAGCAGACTGGGAAGCAAGAAAATGATTCCATCTCATCCCGGAGCTCTACCTAGAGCAGCTTCTTAACATTGCTTCTGTTGGGCTGGCCCATAATAGGCTGTCTTCTATACCCCTTAGGTTATTAGTGTGGCATGTGTACAATGAAGACAAACTTCAGTTTTTAGACAAAGATAACATCCTGTCCAGGTGTTCATTTGGTACACCTTGTACAGAGGAAAATTATGGAGCTAGTGCCTGCTGGCCCACCTTGGCCTCACCTGCAGCCTGTATAGATAGATGTAGGGCGTGCATAGATAGATGTAGGGCCAAGCCAGTCTCCTCCATGTGTTGGTTCTGCCCCAGTGAGTGTCTGAGCAGGGCCATGGTCTGTTACAAGTGAAATAAAGATATTTTCTCACAAATAAGACAAACAACCTAAAGCCTGTTCTAGCAGTGTTTCACTAAGAACTGAATTAGTAACAGGGGATCTATTTTCTTTGACAATAGTTTTGGCTGTGACCAGTGAGTTTCTTTAAAAAACACAACAGTATGGGGAAATCCTTTCAATTGGCATGATGCATGGTCTTGACTGAAATAGACTTTGGCTGCAATCTATGCTGAAACAATTGCTTCCCCCAGCCCCCAGGGGGGTTGGTGATTCTCTGCTAATCTTCCACACTTAGCTTCTGCAGCATTGTACCACTGTAACAGAGCTAAAAGGAGAGTTACCAAATGCCTTTCTTTCTTTCTGTCCCTCTCTTTTTTTTTTTAACATCAGAGCGTGACAACTCCATAGAACAAAATGGATGTTTGTTATTACATATCACCCCAGTTGTTTCTGAAATTCCATCTGGGAACTCTGCTGAAAGGTGGCAGCATATAAATATATGTCATAGGCTGATTACTTTTTTCTGAAAATATTAAATTTGTATAATAGCACACTATACAATTCATTTTTTTGTCCTGAGAAATTGCCAGGAATTTTTGTTTTAATATATTCTCACATGGCATAATATAGTAAAATATACTATTACAGTGGTTCTTTTTGAAAAATGGTGTGTTGAAAATATGTTTGAATACTGAAGCCATGGGCCTAGTATTCAGAATTATATTATCTGAACCTTGCTTCTTAGTTTTTAAAAATATTTTTGTACTGCTCTTCAACAAAAAGTTAACGAAGCAGTTTCCACAGCAAAATAATTGAAGAGATGTTTCCTGTTCCAAAAGAGCTCACAGTTTAAAATATATTAAGATTTTAGTTGTCCAAATGCTTTATTGGCCTCCTTGCTAGATCCACAACAGCATAATCTATCTATTCTTTTGAATACCCACATGGTTTAACTGTTTTGCAGATTAGATAAACTGTTGCGCTATAACATTTAATATTTTTCATGCATAGTTTGTGGCATACAAAAATAAAATTTTTTCATTAACTGTTTACTGAAGAACTGTTATGTATTGCATACAAACCCTAGATGTTTGTAGGGTTCTATACTGATGAGTCTGATCTATTACGGTATTATGA
Source organism: Tiliqua scincoides (assembly GCF_035046505.1). Lineage (NCBI taxonomy): Eukaryota > Metazoa > Chordata > Lepidosauria > Squamata > Scincidae > Tiliqua > Tiliqua scincoides. The sequence continues at coordinate 12,815,117 of NC_089827.1, read as the reverse complement.
ACATTTTGTTGCCGTTAAAAAGAATAAAGTTTACACAGTGAATCCATTCTTTCCATTGCCAAACAATTTAGAGATAGTCCAAGGAACCTTTTCTTCTGAATTGTGGTGGGTGTGTTCTCCACATACACACACACACCCTCCCTCCCTCCTATTTAGGTCAGAAAGAAAGAAAGGTCCCCTGTGCAAGCACTGAGTCATTACTGACCCTTGGGCTGACTTCCACGATGCTTTCCTGGCAGACTATAAGTGGGGTGGTTTGCTATTGCTTTCCCCAGTCCTGTTATCTTTCCCCCCAGTGAGCTGGGTACTTATTTTACTGGCCTTGGAAGAATGGAAGGCTGAGTTGGCCTTGAACAGGCTACCTGAAAGAATTCGGGTCTTGGGGAGAGTTTTTGGTTGCAATACTGCAGCCTACCACTATGTACAATTAGGTCAGGGGAGGTGTCAAATTTGTTTCATATTGGGGGGGGGGGTCAAATAGTGTTCATATCACCTTCTGGGTGTTGGAAGGGACGTCATTAAGCAGATGGTGGCCAGGAATAAGCCCTTTGTTCTCGAGTAAGGAACTCATCAGCTGCAGATGACAGAAGAGGAAATATGCAAATCTTGATCATATTTTCAAGATATGGTAGAGGCCAATCATTACACAGGCTGCCCTTTCAGCAGTTCTACTTCTGCCAAGGTGTCACTTTGCAACTCAGCAACCAAGAGGTGCTCTGTGAAATGACACCAGCCCATGCAATAATTGGGTTCTCCCAGTGCTCAGCAGTGTCTCACCCCTCTTGGTTTTTCCCCTTTCTCCTGGAACATTCCTTGCCTTCCAAGGCCTCCTTCTGTGTCTCCCTCTTGGCTGAAGCGGTATTCTGCTCTGGGAGAGCCCAGATACAATAGAGGTGTGAATAAAAGCTTCTGGGGGCTTTGTTTGTCACCCCTGGTTTAGGTCATTAGACTTTGGGGATAATCAGATTCAAAAGTTTACTCCAGCATAATTAGTTCAACTATCTTTATAACATTTGCAGGAAATAGAGATTAGCCACGGAAGCGCTATTGGGTACTTAATAGGGTGCTTTTTAAGGCAAGTGGAGGAGGAGTGTTCTGAAAAGCAGTGGGTGAATTGGCAGGCATTAACCACCCAAGTTTCTGGAACTGGAAACTTTGTAAGTGTGGCTGGGGGAGGGGTCAGTTTATGTGAGGGACAGGAAATCGGAATGGCATTGTCCAGTAAGTAACTTGGGCCTTTTAATTCAGTAGTTCTCAAAGGGTTTAGCACCAGGACCCACTTTTTAGAATGGCAATCTGTCGGGACCCACCAGAAGTGATGTCATTAATCTGGAAGTGATGTCATGGTCGGAAGTGACATCAATTTAGGCTTCAAATCTAAGCCACAATCAGCCAAAGGTCTCATTACACAGCATGCTCATGCTGTTATTTTGCATAGCTCAGAATTCAAACTTCCCAGCTCAGAAGTCAAAGCAAAATGCAGACTTGGCTCCTTCTCCAAACACGCAGCCTCCCTCCCTCCCTCCATCCCTTTCCAGCATTCCATCTTCCCACCTAGTCAGGGCAAAGCACCATGCCTCTCTCCCACAGGGAACCTGTCCTGCCTAGCAGATACAGCGGTAGCTGCTTTGGTGCCGCTGTGTGTCGGTACCGAGAAGCATAGGACTGGGCTGCCCATTGTTGCAAAGCCTGCTTGAATTTAATTTCCTTTCCTTCAGTTTTATGTAATGCTCTGTAATAAGGCCTCCAAGTAAAATATGAATCTTCCCTAACTTGTTTCGATAAAATTTAATACTGTTATGGTTTGATTTTTATTCATTTTTCTTTGTTTTTATTTTGATGTAAAGTGCTTTGAATCAGGATAATTGATTTGGAAATATTAACACATAAAAATGACATTAAATTTAAAAGGCGCTTTATATTTGTTGCGGTGGGGAAGCTGGGAGTCAGGTGAGACTTATTTAGGTATATCTCCAGGGAGATGTTTTGATGGTCATTTTGATTTGTTAGGTTTGTGGGCCTCTGCTTTTTGATTTGGCAGAACAATGTGATGTTCCATTGTGACTTGAATGAGAATGTTTAAAAATCTTTTCAACTTACCTTGCAGCATCTTTAAACTGCAGGTGCTTGCTGTGAAAAATTCAATTATTTGAAAAACAGATCCACTTCCGCATTTTGCTTAGTCTTGTTGAGATTTGATAAGCATCAGTTTCTGCATAATTTACATTCTTTCATTTTAAAAAAATGCACAAAGTAGTCCAAAATCTTGTGAATCTATTATAGAAAATGACAAACGCAAGACAAATACCTTCAGCTTTAGTCCAAATAAACTGTGGTTTTCTGGCTTCTGTAGAGAGTTTGTCCTGAACTCTGTATCTTGTGAACTAGTGACTAACATATGCAGTGCAAATCATGACCAATAGTTTCACCCTTACTAGAGACCTGTGAACACAGTTCCAAACAACACAGTCCTGGAACGAGCTGGAATCCCTAGCATGTATGCACTGCTGAAACAGAGATGCATGCGTTGGCTCGGTCATGTTGTGAAAATGGATGATGGCCGGATCCCAAAGGATCTCCTCTATGGAGAACTCGTGCAAGGAAAGCGCCCTACAGGTAGACCACAGCTGCGATACAAGGACATCTGCAAGAGGGATCTGAAGGCCTTAGGAGTGGACCTCAACAGGTGGGAAACCCTGGCCTCAGAGCGGCCCGCTTGGAGGCAGGCTGTGCAGCATGGCCTTTCCCAGTTTGAAGAGACACTTGGCCAACAGACTGAGGCAAAGAGGCAAAGAAGGAAGGCCCATAGCCAGGGAGACAGACCAGGGGCAGACTGCACTTGCTCCCGGTGTGGAAGGGATTGTCACTCCCAAATTGGCCTTTTCAGCCACACTAGATGCTGTTCCAGAACCACCTTTCAGAGCGCGATACCATAGTCTTTCGAGACTGAAGGTTGCCAACTATCCATTACTGGGAAGATTGCTTATCTGTCCTGCAGAACACATCTGTTGTGCTTTTGCAGCTGGTGTCCCCCCGACATTGCTGCTTAAAAATAAATGTTGCATATAAATCAGACTTAAAGCCTTCTTCTTAAAATTAGCGGAACACTCATGACAAAACGGCAAAATTTGCCCAAGCACGTCTTGTCTTATAAATCACTTTCAAAATACTTTCTTTTTTTGGTACAAGTTTCCAGGTATACTGTAATCTGGAATTTTCCCTAGGTGGGTATATCCTGTTCTAGCTAAAGGAGAAAAATCAAATATGTGAGTAATCCTTAATCAGATGATATTCAAAGCTCTGTATAGGTGTTTAAGAGTCTGACTCAGAAGTACTGGCAACTGAATTTGTTTCCTGGACTCACTCATGTAGCCTAGGCAAGTAAAATGAGCAGATGATGATGGTTCTCCTTTTTACATGTTATAATTCTACTCCGTTTCCAAAGGAGTAGCTGTTTTACTCCGTTTCCGGAGTAGCTACTCCGTTTCCAAAGGAGTAGCTGTTTTAAAAAGGAACATAAACTGTGGCAAAAGAAATGTAAGAAGGTGATAGGGGAGGCCAAGCGAGACTATGAGGAACGCATGGCCAGCAACATTAAGGGGAATAATAAAAGCTTCTTCAAATATGTTAGAAGCAGGAAACCCGCCAGAGAAGCAGTTGGCCCTCTGGATGGTGAGGGAGGGAAAGGGGAGATAAAAGGAGACTTAGAGATGGCAGAGAAATTAAATGAGTTCTTTGCATCTGTCTTCACAGCAGAAGACCTCGGGCAGATACCGCTGCCCGAACGGCCCCTCCTGACCGAGGAGTTAAGTCAGATAGAGGTTAAAAGAGAAGATGTTTCAGACCTCATTGATAAATTAAAGATCAATAAGTCACAGGGCCCTGATGGCATACACCCAAGGGTTATTAAGGAATTGAAGAATGAAGTTGCAGATCTCTTGACTAAGGTATGCAACTTGTCCCTCAAAATGGCCACGGTGCCAGAAGATTGGAGGATAGCAAATGTCACGCCTATTTTTAAAAAGGGAAAGAGGGGGGACCCGGGAAACTATAGGCCGGTCAGCCTAACATCCATACCAGGTAAGATGGTGGAATGCCTCATCAAAGATAGGATCACAAAACACATAGACGAACAGGCCTTGCTGAGGAAGAGTCAGCATGGCTTCTGTAAGGGTAAGTCTTGCCTCACAAACCTTATAGAATTCTTTGAAAAGGTCAACAGGCATGTGGATGCGGGAGAACCCGTGGACATTATATATCTGGACTTTCAGAAGGCGTTTGACACGGTCCCTCACCAAAGGCTACTGAAAAAACTCCACAGTCAGGGAATTAGAGGACAGGTCCTCTCGTGGATTGAGAACTGGTTGGAGGCCAGGAAGCAGAGAGTGGGTGTCAATGGGCAATTTTCACAATGGAGAGAGGTGAAAAGCGGTGTGCCCCAAGGATCTGTCCTGGGACCGGTGCTTTTCAACCTCTTCATAAATGACCTGGAGACAGGGTTGAGCAGTGAAGTGGCTAAGTTTGCAGACGACACCAAACTTTTCCGAGTGGTAAAGACCAGAAGTGATTGTGAGGAGCTCCAGAAGGATCTCTCCAGACTGGCAGAATGGGCAGCAAAATGGCAGATGCGCTTCAATGTCAGTAAGTGTAAAGTCATGCACATTGGGGCAAAAAATCAAAACTTTAGATATAGGCTGATGGGTTCTGAGCTGTCTGTGACAGATCAGGAGAGAGATCTTGGGGTGGTGGTGGACAGGTCGATGAAAGTGTCGACCCAATGTGCGGTGGCAGTGAAGAAGGCCAATTCTATGCTTGGGATCATTAGGAAGGGTATTGAGAACAAAACGGTTAGTATTATAATGCCGTTGTACAAATCGATGGTAAGGCCACACCTGGAGTATTGTGTCCAGTTCTGGTCGCCGCATCTCAAAAAAGACATAGTGGAAATGGAAAAGGTGCAAAAGAGAGCAACTAAGATGATTACGGGGCTGGGGCACCTTCCTTATGAGGAAAGGCTACGGCATTTGGGCCTCTTCAGCCTAGAAAAGAGACGCCTGAGGGGGGACATGATTGAGACATACAAAATTATGCAGGGGATGGACAGAGTGGATAGGGAGATGCTCTTTACACTCTCACATAATACCAGAACCAGGGGACATCCACTAAAATTGAGTGTTGGGCGGGTTAGGACAGACAAAAGAAAATATTTCTTTACTCAGCGCGTGGTCGGTCTGTGGAACTCCTTGCCACAGGATGTGGTGCTGGCGTCTAGCCTAGACGCCTTTAAAAGGGGATTGGACGAGTTTCTGGAGGAAAAATCCATTATGGGGTACAAGCCATGATGTGTATGCGCAACCTCCTGATTTTAGGAATGGGTTAAGTCAGAATGCCAGATGTAGGGGAGAGCACCAGGATGAGGTCTCTTGTTATCTGGTGTGCTCCCTGGGGCATTTGGTGGGCCGCTGTGAGATACAGGAAGCTGGACTAGATGGGCCTATGGCCTGATCCAGTGGGGCTGTTCTTATGTTCTTATGTTCTTATGTTCTTATGTTTATTCTATCTCTTGAGGATAACGCTTCATGAATCTGATTTATGTGGACTATATGACAGAAGACTACGCTGAGATAAATTTTGTTAGCCTTGCTTTATAAAGTACCACAAGATTCTTTATAGTCCAGAAATGGTTAAACTAGTGAACTTCACTCTTATGCAAAAAGCTTCTAAGCTTCATGGCTGAATGGGAATTTGAACCTGGATCTTCCAGGTTGATGTCCAATTCTCGAACCACTCCACCACCCTGGCTCTCTCCATCCAGGTGCTCATCGAACCAAACGGTGTCTCCTGTGCATTGCTGTTGCTGCCCAGAATGGCTCTGATGATAAGAGGAGAAGCTGCTTAAACTACTAGCTGTGTTGCAGCGCCTGCAGTATTTACCTTTCTCTTTCCCAGCTACGCTACTGCTGCAGAACATCAATGTCTACCCACTTCCAGGATGATGTGGAGCCATTTAATTGGCATTTGTTGGAAGTGGTTATTCAGTTAGGTCTGGTAGATCACCATTACACTGATTCTATAGCTGAGGAACACACTGAGTGAACGTGATGTCCCCAGTGATTCACTGAGCCCATGGCTGAGCTGGGATTTTGAACCCTGTTCTCTGTGGTACACTTTCTGCCTGTGTCCATTATTACAGAGAAGCCTTGATTTAGCAGATGTCTGTATAATAGACCAGAAGTAGTGGAAGCTGTCAGCTTTCTATTATCCCTCGAGTTCCAAGATAAGAAGAGTTCTTTCTAGAGATCCCACCCTCCACTACCCCTCTCTGAGCCCCCTTCCCTACATATCTACATTATAGGACTTCCTTAACCTATCCACTGTATCCTCCACTGTTCCTTCATTAGGACTTTCTAGAAATGGAGACATTCAAATGTTTTCATTCCTAGATTGCCTCCTAGATTGCCTTGTTGCAGAGTGGGCTAGTGCTGAGGGAGCTCTGTAGGTTAAGTAAATATGAAGGGGACTTTGGGAGGTGGAGGTGGTTTAATGGACTAATGGAGGAAAGGGGTACTCAGATTTAATGAACTTTCAAGATTAATGGATACCTCTTCTCCCCATCAGTCTGTTCAATCAAGGGCTCACGTTATTATATGGTGTTTACAATTTTCTCTGTTCAAGTGATCATTAGAATGACAAGCTGCTCTGACTGAGGGCGCAATCCTAACCCCTTTTGTCAGTGCTTTCCAGCACTGACATAAGGGCAATGCAACTCCAAGGTATGGGAACAAACATTTCCTTACTTTGAGGAGGCCTCCGTGAGTGACACCCAACTGCAGGATGCAGCACATGTCCCATTGGCACTGCTGTGCCAGTGTTGGAAAGCACTGATATAAGGGGTTAGGATTGCACCCTCAAATGTAGATAAGAGTGTCTTAAACCCAAATAAACATTCAGACTTAACTTTTCATTTGTGTGCAATTGTCTTACTATCGCATATGAAATTTACCTTTGCGTGATCATTATAAGAAATAAATATCCAGGGCACTTCGCTGTACTGTATTTAGTGCTGTTTGTTTTCCATGGTATGTAGTTGCCAAAAACTTGATTTAAACTGTAATTATTCTTGGTAAGCATTTCATAAGTGCCTTCCTTATCAATTAATAAATGATGACTCCTTAACAAATTTCTGTGTCTCTTAAATGAGTTTGCTCCTCTCCCTCTTTTGGACTGTCTCTTGCCTTGTATCTTTTCCTACCAGTACAAAGGTGATGAGAAGTTCCTGATAAATGTCTTCTGACATTTCCTTCTTTACATCAGCTAATCTACTAAAAACCTTCAGCAAACATGCAAAAACTTGCCTGTTCATTGAAAGAATGCACTGTAATTATATCCCAGATGTTCAGGGCTTTCTTTCTTTCTTTCTTTCTTTCTTTCTTTCTTTCTTTCTTTCTTTCTTTCTTTCTTTCTTTCTTTCTTTCTTTCTTTCTTTCTTTCTTTCTTTCTTTCTTTCTTTCTTTGTTTCTTAAAACAGAAGATGATACAATGTGTTGTAACATTTAATCATACTTCCCTTATCACATCTTTTAAATAAATGTAAGGCCCAATCCTACTTGGATGCCTTGTCAATGTCACATGGACACCTGGAAGTGGAGCCTCAATAGCACTTAGGCAAAACAGAGTGCTGATAGGTTGCCGTACAAAGATGCAGGCTCACAGCAGGCACGGTGGCTTTGAGCCCAGCCAAGGGTTGGCTCAGCCCTAACCAGCAGGGCACCTACTTTTTGCATGACTGGTTAGAAATGCCTATGGCAGGAATCAAAGAAGAGAGGGAGGCAGGTCTAGAACCCGCACCAGCTACTCCACAAAGCAGCTCTCTAATCACCTAGCCACGGTGGGAGACAGGCAGAGAGCGCCTCTTCTGGCATTTTAACACTTTGCATTGCCACATACCTACCTAGGCGGCTGTAGCATAGGGACTTATTAGAGGGAGTACTGCCTTGATCAGCACTGCGTTGTCATCTGTGGGACACCTGCCTGTGGGAAACCCTACCATGGTTTCAGACCTGATTGCACTTAACTGGCATTTATTAGAAGTGGTTATTCAATGAGCTGCTTTTTTTCCTTTCCCCATTGTTCCTTATGGGGTTACTCCTACCTATACCAACTCTGTCATTAGCATAGCATTTTCTGGCGTGGGGGGGGGTGTATCCATTGTCTGAAAGGGGGTTAGGATACAGTATGTATTGACTCCTCCTCATCCCTCACACATCATGCCCTAATCTCCTCCCCGTTTTGGCCTCTTCACCAGTATAATTGCCCTGGCATCCAAGGTACATTGGCACAATGTTTTTTAGGCGTTGCACCAGCATCCATCAGTAGGTGGACTTCTACACTGGCAGGGCTGTTGTTGCACCAGCACATGTGGAGATGCATGGGTGTATCTCAACGGTAGGGTTGGGCTCTTATTCTACATTGGCTGCAATCCTAACCACACTTTCCTGAGAGTAAACCCCATTGAACAAAATAGGACTTACTTCTGAGTAGACCTGCTTAGGATTGTGCCCTTAGTCTTAGTCAATCACATTTGCTTCAGATAAGGTACAAGCATATGGTACAAGGAAAAAATTGCTTGAAATCAAACACTGTCTCTGCTTTCCATTGGCCTTCCCAAGCTTGTTTTTAGTGAGAGTAAACGTAACTTCCAAACAAAGCTTGCTTTAGCTGTATGAAAGAGTAGGTGGACAACATTCTGAAGATTAAAGATTTACTAAATGATTATTTAAAAGGGATGTTTCTTCCATAGTGTTATATTTGTGGTAGTCCAAATCAACCAATTATAGCCTGATCTGCTATCCAGCTTCATGGATTTGGGATAACCTTGATGCATGCATGGGGGTAGGGCAGTTCCAGAAGCCAGAGAAAGGGGATGGATGTCCTTCGAAGGGATGCAAGAGTCATGTTTTTAAACTTTCTTTTTAGTTACATAGTCATACAAGTTGCTGAGCTCTTTGGAGGAGTGGTTGGATGCAAATGAAGGAAAAGTGGTAGGGCACTTGTGAGGTGAGAGAATTGGGGTTTCCCAGAGTTCCCAGGCAGCCCAATCCTATCCTTCTCAATGCCGGGAGGAACAGCGGTGCCAAAATGTCAACTGATGTATCTCACAGGTACTAGGAAGCTGCCAGAGGTCTCCTCAGGGAAAAGGGACTTTCATCCCTCCGGAAACTGGAAGTATTTTGGGGGGGGGGGGGAGGCAAAGCAACCATTCTGAGCTTTGCAGAGGCTGCAAGTGGAAGCGTGTGGCTTCTGTGGGGCTCCGAAAAGCCTCTGGAGAGCAGGGGGCATCCCTGAGTATTTGTGTTTTCAGTTAATTGCAGGGGGTTCCACATTGGAACCACCACGGATATCGGGCACGCCTGTACTGTCAGTGGGAGATTAGTTCACAGTGGCCAGTTGTGATCTCTGGATAGAGTGATGAACTCCAGGTGATGATACTAGTCAACCCAATTTGCCTAACCAGTGAATCCTTGATATTCCTTCACTTTATTTGCCCTCATTCTGGATTTGTGGAACTTTGAAAAAGACTTGAGATTTTGCAATTGCATTTTTCCTTTGTGAGCATTTTCTAAAGCAAGAAATATTAGCAATGTTGACCGAGCTATCTTGAAATGAAATCCCACTTCCAAAGTTAAGCCAGAAACTTCTTTTGCTAACAGTCCTGATTAATTTCGTCAGTAATGACCTCCAAGGTTAGCAGCAGACAGTAGCTTTTACGAGAACAATTAGAATAATCTCTCTTTCAACAGTCAGTGGAATCTCATCTGTGTGATGTAACCCTCCCAAGACTGATTAAACAGTAGATTTGGACAGAAATTGCCTGCATTCCGTAAGCCTTTTAGCAAACTAGCAATTTTGTTTTAGGATATTTCAATGAAGGGATAACTGATGTTTTAACTGTTACAAGATTTGTGTCTGCTGGTGAATGTGTCTGTTTTTGGTTTTTTCCTAAGACACTGCCCCCTCCAGGATCTGTGATTTGACAAAAAAATGTTAACTAATCGTTGATGTTGATACTTTCTTGAGCGGCAATATTGTTGGAAGGTTGAAGCCATTGAAACTTGTATAAGTGACTCATCATATGACTACTACACAAGCTGATATGAGGCAAGAGTTTGTGAGTAAATAATAATAATACATGTATTTATATACTGCCTTTTTTGGTTGTCAGATTTCTCCTCAGACTCTATTCAAGGCAGTTTATATGAGCAGGCTGTTCTAAATCCCCATAGGGATTTTTACAATCGAAGAAAGGTTCTATCTTTCAAGAACCACAACATTTCAGATGGATCTTTTTGATCTGGTATCACATTCTGGCCTCCAATTTCCTCCTATGCAAGCTGACAAGCAGCTCCTTCATCTCTCACATGGAGGGTAGCCAAGACGCTTCTTCACTCACACCAAAGAGCAGGTGGAATAACTCTGCTCAGCTTGTCAGCTGCTTCAAGGTCTCACCATTCACAGTGCCAGTGGCCTTGAACTGGTGACCTGCGGATGTTATCTTCAGGCAAATGGAGGCTCTACCCTCTAGACCAGACCTCCTTCATTTATTCATTAGTTTGTATCTGAAGGTGCTATAAGCCTCCAATGATCTCTCCTCCAAGGGAACCCAAAATTCAAGTAGTACTGCTCAAGAGGAACTTTTTGTCCTTTGGTGGAAGCGTGGCCAACAATATCAGATGTAATCTAGATCAATTTTTCTGTATTCCCCCATTTGTTCTCTCTCTGCTGCTCACCCAAGAAAGGTCCAATAATAGGTTATCTGCCAAATGGTTAGGCCAGTGATTTTCAGCCTTTTTCATTTGTTGGTATGCTGACAAGTCACTAAAATGTCAAGGCACACCATCTATTTTTTGACAGTTGACAAGGCACACCATGCTGCTGGTGGGAGTCTCACATCCCCCAATGGCCATAATCAGTGGTTCCCAAACTGTGAGCCATAACTCCCCGAAGAACCATGGAAACTTAGCCAGCTGCAGAATCTTTGCAAAAAAAACCACCACCCTATATAATGTATAGAATTGTAGCCTTAACAGAGAGCCAATAGGAGCTGCCAGTCAAAAAAGTTTGGGTATCGCTGGCCATAATCGCTGGCCATATCGCTGGGCAGGAGGTCTGGTCTAGAGGGTAGAGCCTCCATTTGCCTGAAGATTAACATCCACAAGGTCGCCAGTTCGAGGCCACCGGCACTGTGCGACCTTGAAGCAGCCGGCAAGCTGCAGCTGAGCTGTTCCATCTGCTCGGAGCGTGGGAGGATGGAGGCCAGAATGTTAAAACCAGATCGGAGTGTAACATCTTGAATGTGGTGGTTCTTGAAAGAGAGAACCTTCTTTCAATTTGTAAAAATCCCTGCGTGGATTTAATAAGCCTGCCTGTGTAAACCGCCTTGAATAAAGTCTTGAATAAAGACCAAGAAAGGCGGTATATAAATACTGTATATTATATTATTATTATTATTATTATAATGAATGAACCTCCCCCAAACTGCCACAGCACACTTGTGGACCATTTGTGGCACACTGGTTGAAAATTGCTGGGTTATGCATATTCAGTGATGAGTTAGCCATGTATTGCATGTACTGGATTTGCAAAACTTTAAATGCACAACCGTGAATGGCAAAAGTAATTGTTAGAAGTGTTTGAAAATTGTTAGTTAATTTACTCAGAAGTAAACCCACTGTGTTCAGTAAGACTGAGGACCCAATCCTATCTAATTTTCCAGTGCCAATGGGGTGTTCACTGCATCCCAGGGGCGTTCACTGCACTGCCCAGGGGCCTTCTCAAGGTATGGGAACATTTGTTTCCTTACCATGGGGCTGCACTGTAGCTACATTAGAGCTGGAAAGTTGGATAGGATTGGGCCCTTAGGCTGTAATTCTCTTACTCACTGGAAACATCTCTAGTGATGGTATGAATTGAAAGTATGCCACAGCAACACCCATGTACATCATTCATGCCAATTATAAAGGGAAGTTGTACAGATTGAAAATATTAAAATCCTCCCCTCAATTAATCTGTGTCAGTTGGTAGGTCTTTTTTTGTGCCACATTTTAGATTAAAGTATCCTAAACTCATCATTCTGATTGCTAATTTCCTAAGCAACTTCTTGCAAGGTGCAGAGGTAACCATAATAGTGTGCTGGGATATTTTTTTGTTTGTTTAAGGTTTTTTTCACAAGCAGTTCTGTGTTTGTATGAGAGAGTGCACAGCTTCTCAAGATGTACAAGGTTTAAGACCTTTTAAAAGGTCAGACTGGCTCAGCACAGAGGAGAGGAGTGAAATCAGTAAGGTTTTCGATATGCTGTCTTAGTGGTTGGTCATGTCATCTGCACAAACTCATTCCACAGGGCAGTGGCAGGACAAATAGATTCACCAACTGAGGAAAACAATTGTATTTTACTTGCAACAAAATATTGCTGTTTCTGGGCAATAGAAGTGCTACGAAAGGTGCCTGGGAGCGCAATCTTAAGCTTGTCTCCTCAGATGTAAGTCCCATTGAGTTCAATGAGACTTCCTCCCAGGAAGTGTGTATAGGATTGCAGCCTCAATCTCCTGTAATAAATGAATGCGCTTTATGGCTGAGCTTGGTAAGTGGAGCAAGGACATGCAGTCATTGGGGGTGGGTGAGGCAGAGCCTCACCTGAGCTTCTGGACCACCCAGACTTGAGCTCCTGGACCACCTAGACCTGAGCTCCCAGATGCAACTGGAGATGTTCTCCAGTTACATCCAGGAGCCTTTCTGAGGCTCACAGAGGCCATTTGCAACCTCTGCAGGCTTTGGAAAGCCCCCCTCAGAAGGTGTGCAAGGGCAGGGCCTTGCTGAGCCTCTCCTGGAAACCAGGAGAGGTTCAGGGAAGCCCCAACCTTGCAAAGAAGGTTGTGAAGTTCTTCCCAAGGGCGTGGCACTCCCTCCCAGCTTCCATGAAGGCAAGAGCTGGGAGAGGAGAAGCTTGGAGAGGCTCAGCAAGTCCTCGCCCTCAGGGAGAACATCATGACGTTCTCCCCAAGAGTGGGGCTCTTCTTCCCACTCCCTCCCACAGTAGCCGAGATGGGGCATGGCAGAGCCCCAGCTCTGCCTGTGTGTGGGGTGAGGCTTTCTGAAGCCTGCAGAGGCCACATGTGGCCTCTGCAGGCTTGAGAAGGCCTCCGGACATGACCAGAACTAGGTCCAGTTGCATTTGGTGGCTCTGTGTGACCCATAAGTGTTACATCACTTCCAGGTCACTGGGCTCCATGACGTACTGGGCCTGTCTGACGCAGAGCATCACGGCACGTCCCTGATGTGTAGAACACTTCATGAATACCTTAATCCAGTGTTTCTCAAACTGTGAGTCGGGACTCACTAGGTGGGTCACGAGACAATTTCAGGTGGGTCCCCATTCATTTCAATATTTTATTTTTAATATATTAGTCTTGATGCTACCATGATATGTGACTGCGTTTGGGGAAACGTTATAGACCTGTACTTTTAACAAACTACAATGTATATTCTTTTAACAATGATAGTAAAGGAAACTTACTCCTGGGTAAGTGTGGGTAGGATTGCAGCCTAGTATAGTTAAAAATTTTCCTGCTTGATGATGTCACTTCCGGTCACGACATCACTACTGGTAGGTTCTGACAGATTCTCATTCTGTCCTGGTGGGTCCTGGTGCTAAATGTTTGAGAACCACTGCCGTAATCTTTCCATGAGCTTCAGCCCCATGGTGGCATTTGTGAGGGAAGTGGGAACTCAAAAAGTGGGGGGAAAATGTCCATGGTGTACACACTACTGCTGTGCACACTGACATGTACACACTAACTCACATTCTAATGGTGTTTGGCATAGTGTTCCATAGTGTGACAGTGTTCCAGCACATGCTCTTTATGGCTTTATTTGGTGACTGCTTCTGCATCATTTTTGTATTGCTTAAAAATGAACTGCCACCTTCCCAATAATAGCAGTCTTGTCTTGTAGTGAGTAAGATATGTGGATTGACCTTGCTGATGGTAGACAAAACACAGACAGCTCGAATTAGGTTTGTTATCTTCAATGTGATCATCATTATTCCACTGTTGATTGGCTATATGATAGTGATGCTGGTGTTAATGCTGCTATAAAATGTGGAGTGGGATGGGAGGGAGAAAAGAGGAGTGAGATGGGAGAAAGCAAAAGAAAACTGGTCTGCTCGAGCCCCCAACTAACAGCTTATGGTAAGTATCATCAGGGTGTGAGCTATGTGCCATGAGGTTTAAAAAAAAAAAATCTCCTGTTCCTTCCTTATACAGCAGGGGTCTCCAAACTTTTTGGCCAGAGGGCCGTATCAAATATCTGGCATGGTGTTGGGGGCCGGGGAAAAAATTTAAATATAAAATTTATATAAATAAATTAGAGATGGAACTTAGATGAGTGAATAAATGAATGAATGGGCTCATTCATTCAACCTCTCTGACCCTTAGAACACCCTCCAGACGCAACCAGAGCATAGCTTCAGTCATGTTTGGCCAAATGGGCCAGAGGCTTTCAGGGGACAAGAGGCTGACCACGGGCTGGATAGAAGCTCGCCGTGGGCCGCATCTGGCCACCGGGCCGGGGTTTGGAGAGCCCTGTTATACAGGGATGCTGCAGGAAGAAGAAAACGAAGGAGGCTGCCTTTCCCACTCTCCAGGACCACCCCATCCCCTAGTAAAGTGATTTTCAGTGTTTATCTTCTTACCTGACCTCTGTGGTCTTCACCTCTTGTGATGTCACTTCTGGGAGACTCTTCCTGGTTCTGTGGCAACTGCCACATTGCTACACATTGTTTCTTTTCCTTTGCTAGCTCCTTAGGGGGACAGACAGTTAGTTACTACAGACTGTTGCTCTGAAAACAGAACCCAATTACCCTGAAAATTTTTTCAATAATTTTCAACTTCTGTGCTCCAGACTCCCATGACACACTTGTGCAACTTTCATAGCATACTGGCTGAAAATCACTGTCCTACTGTATAGCAACAGAATGCTGGTAGCTAGTGATTATAATTGTTGTTTTCAGATTTCTGGCTGCCACTTGAATTAAGAGTGGTGAATAGTAATTTTTATTTTGAAGTCCAATTATAAATGTTTCCTAGGTGGTGGCTGTCCTGAATACATATGTTTGGCAGCTCTGAAGCAAAATGAATGGATCCCACCCAACACAAATCCTAACTGAATGGAATGAAAACAGTCCCATATCACTGAAGAAATCCTACACCCTAAACACGTGGATCTTCCAAAATGTGGATGGATGTTATAGGCTCATGGTGATATATATTGAGAGAAGTCACATATTTATGCCACCCTTCCTCCAAGGAGCTCAGGGTGGTGTATATGGTTCCTTCCTTCCTTGTGTCCTCACAACAATCCTGTGAGGTAGGTGAGGCTGAGAGATAGTGACTGTCCCAAGGTCACCCAGGAAGCTTCATGACTGAATGGGGATTTGAACCTGTATCTTCCAGGTCTAAGTCAAACACCAGAACCATCCTGGCTCTCACAAGTATGATTGCCATCGAATAAACTCTGGCAAAGAGGAAATGACAGCCTCCATTATGTTGTAATTGTGTTAGTGTCATGCCAAGAATGAGGTGGTCTCTGTCAAGCAGCCTAAATGGTCATACATTCTTTTTCACTCCAGCCCCTAGAAGCCCAAATAGTGGTGCCTTGGGATCAGAAATGTTCCTGGAAAATAAATAGGTCTTTAAAAGGCCTACTTTAATCTGTTGTAATTAGAAACAACTGGAACCTAGTGAGACTCCAATCAATTTGTTTTCATTAATTTCTTTTTTAAAAGTGTAGTATAAATGTTTAGTATGTGCTTTTTACACTCGACAATCTTACATACATACACAAAAAAAATTCAGAGAGTGAGAGAATGTGTTCTGTGTTTCAGAGCTTTTACCTTTTCTGTGACTCCCTTTTAACACGTCTTACTTCTGAGTAGACATGGGCAGGATTGTGCTGTAAGTGCCATTGTGTTCAATGGAGATTACTCCCAGGAAAGTGTGGATAGGATTGCATCCTAACTTCAGTACATGAAATGGAGACAATTGCATATTCTTCCATGCTTATGGCTGTCCCTATCTCCCTTCCCTTCCTTTCTGTCTAGATCATGGTTCCCAACCTGGGGGGGCCACTGCATTCCCCCTTAAGGGGAGTGGCAATCTGGGAGTGATCATGGGATGGCGGTGATGGCAATTCTGGGTTCACGCTGCTGCTAAAGTAAAAAAAGGGGGGATTCAGACAACTGGTGTCAGATGCAAGGGAGGGTACCTAGACAAAGGTTTCTTGTTGTCTTGTGTGTTCCCTGAGGAATCTAGTGGATCACTGTGAGATATAGGAAGTTGGTTTGGATGGGCTTTTATCCTGATCCAGTGGGGCTCCTTATGTTCTTATGGCAACTGGAGACAATGCAAAACCCGCATTCCTCCCACCACTGGCTAAGTCTGAAAAACCCTGATTTTTTACTTTGGCGATGGTGCAGACCCGGAAGTTCTACCGCTACTGTCACTGCCAGATTGCCACCTCCTGGCATGTCCCAGCAGTGGTTCCCTTAACTTTGGGGAAAAGTAGGAAACCACTGGTCTAGATTGTACCCCCCGCCCTCTCATTCTATGTGAAGAATCATGTACATTGGTAGCAATATATTGAGGCCAATATATATTGTATGGTTCTCTACTTTTCTGTGCATTAAGCTTGTCATAGGGATGTTGTTTCTTCAAGATGTTTTTCCATTTTTTCCCTTCTGATGTGTCAAAAACTATTTTTCCCCTTTCTTAGAAAGAGGTTGTACTATTGTCAAGCTCTCTCAAGGCTGAACAGTTGGCTCAAATGCATGTACTGATGTTAGTGCTTATTGTCTGTTTTTTTGATACCACTTTGTGTTCTTTTGTGAATTTGAGCTTTTTAGGCTATTTGATGCTTTTGAGCTTTTTCTACTTTCTTGGTATAGACTTGATCCTTATACCTTTACTCCATTCAGTATCCCTGTATCTCCTCAATAAATGTTCACTGATGTTTTACCTTTTCAGTCATTTTAAACAAAGCAATGCTATTGATCTGCTTCATTTCTTTAGTATAGTAATGAATATTTTTGAAGGCTCTGTGTAAGGGTGGGGAGGGGTAAGAGAACCTGTAGTGCCATTTTAGCCTGTCACTACCACTTACAGAGGCAATGAAATATAAATTCTGTTGTCTAACACAAGCTCAAAAGACCTGACTTATTTTTAGAATTTTCAAAGCACTACAGCAGGTTGCAAAGGAAAGGCTATGATTTGTATTGTACTCCAGTCCACTTACAGTAAATTAAAGTTAAATGAATAAAAAGGATGATATATTTTCTTTAGAATGGAGAGCAAATGAGTGCATTTTGTATGCATTGGTTTAAGAGCCTGCTAAAATTAAACTTGGCAAAACAATGAACACTTTTGGTAAGATACAATAATATTCTAGTACTATTTATGGGCTTTGCACATAAATTAATATATCATTTGCTAAGATTCTGAATAGATGTTAATTTGGATTTTAATTTTGCTAGTTCAGCTTGGAACGAATTCTTTAAATAGCTTTCACATGAGCCAAGGGAAGCTAATGAATGCATATCCAGGAAAGGCTTGCAGTGTTGGTGGTAACTGCACTTTTTAGGAAAAAGCAGGCAAAGAATTGGTCTAGAACTTTTTCTTTTCCTCACATTTTCAAATTCCTCCATTCTTCCTTGTCTAAAATGTCTGGATTCAGGGAAATGGTCTTTGTTGCATATGTATTGGTCAAGCAACAAGGAATACAAATTGATTTGCAAATCTTGAACACTCCAAAGTATCGTGGTTCCTAGTCCTAGCAACGAATTTCTGTAGAAAACTCAGTGACTGAATCAAAATTTGCTCAGTGTTGTTGTGTAGTGTAATTCTGTCTGATGCTGTTGATGCATGTGCATTTTCATTTGCAGTTGTACCGACTTGGGGCCCAATCCTATGCAACATTCCAACGCTCATGCAGCCGTGCCAATGGAGTATGCACTGGATTCTGCTTTGGGGGAGCTGTCACAGAGGCCCCCCCCCCCGGATAAGGGAACATTTGTTCCCTTACATGGGGGGCTGCATTGTGGCTGCATTGACGCTGGAAAGTTGGATAGGAGTGGACCCTTGGTAGAGTAGTTCTTTTGCATGTATAATTTGATTTGCACTGCATTTTGGCATTGACAGTCTTAAAACTGTACAACCTCTTAAACATTATCTTACATATACGTTTGATCTTGGCATGGAAGCTGATGATTCTGCATTTTGTGCCATTAAAGAAGGGGTTTGTCTCAGAGTCTGAAATAGTGCATGAAGACAGATATTGGAGAAATGTATAATGTGGATTGCCAGATTCATGTGGAAATGTCTCCCGGGGGGGGGGGGGGAAGCCAATACAGGAATTGCATGAAGATTGCACCACCTCAGGCAATTTTAATAAATCCTACAAACTGCAAGCATATTCATAGTCTTAATATTTGCTAAGTAATTGGGTGAAACACACTTTATGTAGGCTAACAGGCATGCTTGATGGTGATTCAGATATCATGACTCTCTATTTTTAGCCTGGGGTAATTTTTATTTTAAAATGTGTCTTGTGTAAACTTCTCTGCCAGCGTGTGCAAGCATGTCTGAACCACTTTTGCCCAGTAGGGAATCGAAAACCTTGCAGGAACATCATCTCTACCTTGTCCTACTGCTTTTTATTCCTTGTTGAGTGGTTCTACAAGTAATAAATGATTGATCTTCTCTCTGATAATCATGCAAGAAGAAAATGATTCTGTTCAAATGTCCAGAGAAAGGATATAGTGTGATGTTTCCACAATCTCCTTAGCACCATGTTCCGTTACTACTACTACTACTACTACTACTACTACTACTACTACTACTACTACCGTTCTACTTTAAGGAACCGTAATGCAGGCTGGGGAACTGTATGTGGTCTGAGCTTCAGCATTTCTGGGGGTTCTGTTTCCAGAACTCCCGGGGATGCAGAGAACCATGGATAATTGAATCCATAGTCGTGGCTGGCATCCACTCCTGGTGGTGGTCTGAGGCCTGGGGAGGCAACATGTGGCCTCCCCAGGCCTCAGACCACCTCCTGGATGCATCTGGGAGGTTCAGGTCAGCCTTCCTGTTTGGGACCTGTGGTGGGTCCAAAATTCACTGATAAGGAGGACCTACCTATATTTCACTGCCTCCTAATGTACAGATAGTTTTCTGTTTTGTTTTTTTAAATATTCAAGACCAGGGCCATCCCATCTATGAAGCAATCTGAAGCAGACATCTCAGGCAGCAGATCAATAGCAGATGTCTATCTCTGTTCACATACTTGCCTCTATTGCTTCTGTTCCCTGAACTGGAAAAGGAGGAGGGGAAGAGAGAAGAAGTGTTGAGTGGAGGAGATACTCATTGAGAACATTGGAGAGTGGGAGGAGCAGAGGCTATCATTGGGTAAGGGGGGCAGCATTTGGCATGCTGAATCATGCACCAGGGGGTTCTTGCCCCAGCCCTTTCTTAAGGTATATGGGGTTAAGACTATGTTAAGAGCATCCCTGATTATGTACCTCAAGTCCTGCACTGTATGTATTTTCAGTAATGTCTGAATTTGTTGTTAAATGCTGTTTAGCAGCATAAAGTGGCTGGGAAGGTTGTAGGATCCTTCTTCCTCCAAGGTTTCCAAAATAAAGTTGGACAGACTTTTCTAAGGAGTGCCTTAATACTACAGAAAGACAGCTGAGTTTGTGTGGGGTTAAAAATTTGTCACAATCCACATAACCTGTTTGGAACAGAAAGGAGCTGCACTAATACCGCTGTGACTATGTAAAGGGTCAGTTGGCAGGAATCATGCTTACAAGTGAAAAGGCCTTAAAATCACACTTGCAGTAATGAGTCAGGCTGTGCAAGTCCCATTAACCTCCCAACCACACTACTTCATTTGCTCCTTCAACAGTATGACCTGTCATTGCTGACCACACTTGTGGTGGCTTGTAAAGCCTTTCTCTTAAAATGCAAGATCAGTGCTCATGAGACAACTGAGATCATGTTGTCCAAAAACAGATTTGCTGATGACTGTATGTGTTCAGTTTTCAACTTGTTATTGCATCGACTCTTGTCATTGCTGTTTCAGTTCTTTTTAGTGGTTTTATGCTGAACAAAAACTAGAAAAGTATATATGTAGACAATTGATCTGATTCATCTGAACACTAAACATGAATGTGTCTCATCTACGATTTCAAAGAACTTATTCATATTTGAGGTTTATGATGATCTTCGGTAAGTTTGCTAAATTGAAGAACCAGTGCTGAGCTGCCATATTTTATTCTAGCTCAGTGTTTCTCAACCAGTGGCACTCGAACTACCAGTGGTACTTGAGATGGGGTCAAGTGGTATGCATAGGACCCCCAGAACCCACCACCTAGTAGCGAGACCAGCAATGCAACAAGCAGCAGTATGAGCTCCAGTATGTGCTGCTTGAGCACTCAAAAAAACCCTCCCATCTTCCCTGAGCCTCTTAGGGCACAATCCTAACCAGGTCTACTCAGAAGTAAGTCCTATTTTGTTCAATGGGGCTCACTCTCAGGAAAGTGTGGTTAGGATTGCATTGCAGATTGCAATGTGGTTTGTCACATTGCATTGCACATTGGGATATTTGTGACCAAGTAACCTGAAAGTGCTATTTGAATAACTAATAATGGATCTAGTTAGGAGGTACAACTGAGAGAACATATGATACTACCTTCTACAGTACTTTCTGCATTCAAAGCTTGTTGTACCGCTGAGCTATGACCCCCATCCCTGATGTTGGATCAGTGTGTTGATTCTTTGGTTCTAACACTTTCTGAATTCTGAGTGAATGGAAAGAATTTGTTCTGATAGGTCACTGTGATATCTATCCTGAGTTATAAAAAATGCTTAGAGTTTGACAGTCTTTTTTTCTTTCTTCTCTCTTTCTTCTCTACCTTACAGTTTTGCCTGCTTTTCAGAATTCATAATGTGCTTAAGACTCAACATTGTTTGCTTCTGCAGAATTTCCTATCTATGCAGATAACAGCCCAGTCCTAACATGTCCTGGAGCAGGCAGGCCAGTTGGCCTGCGCTCCAACCACAGCAGGGCTGGGCTGGGTCACAGTGCAACTTGGAGTAAGGGGAATTCATTCCCCTTATCCCGTGTTGCATGGCAGTTGCACCTATGAGGCCTACTTGGATCTGTGCCACCTAAAGATCCGAGCAGCCAGGTGTAAGGCCGGGCTGCTTGGGGGGGGGGGTTAGGTTCTGGCCTAAGTGCCAGATCCTGGTACTGCCCCCATCTTGGGACTGGTCCTCCCACCAGCCCATCTACCACCTGCCCTACTCCCAAATGCTTTCATTCCACCCTCTTCCCAACCCCCCTGTGCTGGCTGCCTTCCGCTGGCACAACTCGCTGCCTGAAGTCCAGGAAGTGGCGCAGGGAGGCTGGCACGCGTCCCTGCCCTGGGCTCCCTGACTCTCAAGGAGGTTCAAGCGTACCTTATGGCATACTTGCGACTCTCCCGGGCCGATGCAAGGGACTTACCTGGCCCAAGGCGATCTAGGATTGTACTCTAAGCCACGGAGAAAAGAGATAAAATATTTACCGACCTAGGTCAATTATTTTTGTGTTTTGTTACAAGCCATCCAATACAAAAGAATGTTTTAATTTTAAAAATCTGTGTTTTGGATCCAAATAACTGTGGGTGGAGTTAGTTCTATCTGAATACTTTCCATCACTCTGTTGGTGAACACCCCATCTGAACTAGCTTGCAGTATGTTGTGGTTGCGGTGAGGGATTTGACAGAGATCAGCTACTTCCCCCCCCATGAGTAGAAGTACTTTTCACTTGTGCAAGCACCCACTGGCCCATCTCTTTGGATCTCAACCAGTTTTTAATTTTATGCCAACACTGATTAGCTATCTATTATAATTATTTTTTTGTTAAAGACTTTTCAAAAATTTCTAGATACCGACAATACTTAAGAGCTTGCTCTTGTGAACATTTGTATATTTATAACAATACTATTCATCTGTAGCCAAATAATAATTTTCTGCAAAATCCTGTAAACAGCATATGGTCCTATTGCTTTTAGACTGTTTTAATTGTTTTCCTCTTAAGGAAGCTAAATTTAGCTCAGCAACTGTGCTTAAGTATCAATGGAACAATGTTTGGTGTGACTTAATAATGTTGAAAACTGGTACAAACCGCTTATTGAACCACAGTTGGTTTATGGGTCATGTCAGAGTTTTAAATATCACATCAGTCATGAGTCTTTGAATTTGGAAAACCACATCAAAAAATGAATAAAAAGGAACAAATGTGCTAGAATAGACCCTTTTTTGAGCCTAATTTGTCCTTTGTTTGAAACAGTTGGTTTGCCTGCACAAGCATTCTAAAGGCTTCCCTAGTGACTTATTGCTGTGGGGATTTTTAAAAAGCAGATCTAATTAATCTTTTAAAAAAGTCAATAAGGAAAATATATGAAATACACATTACTCAGATAGTGGAATAATGATATCCCTGAATACACTGGGAATGACTGAGAACTAAGAATAGATTTCCCTACCCGCAGCAAATTCACAAAGAAAGTATTCTTTAAAAAAAAAAAGGTTCTTTGCCAGAGGGGGAAGTTATAACTTTTCTTTATAAAATTAATAAAATATTAAAAAGATTTATAACTCACACTTTCCCCGCCCATCAAGCAAGTGTCTAAAGCAGCTGCCAGCAAAAATAAATTCTGTTAAAATAAAAAAAAATGCATGGAGAACTCGTGCAAGGAAAGCGCCCTACAGGTAGACCACAGCTGCGATACAAGGACATCTGCAAGAGGGATCTGAAGTCCTTAGGAGCAGACCTCAACAGGTGGGAAACCCTGGCCTCTGGACGGCCCGCTTGGAGGCAGGCTGTGCAGCATGGCCTTTCCCAGTTTGAAGAGACACTTGGCCAACAGTCTGAGGCAAAGAGGCAAAGAAGGAAGGCCCATAGCCAGGAAGACAGACCAGGGACAGACTGCACCTGCTCCTGATGTGGAAAGGATTGTCACTCCCGAATCGGCCTTTTCAGCCACACTAGACGCTGTTCCAGAACCACCATTCAGAGTGCGATACCATAGTCTTTCGAGACCGAAGGTTGCCAACAATGGCATTCGTGGGAATATCAGAACAACTTTATGGGTCCAAAGTTATGCAAAAGAGGAGAGTTTTAGCAATAAAGATGGTGTTGATATTGCTTCCTGGGGGAGGATTTGGTACTACTTGGGTGCTGCCACAAAGTAGGCCCTTTCTTGCGCACATCAGGTAGTGGTGGAACATGTTGAAGGGGATGCAGTTTTAAAAAAAAAAATCAGTTTTGTTTTCAGCTTCTAGTTTTCTTGTTTAGGAATCACTTTGAGGTTCTTCGCATAATTCAGACCACATCATTTATCCTGAAAACTTCTATTGTTTCAACATGGGTACTGTGTTGAAACAATGAAAAGGCCATGAAAGCCTTAGTATGTTTATGTAAATTTTTATTTGCTGATGTACCAGTTGTGTGAAATTATTAACATTTCTTAAAATGTGTTTCGACAGGATAAAAACTGCGGTGATGAAGTCTTTTGCTACATCCGCTTCTGGGATTATTGTATTTCTGTTGATGGTGGTACCGAAGAGCAATGGTAAATGTAAAGAAGCCGGCTCAAGGCCAGAGATGAATCTGAACATCAAGTATGAGCTCCAGAATTTCACAGCAGCAACCCCAATACAGAATATAGTTCTGTACAGACACCACATCTACGTAGGAGCAGTAAATAAAATCTATGTGCTAAACGAAAGCCTTCACAGCGTATTTATGTACAAGACCGGACCAGTGTTGGAGAATCCAGACTGCGCTCCCTGCGAAGATTGTAAACCTAAAGGAAATACATCCGGTAATGTTTGGAAGGATAACATCAACATGGCCCTGCTTTTAGAAACATACTACGAAGATCAACTCATCAGCTGCGGCAGTACAGCAAAAGGAACTTGCCGGCGCCATGTCCTTGACCCTGATAGTCCCGCCGACATTGGACATGATGTGGTGTGTATGTACCCGAAGCACATGGATGAAGAATCGAGCCAGTGTCCTGACTGTGTTGTAAGCCCCTTGGGAACCAAAGTTCTAGTAACACAAAAGGATAGATTTGTGTATTTCTATGTTGGGAATACTATCAACAACTCAATTCAGCAAAACCCTTTGTTGCACTCAATATCAGTTCGTAGATTGAAAGAAACTCTGGATGGATTTGAGTTTCTTACAGCTCACTCATATATTGATGTCCTTCTGCAATTCAGGGATTCCTATCCTGTTAAATATATTCATGCATTTGAAAAGGACAATTTTGTGTACTTTCTAGCTGTCCAGAGAGAATCGCTGGACTCCCAGGCTTTTCACACAAGGATCATACGCTTCTGTTCTTTTGATTCCGAGTTGCGATCGTACATGGAAATGCCCCTTGAGTGCATGTACACAGAAAAACGTAGGAAGAGGTCTACCAAGCAGTCAAATGACATATTTAATCTTTTGCAGGCTGCATATGTTGGTAAACCAGGTGCAACCTTAGCCCAGGAAATGGGTCTTGATGTGAATGATGATGTTCTCTTTGGTGCATTTGCCCAAAGTAAACCAGACTCCCTGGATCCAACTCCTAGATCTGCTGTTTGTGCAGTTTCCATCAAAACCATCAATGAATTCTTTGGCAAGATTGTAGACAGACAAAATATGAAATGCCTTCAGCATCTGTACAGGAAGGACAGCAAGTACTGTTCAAACAGGGTAAGTGAGCATGGTGTTAAGTTTTGCTAATTAACTGCTTGAATCAGCTGATTACCCTACCCTTCTCTAGTCTCATCCATATTGAATATTCCATTATTCAGTGCATAGTCCCATTGATTTCAGCTGTGAGTACTAAGTATTTTCAGGGCTCCCATTTTGGCTGAAGTCCAGGGCCAATTGTTGCAAATTATTTAAGCTGTCCGTCTAAATAAATAACAATTAGTGCTGGTTACAGCCAATGATGATTCATCTTTGGTAAGAAGCTGTTCCTGTAAATCGAATGTGGAAGTCACAGAGGGGGCTTAAGGGGATAAAACATGTAGAGTTGAAATTCCCATGAAGACAAGTCTTACATGAACCCAACACGATGCCGCTTTCACACTGGACCACATTTATTTAAAAGATTTGTAACTTGCCTTTCCATTAAAATACTTACTGCACTCAATTAAAATGTCAGCAATAAAAGAACAAATTAAAATCTGATGAAACTGTATAGTTACCAATAAGAAACAGTTATGTCTACTGGATATTAATTACTGTTTAAAAGCTCTGCTTAAAGATGAGCTAGAAGGGAAGGTTCATATGGGAAACACCAGTCCTTCAGATTTTGTGTCCCGAACAAACAGGGCTTTATAGGTCCAAAGAAGCACTTGAAATTCTGCCCAGAAACAAATTGGAAGCTAGTGAAAATCTCAGGTACGGGAGATGTATGTTTTCATATTTATTCTCAAGTGGCAAGGCAATCCTTAAATTGGAACAGTTCTCCTGAAACTACTGAGATCCAAATTCAAGGCATTTACTTGGTTGCATTACATCATTCCTCTGCAGCTATCAACACTGCGAATGATGTGATGTAGAATAAGTCATGCTGAAGTCATTTTATATCTAAGGACTCAACCCATATGTACCTCTGAAAATAGCCACATTTTTTCCATGTATAAACAACTTAATTTTTTCCCAAGTGTGTCTTATAAAACTGATACATTATGTAATTTTCTACAGCAGTTGAAATAACTGGAAAAAAATGGATTGTGGAGGAAGGAATATTCACAATGTTTCATGCTTCTTTGTTCCTTGAATAATAGGGAGTTTGTTTTTTTTCCCAGGTGGCTGCTTACAGAGTCAGTTTTATTGTAAGGAAAATTCTAGAGACTTGCGTAAATTTGCAGTTCTGTTTGGTTATTTCCAAATGCACAAACTGAGTGGGGTGGAGTTGTAGGTGACTATAGTATCTGCACTTGTATCCTCTCCCCAACCTTTTGCAGAGTTAACAGCAATTTGGGAGGGAATCATTTTGATCAGGGAAGGGTTAAGGGAGGTAAGGGTTAGGATAAGCTACTGCCTGATCTTCAGAGCAGCTGTGGGGAGTTCCTAATAAAAATTGTGAGGCAGATCTTGATCCCAAGTCTCTTGTGTCATGCTTCTTTTGACCAGTAACAGAATCAACCAATGAATTTCTATTCCGACATCAGCCTTTTGTATTGTTTAGTGTATGAGGATGTCACCGATTGATTCCAAAAATACATTTTGGCAAACCTATCTCAACCCTTGTAAAGTCCCTTATCACTTTCCCCACATGGTAGGTTTTCAGGTAGACAAATCCACTCAACTTAGTAGTTTGCTGCAGGAATAGGGAGGAGTAGAGATGTGCACAGAAGTACTTTTCCAAGAAGGTCTTTATTCATTTCTGCAAGTGGACCAATTTCACGTGTTGCTTTGCATACGCAGAGTAGTTCTGGTCTCCTCACTCCTTGAAATCAAGGGGCCACATGCACGCACAGGAGATCTTGATAAATTAAGAACATAAGAACAGCCCCACTGGATCAGGCCATAGGCCCATCTAGTCCAGCTTCCTGTATCTCACAGCGGCCCACCAAATGCCCCAGGGAGCACACCAGATAACAAGAGACCTCATCCTGGTGCCCTCCCTTGCATCTGGCATTCTGACATAGCCCATTTCTAAAATCAGGAGGTTGCACATACACATCATGGCTTGTAACCCATAATGGATTTTTCCTCCAGAAACTTGTCGAATCCCCTTTTAAAGGCGTCCAGGCCAGATGCCATCACCACATCCTGTGGCAAGGAGTTCCACAGACCAACCACACGCTGAGTAAAGAAATATTTTCTTTTGTATGTTCTAACTCTCCCAACACTCAATTTTAGTGGATGTCCCCTGGTTCTGGTGTTATGTGAGAGTGTAAAGAGTATCTCTTTATCCATTCTGTCCATCCCCTGCATAATTTTGTATGTCTCAATCATGTCCCCCCTCAGGCGTCTCTTTTCTAGGCTGAAGAGGGCCAAACGCCGTAGCCTTTCCTCATAAGGAAGGTGCCCCAGCCCAGTAATCATCTTAGTCGCTCTCTTTTGCACCTTTTCCATTTCCACTATGTCTTTTTTGAGATGCGGCGACCAGAACTGGACACAATACTCCGGGTGTGGCCTTACCATCAATTTGTACAACGGCATTATAAAGTTAGCTGTTTTGTTCTCAATACCTTTTCTAATGATCCCAAGCATAGAATTGGCCTTCTTTACTGCTGCCACACACTGGGTCGACACTTTCATTGACCTGTCTACCACCCCCCCAAGATCTCTCTCCTGATCTGTCACAGACAGCTCAGAACCCATCAGTCTATATGTGAAGTTTTGATTTTTTGCCCCAATGTGCATGATCTTAAATTGATCTGGATAGCTGCATGTTGAGGTCTTTCTGTATGGTATTTTCCCATTCAAAGAGCAGATCCCCTTCCTAAGATATTCTTTGTCAGATTTTGGGGAGGATATCTTCTTATATGGAGGAGAGCAAGCTGTTTGAGAGCCAGAAGGCACAGTGTGTGCCCCCAAGCCCTAAAACATGTCTCTTGATCATGGCTTGAATTTGTATGTAAATATACATGCAAACTGGATTGTGGATATGGAAATTGTGATGGTGGTGGCTAATATTTCTGTTCTCCTTCAGGAATTCAAAGTAGCAGACAAGATCTTCCCCATCCTCACAACAACCCTGTCAGATAGGTTAGGTGAGCGGTTCTCTAATTTTTTGTACTACCATGGCTCACTTTGTCGGAGTGATGGTTGCATTGTGCCGCAGAATGCCTTGTGGCTTCTGGGTTGTGCCCCAGAATTCAAGTCTGCAAGGCATTCTGGAGTGTGACATGGCCAGTGAAGTGAGTCACATGCCAGAACTATCTGGAAGCCACAAAGCATTCTGGGGTGCCTTGTGGCTTCTTGGTAGCGCCAACCCCGCAACCCACCAGAATTTGGATTGTGACCCCCACAGTTTGAGAACCAAGTGGTTTGGCCAAGATATGGTTACTGGCCCAGTATCACTGGGTTACTGGCAAAGGAAGAGCTCCACCTCTGAGAGTGTAACCGCTGCACCATGCTGGCTCTGTTATGGTCACAGAGTTCTCAAGGGTGGAAAAGGGAAAAGCCAAAATGTATATATACTGAAAGATCAATCTTAGGTAAGGTAAATTACAAACCTATTAAACTTGCACAAATTCTGATTCTGAGTAGCAGTGGAAATTGCTGTGTTGGAAATTGACAGTGGTGGGGACACATTCCAGACTAGAGGACTGTTTAGAACTTCTTGTCCAAAGCTAATTAGTGTCAAACGAGGCTTTTTTTGAGTAGGTGTTTCTATTCATTGCACAACCTTTCAGTTTAATCAACAACCAGGTACGTACAAGTCTTTGAAATTAAGCCAGTTTATTCCCTTTCAGAAGAATAGCTTAAACTGAAGTGCTTCAGTTTAAATGGCTTTTAGATTGTAGCTAGTGGCTCTTAAGACATTTTTTTTTAGTTTTTTAAAGACCAAACCATTTGTCTTCACACTTCTCAGGATATTATTTTTAGTGTGACAGATAGCAACTCCAGCTATCTTCTTTAGTGCTTAGCTCAAAATGCTTCTTTTCCCTCGGTTTAATTTCCTTATTTCATTTTTCATTCTAGAAACATCATACATTTTGTTTTTAGAACTGTTTCCTTTCATAATTGCAGATTAGCATTTGGGTTCTCTCTTTTGGTTCTAAGTCTTATGTGTCTCTGAGCCCAAGCTTATGCATGTCTACTCAGAGGTAAATCCCATTGTAGTCAATGGGGCTTACTCCCAGGAAAGTGTGGATAGGATTGTAGCCTCACTCTCTTCCCCCCCCCCCGCCCAATTGTTTTAACTCATCCAGAATTGCTTCATACAATTGCTTCTTTCCAAAGCATCTAATTAAAGTATTGACTGAACCACTAGTTAATTTCCACTTACTGAGAAAATGTTTCAACTGGTCTGTAGTCAACCAACGCTTTGCATACTGGTGATGAATACATGTGGGAAGCTGAAAGCATTGCACATAATTTCAAGAAATATCATAAGGGTGGGATGACTTTCTGACTTTTGATGCATAATACTGATAAAGGTGAACTGCAGAGGGAACAAAATGTGAATACATGCATGCGCCGCTTAACAACCGTTTGCTTAACGACAGACCACATATATGATGGTAGTAAAAGCACAATATAGATGCTCTTAATGAGGCAATCGCGTCTCCCATAGCCTGCAGCAGTGTCTGTTTATACAACAGTGAGGCTCTTAATGCAAAGAAGAGGCAATCTATCTCCAGTAGCCTGTGCAGCCAACTAGTGTCTGGCAGGGAATGTCTGTTTACACAACAAAGACAATAGATTGGACTGAATGTTCACTTAATGACCTAATCGCATAACAACAGGGATAGGAGAACAAATCGCCATTAAGTGGCGCACAGCTATGCTTCCATTACTACTCTTTTCCAAAAGAAGTGTGCGTTCATGCTCTGTCTCTTTTCATCACAGAAATTCATCACAGGAGAACTTTGTTGTTGAATTAATGGTTATATTAAAAGTAATTTGCTCCTGTGTGATCTCAGCTAGACTTCAGAGTCCAGTTGGCTTTTTTGTTTACGGAGGAACTCCAGGCAATAACAAGTTTCAGCAGACATCTAGAGAGGCACTGGAGGAAGACCCAGGACAAATTTGGATGAATTCAGGCAAGACTAGAACTCAGTGCCTATTCTGCGCCACTGATTCGTTTTTCTTGTCTGCTGCATTGCTGCTGCCGTTGTGACCTGTTGTTTATAATGCTGCAGGAGGATCGGGGAAATTCTTCTAACATCCATTGTGATGGTTTTGCAAAGCACTTTGCAAACAAGGTCACTCAGATTTGACTCAACTTGAATTCCACATTCAGAGTCTATAGCTGTCCCTTGGCCTATGGTCCAATTATTTGGGATTTATACAGCCTGAGGATGTAGATAGGGAGCCTTGGAGATAGGGTGCCTCTGTATCCACAGTTTTCTATATCTGTGGGGGCAGGGGGCAGGCAGGAGTGCATCCCCCCAGGTACAGGACAACTCCTGCCTTTTCTGTAAAGTTTGACTCTTAGGTGCCCAATTTAAATACAGAAGGGTGTTGTTAACAACAATATTTCTTTGGTCCAACCAGCTCCCCCTCCCGTTAACCAGGGAGAGCAGCGCTAAATGTACAGAACAATTGCACAGTGTAAAGGAGGCATGATTTGACATGGAGGTAATACTCCTCCATGAAAACACCAAGCATCAGATGAACCTGCTGAATTTCATTTTTTGCTGGATACATGTTATATTCAGAAGTAGATAATATAATAAGTGTCAAATATAATTTGACGTAGTTTGTTTTCTAGCAAAACTGAAAGGTAGCACCTATTTGGAAAGGATTTTTTAAAAATGTAGAATCGGAACTGGACAGTTATTAAGAACTGGAATGCCCATAGACCTTTCCAGAAGCTTTGTAATCCTATTTTATAGGATTTTTAAAAATTCTATGCCCTGGTGAAGAGCACATCTCAAATTGTGTGGAATGCTTGTTCTTTAAATACATTGTTTTGAATCTATGAATTCTACTGTTTTTGGTTCCTATAACTTAATTTGACAGAATTAAAAAAAAATTATGTCCAGCTTTGATAGAACTATACCAACATAAAATATCCCTAATACAGGAGCAGGTGTAATTTCTTTGAGCAGCAAGACTCCTACAAGCAGTAAGGAAGACTCTTACACAAGCGGCTTTGTTTTCTAGGTAACCCCAATGTTCACATCATTTATTTGCACTCAGATGTTGATCAGTGAAGTCACAGGAATAGGATAAGCTAAATTTCTCATGGATTGCTGTGCCAAAAGTTACCCCAGTGTTCTGAATAGTCCTCATTGTTCTGGTTTTGATCTAACTTAACCTTAGATGAGTTAAATAAGAATGAGTCATATTCTAGACTTCTAATGCACAGGTGGGAGGACTGTGATCACTGTGCATCTCTTACTCCCCATAACCTTGGCGTCATTTCTACCCCACAGAATTCTGCCCTGAAGAGTCCTCCAATCCTCAAACAAGAGAGGAGCTATCACGCCAAGGAGGGCAGGGATTGTCACATCCACACATACCCTTCTATGTGTCCCCTTCGGATACAGCCCAATGAGCTATGAATTTTTTTCTTTTGCCACTTTTAAATCAATGGAAAAAAGACCTACAGTGAATATAGTACAGATCGTGCCTCGTTATCCATGGTGTTTCTGTTTCGGAACCCCGAGTGGATTTTTTTTTAAAGTGGATACCAGTGGAAAAAAAATCTTTAAAGACTCATTTCCAGGTTTATTGTTCTACTGTTGTGGTCCCGAAAGCATTGATATAGACCAGGGGTGCCCAAACCCCGGCCCTGGGGCCAGTTGCAGCCCTCAAGGCCTCTCAATGCAGTCCTCAGGGAACGCCCAGTCTCCGATGAGCCTCTAGCCCTCCGGAGATTTGTTGGAGCCTGCACTGGCCCGACGCAACTACTCTCAAAGTGAGGGCGACTGTTTGGCCTTTCGCTTGAGCTGTGGGATGAGGGCTCCCGCCACTGCTTGCTTTTTCATGTCTGTGATGCAGTAGCGGCAGCAAAGAAAATGCCAACCTTGCTTTGTGCAAGGCCTTGTATAGGCCTTGAGCTATTGCAAGACCTTCATTCATTCATATAAGTTCATCTTTAATATATTCATTTATGTAAACTTATGTAAATTTATTCAAATTTTAAATTTAAATTAATTCTTTTTTTACCCCGGCCCCGGACATAGTGTCAGAGAGCTGATGTGGCCCTCCTGCCAAAAACTTTGGACACCCCTGGTATAGACACTATACTGCATTCAGCTACTAGATGGGGTGAATAATGGAATCTAAGGGAATGAAATTATAATTATATAACAGCACAAAGATAGGAAATTGGATTTTGTTGCTTTTTTCTTTATTACAAGGCATTTAAAGGTGGACCTGGGTATCAGTGGTGAGTTAAATCAGTGGATACCAAATCAGTGGATACCAAGGTCCCACCTGTAAATAGATATTTGGCTAAATGCACTTCAAAGTATGATACTTAAAAATCAGTTGCATCTCTAATTAAGCAAAAAGCAACCATAGGGCATCTGGTGAACTCCATCCTTAGGAAAGCTTACCTTGCCTGTAGCTTAGCTAGAGGGGTGACAAAATGGTAAGTACTGCAGGTGCCGCAATGCACTGTGTAAGTGGCCCATCCCACTTGCCATCAGAGCCATTCCAACCAGCATCAGCAACATGCAGGCACTCGCTGAACCAAATGGTGTCTCCTGCATGTTGCCATCAATACCCAGAATCGCTCATAAGGTGAGTGGGGGGAGGGGCAGCTTACCTAACATGTTGTGGCAACTGCTGTACATTTTGCCTCCCGCTACCGTTTTGCGCTACTGCACCTTGGTTTTTCTGTACTGTAGGTATACTGTAGGTCTAAGAATTATGTTGTATTAGAAGTTATGCAGTTGTGGATTGTAACCAAGAGCTGCTCCTGTAGTTTTTGCCTCCTCTTTTAGGCTTCTGCTGTTTTTATTAGTCTGTTCTCTGTGTGTGTCTCTTTGATCACACCACTGTATTATGTTTAATGTATTTTGTGAATTGCTTTGGAGCTTTGTTGAAAAGTTGGAGTAAATCGTTTGTAAAAATAAGCGTAGAAATTAGAGGTTCAGTTGAAAAAGATATTGGTATAAAACAAGGCTTTAAAGGAACTAATCTTGCTTTTGAAGAAACCAGTCTTGCAATGTCCACAACAATGGGTGCAATCTGCTAAGAACTTCTATGGCATAGTCCTCCATCAATTTCAGTGGGGGCTTTGAAGTGAAAACACTCCTGAATTTTGCCCTTTGGCAATTTGATTGACCTCAGTTAGAAGAGAAAAGAGATCCAAACAGTACCTGGGGGGAAAAAAAGAAGAAATTACTTTAAAGTAGTTTCACCGAAACTAAGAGATAGCTAGCAAACAATCCTGGCAGCTTCTGAATCATTCCTCTGGCATTTTCACTGCCACAATCACAGTGGGGAGGCTGAATGCAATGGCCTGGGCACAGATTCAATTTTAGTCATTTTCGGCATGGGTTTTTCAAGTCTGTGATAATGATTGTTGCAGATTATTCAACACTAGGCAGTTCAAAGTAGAAACAGTTGGAATCTTATAAGGCTTTCTCTGTTAGGGCTGGGCAGTTTTCTTGATAATAGTTAATTGTGGCAAAACATTAAAAAAATCAAACTGTTTAGTAAATCATGGTTTGAAAAAGCTCATAGAAAGAACTTGGATTTTACTCTCTGTTCGCCACAAACTTTATCATTCTGTCATGGCATGATAAACGGGCCACTATTACCATCAAGTGAAGATGCAGATAGGGAAGAAAAAGATTTAGGAATGTGAAATGAAGGCAAGAAGCCCCCTGAAAGGAAAACACAGGTTTTTTGTTTTTTTTTTATGAAGATGATAGATAAGGCAAAATTGGGTTATCCTTATTGTGTAATGGGAGAAAATAATTGCAGTCTTCAATCAGGAAACCACAAAGACCTTTATTGATCTGTTATCTTTAGGATATGTCTAGTAATATTTAATAAAATAAACAGTGACAAATAACTCCAAGGCTTTGTAACTATAATCTTTTTTTTTTATTACACATTTTTGGCAGGATTAAAAGGTATTAAGTCTCCTGATCATGAGTGGTTGATGTGGCATAGTTTAAACACACCTTAAAGGAAGTCGATGCACATTGCAAGTAGGAACAGTATGTTGCCAAATACTTTTAATAAGAGTCAGAGGAGAAAGTACATGTGGTTTCCCCATTTATTCATATTGTGTTCACAATAGAATACGAAATTGTATGTGAGAATCTTTACTGTTCCAAAATGAATGGCACAAAAGCCAAAAGAATATAGCCAAATATGGTGTGTGTTTCTTGGGGAGTTAAATTGTGTAGAAGGTACAGTACATTTCCCATTATGAAGTCCCAGTGGAGTGTTAGGGACCTGGGTTCTTGGGGAGGGGGGGAGACACTCAAAGCAAATGTAAGTTGGCCATTGGTATCCATGGGGAATCTGTTACCAGACTCCCAACAGATACCAAAACCCATGGATAAGCAAATCCATGGGTTGGGTCCTGTAGGTTCTTTGCTTTTATCCAGAGGTGTTCTGAGGCCGCATGTGGCCTCTGCAGTCCTCAGCCTCCCAGACGTGACCAGCGAACACATCCGGACATGTCCAGGAGATCAGGTTCGGAACCTGTGTTGAGTCAGACCCGCAGGTTCTGAATCCACATATAAAGAGGGTCCACCTGTACAGTTACTGCACTAAACAAAAGTCATCTGTTTTGTTCACAACTTTGTGTCCCAAGTGCAGGCTTTTGTCTTTTATATTGGATTTCCATTGTTGTTCTATCAGTTATGCCAGTCTTCATACATTGATCTCTGTTTCCCTGCCTCCTGAGCTTTTGTTTGCCCTGTCCTTTGGAAGAATACCCTTTAACCATTGGGGAAACTCCTTGGGCCTAGTAATTCATAGAAATAAGCAGCCACATAGAAAATACTTTATATGGCAGGTTTTTTGTGAATGCAAATGTCAGTTCGAACATAGCACGCAAACCATGTTTTAGGATTTGTGTGTGTTTGTGACTTAACTTTACCCTGAAGTGTGTTAGCGCAAACTATGGTGAAATGATATTGAATGTGGTTGGTGTTTCTTGGTGGCCAGGGAGTTGTAGGGACATGCAGTAGTTGTACTTTTGCATGCACTTTGGATGAACAAAGTGTTTTCCGTTGCTTCTGCCGCTTGACTTTGCTGTAACTTGTCAAAGTAGAAGGATATTTCATTTCAAGAGTTGGCAACCAAGCCATGTGTCTATTTATGTGAATTACGCTCTACTTTAGAGTAGTTCTTTAATCATTCCCTCCATTTTTTGGTGGTTTTTGTTGAGTCCTCCCCCTCCTCAAATTCTGTGCCATTGCATCTAGCAAGAGTCACTTGATTTTTGACTATGAGGAAATTTTTGTTGGCATCCTTCAGTCTCGGAAGGCTATGGTGTCACGCTCTGAATGGTGGTTCTAGAACAGAGTGTCCTCTCCAGTGCGTGAAGCCTGGGTAAAGTAGGTATGGAGGATAGGCTGTTACCCATGCAGTAAATACCCCCTCTCCATGTCACTGAAATGGTCCAATGGAAAGGCAGAGGCCAATACGGTTGGTTCCAGCGGCGTCGCAGGAGTTGCCAGAACGTGATTGTGTTCAGCCCTGAACTGCCTCAGGGACTCCGGCTCCTGATTTTGCCTCGAGGTTGACTCCTGAAGCCTTTTTCATAACTGGATGTAGCCACAAGGCAGTGGAGGTTTGGGATCAGAGTTTTCCTTCTCTCAGATGAGCTGCCTTCCCAGGCTGACGAGTCCCATCTACCCGGTGAGATGAGGAAATATGAGGAAATATTACTTGCTAAACCTTCCCTTGCTGTAGGAGCTATTTATGATAAAACTAAATTCAGCATAGTGTCCTTCTGGTGGCTTGCTTTTGCATCTTTTACTTGTGAGCCCTTATGAGACAGGAAACTATTTATTTTGCTCTGTAAACTGTTTTGTGAACATTCTTGTTGACAAGTGGTATACAGTAGTGTCTCCAATAAAACTGCTTCTTTTATTGCTGTTTTGCTACAGTTCTCCTTGTCCTGAGTTGATTGACAGTTTCCTGCCTTGTCTCCTATAATGCTATTTCAAACAGTGCTTGGCTTTCTGTCTTGTTGGAGGTATTACTGTAGATACATTCTTAATAACTAAAACAGACATGCTTGAGTGTTCTACAGCGGTGTTCTTCAACCTTGGGGTTGGGACCTCAGTGGGGTCATGAAGCCTCAGTTGTGGGGTAGCGGCAATGTATGGGAACGAAAAAGGTTGAAGAGCACTGGACTAGAGCAGGGGTCTCCAAACTTTTTGGCCAGAGGGCTGCATCATATAAATAAGAGACAGAACTTAGATGAGTGAATAAATGAATGAATGGGCTCATTCATTCAGCCTCTCTGGCCCTTAGAACACCCTCCAGACACAACCAGAGCATAGTTCCTGTCACATTCGGCCAAGTGGGCCAGAGGCTTTCAGGGGACAAGAGGATGACTGCGGGCCAGATAGAAGCTTGCCGTGGGCCGCCTCTGGCCCCTGGGCTGGGGTTTGGAGACCCCTGGACTAGAGCATCACTGGGTAAAGGAGGAAGCATCTGATGTACCCCTTCAGGTAGCAGAAGATTGTGTCCCTGTCCTGTTCATATTCTTAGCAATTGTGCTAAAATAGCTTTCACTACTGTCAGGATTCATGGCAACTTTTCCTGTTCTTTCTAATAAGAATATTCTGTTAGAGTGAACAGTGCCAGGAGAGTGTCATGGGGCAGGGAGTAGGCAGTGACGGGTTGGAGGGGGAAAGAGAGGGTCCTGGGATGGGGAATGGATCGACTGTAAGCTCTCCAGTCTCATACTTCATTAATTTAGACTCTCTTAGGTCATCTGAGGGGACTTTCCTGCAAGTGCCACCTTTCTCCCAGATTAGGGGGATGGCGATTCGGGGGCAAGCCTTCTTGATAGTGGTGCCACAACTCCTTACCTGTACAGGGGAATTAAGATCTATCTCCTCCCTCATGGCGTATTGGCAAGGGCTCAAAACCTTTTTGTTTTGTCTGGTGTTTGGGTGATGGGTTGTCTGCCTCCTGTGCCCCTATAGCAGATCCTTGAGTGTAAATAGTTTAGCCATCCTCTAATTGGTTTTATTTTTTCTGATTTTATTCATTGTTTTTATATGTTGTATATTTTATCTATAAATTGCGAGCTGCCTTGGGCATCTGCTCCAATAGAGGAAA
This sequence comes from Tiliqua scincoides, assembly GCF_035046505.1. Taxonomy (NCBI): domain Eukaryota; kingdom Metazoa; phylum Chordata; class Lepidosauria; order Squamata; family Scincidae; genus Tiliqua; species Tiliqua scincoides. Next base: position 12,778,057 of record NC_089827.1, on the reverse strand, counting down.
GGTGGAATAAAAATATTTTAAATAAAAGAAATGTATGTATATATTGGGGTCATGGCATGAAAAACATTGAAGACCACTGTTCTAGAGTTTTTACTAATTTTGACTTACGCTGCATCAGCTTGAAAACTTGCATTGTCTTCACTTTTGGGTGTAGTCAATATCATTACAATTTCTGTGATGCTGTTATTGAAGCAACAAATGAAATATTTCTCGAGACTTATTTCTCGGGGGGGGGGATGCTTATTGACCCCACATGCTGTTTAGACCCATAAGTAGTAAGAAAAATTTCCCAATATTTGATGTTTTCAGCAGTTAGCATCCTTTAGTCTTGGTGAACTGTGTGCTTATGTTTTAAAACATAATACAGAGGAAATGGGCAAAATACAAAGTGCATGAGTCCATTATATCTGTATCTGAATCAATAGTATTTACTTAGTGCTAATGCACTAACCAGATTACAAGAACTGATGCAGTGGTAATCAATATCAAAAGTGAATAATACTACGAATGGTCTTTGACAAGAAAATGTGTAATGTTTTAAATTTGTATTAGCTAATTACATCAACATTTGTCTCTCTTTACCTTACGTAATGCGCTGCTAGAAGAATCATTTTTCCTGTTTTATCAGTAAATAGAATCAACTGATGGAATATTTCCGGAAACACTTAATATTTAAGGCAAAATGTATACCTGATACCACTGCTCCAGTTTTAACCATTACGTCCATTGATTTCAGAGTTTGGGGTTTTAATGTCTATTAAAATCCATGTCAAGTGCTTTTCAGAAACACCTATTGAATTTTGGAAAGCTTATTTTGAACTCTAGGTTTTTCTAGATATGTTCATAAACTGAGAGCCAGTGTGGTGTAATAGTTAATGTTGGATTGGGACTACCAAGCTGAAATCACAAAGTCGAAATCACTGAGTGATCTTGGACCAGTCACTGTCTCTCAGCCTTACCTACCTATAGGATTGTGTGCATTGGGGAGGGGGAAGGGGAACCATGTACACAACTCTGAGCTACTTGGAGGAAGAGAAGCATAAAAATATGATGAAGAGTTATGTCAGGTAAGGTTTCTCAGATATTCTTATGTAGAAATGAAGGAGTATTGCATAGAACCCGTTCTCAATCACTTTGACAAACATACAAAACAATCACAGCTGTGTGCTATTAGGCCAACAATTTGACTAATTAAGTTGCAGGATTGATAACTCAATCCACTGTAACTCCCCGCGTGGTGGTGCAGTGGTGCCAACATGGCACCTGCTGTATCCCATGAGGGAGTTTCAGTATGTTGAGGCCTCTGTGGGGGAAGGGAATTAGTGTTCTCTTGCCCCAGGGTAAGCCCCAGCTGCTGCCATGGGTCAACTTGGAAATGTGCAGCAATATCATTGGTGTAAGTCCACGTTAGTACTATTCGACTGGTTTCGCTTCCACCTAACCTGCCCACTTCCTGGGCATGATCTGCTTTCTACCCCAGCTCCTCCTTGTTCTGCCCACCCATCCTTCCCTCCCTGCCTCCCGATCCCGATGCGACCTTACCTGCATTAGCAGGCATCCTTGGTCCAGCTTCACACGTACCTGGCTGCTTGCAACAGCCGCAATCTCCAGTGGTGTCACAAAGCATGTTATACTGGCACAACATGTGTTCTGCCAGCATAACCCGTCCATTGGATTAGGCTGTAAGTTGCAGGGAAAAAAAGTTTTGCTCTAAGGATAAAATGCCATGCATCAGACCTGTTTCATTTATCAGTTTGACCTCCTAAAGCTGTTTGCAAAGCAGTCTGAAGACAGCATAAATCTTGTTCTGTGCTGACCTCCGCTAAACCTAAACTCATCTCATGCAACATACAGCTACTTTTTTTTCTCCTTGTGCCTTATCTGCCATGAATGTATTCATGTAAAGAGTAAGGCTCAAACTAGATATTGTGCAATATGCAGTAATGGCTTCCGGGTTTGTTCATGATGTAGTGCCTGGGGGGGGGGGAATTAGGGCAGAACCACTGGTTCTGATCCCAACTGCAATATCCTCCAGCCACTATTGAAAAAACACAAAGCCACTATTTCATGTTACAGATTTTGCACTCTGTGTGAGTGTATGTGTATATGAGAGAGAGAGAGAGAGAGAGAGAGCGCGCTTTATTAAGGATTTCAGCATTATCACAATGTAAGATCAGGTTCTCTGTAGGGACAGTCCTATATGATAGACTGAATTTCTGTAAAATAGGATGTTGTGGTTAGTGTGCAGGGTTTAGATGTGAGAAAAAGCTAAATTCTCTATGAACTTAGCTGTGGTCTCAGCAGTTGTTTTAGGCAAGAAAATTGTTATCTCTTAGTCTAGCTTATCTCAACAGAGAGGTTAGTGCTCTGGACTCCTTGCAAAAAGAGCAGGATATTCTTATAAAATAGATGTAGACCAGAGCTTGAAATGACCTCTAAATTGAAAACAAAAATTTGGAGACATGTATCATGAAGACTTGATCCACAGTGAATTCCAGCTAGCCACAAACTTTTCTATGAGCAAAGTGCAATTTTTAATTTCACATCCAGTTTGGACGTGGATTAAATGTATCTGCCTATACCTCATCCCATTCCAATCTAGACCCACATCAGATAAAACATTTTCTTAATGAGTCACAAATAGACTTTCTGCTATCACTTGTGTACAAAAAGGAAAGTAGTAAAACCAAGCCACGTTCCAGTAGGGGCCTCTCTGAATTACAATATTTGTGGGATTTGTCACAGGAATTTGGCACTGGGGTTATGAACATTTAATCCAAAGATAATTGGGCATTTTCCATATTGTCAGCCAGATGAATAGTTTAGAGAGACTGAGGGGAAGAGGGGAAGTGAACCATATCCCTGAGAGTTTAAGCCAGAAAAGAATTTTAAAAATTAAGCAATAGTTATTATCTGTGGTAGGTTGCCTTATACTTGATACATTATTAGTGTAGTGCTTCCTCCTTGATCATTATCATTATTAGGGAACTTCTCTAGGCATTACTTTTGAGCCACCTCAATGAAATTTACCTCTAATACATCATTGACTTAACACCTGGGCTATAAACAAGAGGACAGTATTAACAAGCCGCCCCCCCCCCATATATTCTGATAGGTGTGGAAGACCACTTAATGAGTATAGTATCAATCATGTCCTAATCTACTTGGAGTTAAACCGTGATGGCTGAACAGATAACTCTTTCAAAGAGGTTGTAGTAGCCTCCTGCATAACCTGTCCCTTTGGGAAACCTGTGACTCAGAACAGTAGGCAGCAGGAGGGGAGGAAATTTCAGAGTACTTGTAAGAAAGGCTGTCCTGGGAAGGTTTCGACCAGAAGCTCAGATCGCTACAGCAGCTATTTTCAACCAGTGTGCCACGGCACATTGGTGTGCCACAGGTGAGAGTTAAGAACATAAGAACAGCCGCACTGGATCAGGCCATAGGCCCATCTAGTCCACCTTCCTGTATCTCACAGCGGCCCACCAAATGCCCCAGGGAGCACACCAGATAACAAGAGACCTCATCCTGGTGCCCTCACTTGCATCTGGCATTCTGACATAGCCCATTTCTAAAATCAGGAGGTTGCGCACACATCATGGCTTGTACCCCGTAATGGATTTTTCCTCCAGAAACTTGTCCAATCCCCTTTTAAAGGCGTCCAGGCTAGACGCCAGCACCACATCCTGTGGCAAGGAGTTCCACAGACCAACCACACGCTGAGTAAAGAAATATTTTTTTTGTCTGTTCTAACTCTCCCAACACTCAATTTTAGTGAATGTCCCTTGGTTCTGGTGTTATGTGAGAGTGTAAAGAGCATCTCCCTATCCACTCTGTCCATCCCCTGCATAATTTTGTATGTCTCAATCATGTCCCCCCTCAGGCGCCTCTTTTCTAGGCTGAAGAGGCCCAAACACCGTAGCCTTTCCTCATAAGGAAGGTGCCCCAGCCCCGTAATCATCTTAGTCGCTCTCTTTTGCACCTTTTCCATTTCCACTATGTCTTTTTTTAGATATGGCGACCAGTTATTTATAAGTAGGGCCTTTGGGGGATGTGAACCCCCCACTGACAGCATGTTATGCCTTGTCAAAAAACTGGTGCTGTGCCTTGACCATTTTAGTGCCTTGTTAGTGTGCCGTGAGATGAAAAAGGTTGACAATCCCTGTCCTTGAAATTGATAATATGTGATGCTATCAAATACCGTTGTCTGAGATAGAATTTAATACATAGCTGTATTAAGTATCTATTGCAAAAAATATAGCCCATAGCTTGATAACTTTATATTTCTAGAATTCTGATGTTGTGATGTCACCTTGCACTGTTACAAGTTGAGGCAAGGCTAATGGAAAAATATCTACAAAACCTGCATTCAAGTTGAAACTTGAAATGACAAAATCTTTATTGTCCTCTTTCTGACTTGCTGTTAAAAGTCTCTTTGCAAATGCCAGAAATACTATAGATCTACATTTGCTTCTTCAGGAACCATTCAGTCATAACAAAATCTATCTTCATTTTAAAAGAAATTTTTAAAGTAAATAGCTGAAGAAAAATTAGCATAGTAGTGGTTTTTAGAAAAGTGGTTCCCAACTTTCAATGGAGCGCTACCACCTTAAGGAAGATAGCGACCCAATTGGAGTCCTGAAGCTGCCGTTAGTATGGCACTTTCAGGTTTCACTGCTACCGCCAAACACAAGTAAAAACAACAACAAAAAACCTCTTTTGGGGGCAGTGGCAGCAAAAACCAAAAGTGCCATACCAACAGCAGCTATAGAACCCCAGTGAGGTCGCTGTCCTCCTTAACGGGGTAGCGTCCCAAAAGCAAAAAATGCGGACGCCTGCACTGGGGTTGTGATTTGTGTTGAGAACTGATATTTTAGATAGCTACAGTTTTGCTATGTTTGTTTCATTGTGTATTGCTCCATTACAAATTCTGGAACAAAGCATATCATATACTTTCCAATATTAAATTGCTTATAGAGATCAAAAGGGTCCCTGTTTATTATCTGGATGGAAGATGCGGCATCAATAGTAACTGAATTCTCTGTTAATAGATTACCATTGAATTGTCAATATAACATGAATGTGCTCTTTTTCTAATGACTGATTCGTAGTGTACTATTGAGGGAGTGAGTCTAAAAGAAAGAGATGCATGTCAATGAATTAGTGAATTAAAAATGAACAAATAATCTATTATGGTAATAGCCATGATAATGTAAAACAGCATTGGCAACATGGATTTTAAGCAATGGGAGGTCAAAATATTCTTGGCCTAATTAAATTTACTTGGCTTCACTATTCTTTTCTTTCTTGACAACACAAGACCCTCTAAGTTTGTTATTGTAATTAAAGTAAAATGGATAAGTACAAATGAGACATATAAATTCAGGTGTGCCCCCTTATCCATGGAGGGGGGTTCTGTTCTGGAACCCCCTGTGGATAGCTGAGACCGCAGGTACAGGCAAATACCCATCCCCGTAGTCCGGGGGGGGGGGCTGCCTCCTGTTTCAGAGACAAGGGGAGGGGAAGCGGGATGTCTGAGTCTTATATTAGGAGGCCAGGGGAAACCTTCCAGGGCATTAAGGCATTCCAGTTTTTCTGTGAAACCGGAAGTTGCATTTTTTATATTGTAGAGCTCAGTCTGATCCCAGGCAGAGGCCAGGGGCTGGTGTCCTTGGCCTCTACTGAGCTCAAACTCCTCTCCAGAGGCAAGGAGAGCTCCCCTTACCTTTGGAGAGGGGGGAGACTCCCCAGACCATAGGGATGGGCGTTTGCCTGTATCCGCAGTTTCAACTATCTGCAGGGAGTTCTGGAACAGAACCCCCATGGATAGGGGGCACATCTGTATTTATATGTCTCATATAAACCCAATCTGCGGATACAGGATCCATGGATATGGGGCCCCCCGTACTGTTTGTTGGCCCAAAGCTAAAATTGCAAAGCTACTGGTAATTGTCCATCTACTCCATTATGCGAAAATTGCTGAAAATGAGCTGAACAACACAGGTTCTTAAGATATTTTTGCTCATTTTATAAAGTTTCTGGGCTCAGTTACTGTAATCAGTAGAGGTGTTTGAAAATGATTTTATTTTTTTACAGATTTCTTGATTTGAAAGAAGTGAAAATGGGTATAAAGGGTATGTTGCATATACCCCTTATACACATAGCCTGAAGGTAATTTTATACAATATTTTAAATAATTTTGTGCATGAAACAAGGTTTGTGCATGAAACACAGTTTACAATTTTATTTCTTTAGGCAAAAAAGTCATGTTGGCACTCAAAGTTTCATATTGCGGAATATTCTGTATTTCAGAATTCCAGATAAATGATGCCCAACCTGTATTTGGTTCAAAATACAGTATCCAGATTTCCAATTCAGATTGAAGAAGTATATTATGCTAACTACCAATCTGTCACCAGTTCCAATTTAAGGTCATGGTCCTGATCTTTAAAGCTGTAAAGCAGGGGTGTCAAACTCATTTCATGCCGAGGGCTGAATGGCATTCATGATGCCTGCTGAGGGCCGGAAGGGATATCATTAGGCAGAAAGTAATGTCATTAAACAGGTCATAACCAAAAATAAGCACTTCTCACTTAGAAATTCATTAGCTGCAAATGACAGAAGAGAAAACACGCAAATCTTTATCATATTTCAAGATATGGGAGAGCCCAATTTTCCTGCAGGCTGCCCTTTCAGCAGTAACACCTCAGCACTGCTCAGCAGCTGAGAGCCTGAGGGCCAAATAAAAAGCTTCTGCGGGCCGCATCCGGCCCCTGGGCCTTATGTTTGACACCCTTGCTGTAAAGTATCTGAGCCCAGGTTATTCAAAGAACCTGCCTGCCTACTGAGATCTTCCTGAAAGATCCCATTCTTGGTGGGATGGTATCTTTCTTCAGAAGCCTAGCAGATGGTCACCAGAGAGAGGGGGGGGGGTTCTTTCACCCATGTTGTTGTACTCCATCCTAATACATGTTAGGATGTATGTACATGGCACCTTCACTTCTGTGTTTTATTTTTTGTGCCAGATAAAATCTGCCCTGTTACCTTGTACCTTTTTAATGACATTTATTAGTCTCTTAAGTGCGTGTGTGTGTTTTGCCTTTTCCCTTAAATTGGAATTAATTTGTGTTCTCCACTGCTGTTTATGTATACATAAGTACTGTGCAGGTTATCATATAACAGATTACACTTCTGTTTAAGAGTGGAATGAAAGAAAAGTGGTTAGTGCAACAGTTATTTTCCTAAGACAATCCTGTGCAACTGTACTAGTTGCATAGCACATGGCCATAGCATAACCACAAAAATTATAATGCCATTGTACAGGTTGAAGGTAAGGCCACATCTGGAGTATTGTGTACAGTTCTGGTCGCCACATCTCAAAAAGGATATAATGGAACTAGAAAACATGCAGAAAAGAGTCGACCAAAATTATTACTGAGCTGGGGCACCTCCCTTATAAAGAAAGGCTTATAAGGAAACTTTTGGGGCTCTTCAGTCTAGAAAAAAGGAACCTGAGGTGTGACGAGACTGAGACGTACAAAATTATGCAGGGGATATATTAAGTGGATAGAGGGGTGTTCTTTTCCCTCTTTCACAGCATCAGAACCAGGGGACACCCACTAAAATTGAGTGTTGGGAGATTTAGAAAAAGACAAAAGAAAATATTTTTTTTCCAGCATGTGATTAATCTGTGTAACTCCTTGCCACAGGATGTGGTGATGGCATCTGGCCTAGATGCCTTCTAAAGGGAACTGGACAGATTTTTGCAGGAAAAGTCCAACACAGGGTACAGGCCATGATGGATATGTGTAACCCCCTGATTTTAAAAGTAGGCTGCCTCAGGATGCCAGATGTAAGGAAGAGGCAACAGGATGCGCATATTTTGTTGTTTTGTGTGCTCCCTGAGGCATCTGGCGGGCCACTGTGCAATACAGGACTAGATGGGCCTTTGGCCTGATCCAGCAGGGTTCTTTTTATGTTCACAGTAATGCTGAGATCTGTTTAGCCATTCAGAACATATATTCCATAAAATACATCTATATCCACTTTCAAAAGTAATGTCTCTGTCAAATGGCTCTTCCTGAAGATGTTCCCCCCTCTCTTGATGCTCCTGAGTGATTAGCTGTAACAGGTCTAATTTTCTTACAGATGTTTTCAAGAAACTCCACCTACTGTGGAGCACAAGATGAGTATCGGGTAGAGGTTACTACGGCTTTGCAACGGATTGACTTGTTTGCACAGCAGTTCAACACAGTCCTCTTAACTTCCATATCTGTCTTCACCAAAGGGGATCTTACCATAGCAAATCTTGGAACATCTGAAGGCCGATTCATGCAGGTAAGTAATTTCCCCCCTCCTCTTTGCAACAACTTCAGCTAAGTAGAAAGAAAACATAATGTGTTGAAGGAAGGAAGGAAGGAAGGAAGGAAGGAGTCCTCATTTTAATGGGAGGTGGAAACTGATTCTACAACAATGTGCTCAAAGACTTCAGTTAAATGAGAATTGAGAGAAAACAGCACTGTGGAATAAAAACAGGCTTCTGCTAGGTTGCCAAATTGATCTGGGTGGATATCTGGTCTATTCCTAAGGTCTGGTTTTTCTCTTTGCCTTAGGGCTACTTGTGCTCTGGGCTTTATTTAGCCACTGTCTCTTCCATGCAGCTGTGTGTGCTAACTTTCCTCTTTTCTAGGTCCTTTGTGTTCCGTATATAGCCAGCTATTCATTTGGTGATGGGTGATGACATTATTTTGCCTGTGCTGTTATCTCGCACATTATTATCTGTTCCAGTCAGCAGCTAGTACTCCTTTCCTTTTGCTGCTGTGTTGTGATAGGCTGCAGTTTCATAAGTGCTGCAAATCCTTAAGTGGCACAAAGCTCCTATAAATTTCCATTTGCTTGGTCTGTAGTAGGCAAGGAACTTGTCTTACATGGGTTCAAGCTGTGGAACTGAATATGCCCTTCTGGGGTGGTGATGTGTTAAATTCACATTTTTCAGCTGTGTAGTGGAACGATTCACTGTAACCTAGGCTGCAATTTATTTATTTATTTGATTTATATTCCGCCTCTCTTCCTGAAGAGCACCCAAGGCAGCTAACAATCAAACATTAAAATAGAGAATAAATTACAAATAAACATTAAAAATAAAAACAATTAAAAACAAGATAAAATACACAGCAGTCAGCAAGCCTATCCACACTTACCTGGGAGTAAGCCCCATTGACTGTAATGGGACTTACTTCTGAGTAGACATGCCTAGGATTGGGCTCTTAATTCTCCATTGAAATGAAGTGGAAGAGCATAGACACTGTTGAACAAGAACACAGGTAGAAGGTGCATCTTGGGAAACAACTGACCCAGTGTAAAATCATCAAATTAAGACATAATCGTATTGGAGCTTGCTAAACTACATTGGACCCTCCTAATCTGCAGGTTCAGCACCCACAGATTTAACTCAACGCAGGTGTTAAGCCTGTATATGGAGGGTCTCACGGACTTCCCAGATGTGTCCAAAACTTCCAGTCACAGGGAGGCTGCATGCTGCCCCTTTGCACCTCAGAAGGCCTTCAGAGAGGCACTCTTGGTCGTTGGCGTGCCCCCCCCCCCCGGCACGGATTTAATTATTTGCTGAATTTGGTATCCACAGGGGATTCCAGAACAGATCCCCTGCGGATACCGGGGCCCAGTGTATCTGAATTCCCCGCACAGTCATGGACTGAGCTTTGTCTTATTAGCTGGGTTCGTGCAAGATTTTGGATCCGTGGAAGGTGTTGAATTCCATTTTCAGGCACTCTGCATAACATGGAGTGATTAAAATATAGCGATTTACTCAGTTGGCTTCAAGTAATAATAATAAAATTACTTGGCTTCAAGTAATAATAATAAAATTCACCTTTTTCGGTTAGGCCTGCTTTTATCTTTAGTGAATGTTCTGCACTTTAACATAAAAAGATTTTTGTACTTCTATAGGAGATTCTGAATGGTAAGATTTTTCCCACTTTAAAATGTTCTTAATATTGATTCACTTCTTGAGATAGATCTTTTCACTCGGCATTTTGCCCCCCATCGCACGGAACGCTAAAAAATGCAGCACAATACTTCCAGAGCACGTTTCCTTTTGTAAGGCCAGCAAATGGATCAAACGGAATGCTATTGTCTGAGTTAACATACTGCTATTAGCAAAAGTATTTCCATCCACTGAATTAGACTGGATTGAATTACACAGCAAAGTTATCATCAAGATCATATTCTAATAACCCATGGAGTCTTTATTTCTCTCTTTCCCCTGAGCAGCCCTAGGGCCTGACATATCCAACAGTACAGAATGCACCACCTGCTTTTAGTGCCTACTAACAATATAGCCATGAATCTTGGCCTTAATATAGCTTTCCTTGAGATAATTTGGCAGATAATTTGGACAGTGGTGGAAATGCTACGTGTCTAGGATATTGGAATAACAGCATTTTCAGAATGCAGTGTTGACGTAAATAAACCTTCTCACTCTTTTTTACTACTCAAGTGGTTAGCTAGGATATAGCCGCAAATGTGCTCTTTATTTATTTATTTTCACATTTGTGTCCTGCTTTATCTCCTAAGTGGGCATTCAAAGTAGCTTACGAAAAGTCAATAAAACATAAAATACAATATAAAAAATATAAATATTACTAGTCCCTAAAAACAGCGTATAATCTGAAAATCTCATTAAAAGCCAAGAGCAAGGAGCAAAAAACCAGCAAACATTAAAAAGAACACAAGCCCATAAAACAAACTTTTAAAAGCCTTAGGACCGAATCCTATCCAACTTTCCAGTGCCAGTGCAGCCACAATGCAGCCCTGAGGAAAGGGAACAAATGTTCACTTACCTGGAGGAGGCCTCCATGACTTCTCCCGTACTGCAGGATGCAGCACATGCCTCAGTGGCATGGCTGTACCAGTGCTGGAAAATTAGATAGGATTTGGCACTTAAACATCCATATTAAAAAGCCAGAACCTCAGAAGGCAAGAGTAAAAAGAAATGTCTTTAAGCCCACCGAAAAATCACTAAGGCAGGGTGACCAAATGCCATAACCGTAGAAGAGCACAAGGCACCCCAAAATGTAGGACATCCAAGAAAAATGTAGGACCCGACAATATAAAAGCTGAGAACACTTGTGTATTAATTTCATGTGGTTAATTTAAACACCATATTACTTATTAAATTTAAAGCTATACTACATATAATTTTTTACATATAATTTACTAATTTCAAGAAGGCTATGCACTGCCCACTCACTGGGAAAAGGAGGACATTTAAGTTTTTTCAGGACACAAGGCTAAAAAAGAGGTCTGGAAAAAAAGGACGTCTGGTCACTTTGCTCTTAGGAGGGAGTAATTCATAAACTGAGATGGAGGGAATTGCATAGAGTAGTTGCCACTGTGGAGAAGGCCCTACTCCTTGCCACCACCCCACCTACCTCCATAGGCAGCTGCATTCGTAAAAGGGCCCTCTCCAGTGACTGGAGAGGACAAGATGGATTATATGGAAGAAGGCGGTTTCTCAAATATCCTGACCCCAAGCCATATAGGACCTTATCAAGTACTATTGTACAGCAAATGAGAAAGGAGTTTATATGTAATAATGTGTGAAAGAACAATTAATAGAAAATCCAGTTTGTAAAGACCCAGCCATTTATGTTCACTTTTTGAGACCCAGCTGACTTAACTTCATGATAACCTTACAGTTACATAACTGAGAAAACCAAATGAACTCTCACTTGGTTTACAAACTGATATGATTCAACCCAAGCCAAGTGTCTTAAAATGTCACTTGTGCACAGGTGCAAAAGGATGTATTTCTTTGTTCCTCTGTTCAGTGGGGCAAGCAGCCTACACTGTGCAGCCTACACCAGTGGGGCAAGCCGCCTACACCGGGGCAAGCAGCCTACACACAAGGAAGCTGCTTGAACCTTTCACTAATGAGACTATGTCATATCTCTGAAACTAGATGTGACAGGGCAAAACTGAAACATTTTTTGGAATCAGCACCCCAAATTCATATAAAGCTACCATAAATTTTGGCAATTGTCACTGCCTAGTCTGAGGATACTGCACAATAGCAGCAACCAGGCATGGAGCAATGGCCTTTCGCCATTTTAAAGTTGGCAGTCATCTTATGGCAAATAGATGTCAGCATACAGCATACAAGTGTCTGACCTTGGATTACAGGGCAGCCAAATCTGTGCTGGCCCACTGGGCCACAGTTATGTTGCAAAAAGCATTTAGAGTGCAGCGCAATCCTATTCATGTCTCCTCAGATGTAAATCCCATAATAGTCAATAGGGCTTACTCCCAGGTATGTGTAGATAGGATTGCAGCTTCAGGTTCTGATCCACATTATGAGTTATCAGATTATTTAGCATATAGATTTCTTTTTTTTTTGTTAATAAGTTAGCACTGACTCATTCACAGTAAGCCAATGAATATTACATATCCACGTGTCATCTGAATAACATCAAGCAGACTGAACAAAAAAATGAGAAATTTTAAATGAGTGAAGTAATTTGGATTCTCTCTCTCTCTCTCTCTCTCTCTCTCTCTCTCTCTCTCTCTCTCTCTCTCTCTTCCTAATTAGTTTTTCTAGAACAAAAATATTTCTTGAGTACAAAGTTGTGTGCAGTAAAGTAAGCACTTTAGTTACTGAAAACATAACTTTTCGGTTAGTTTTTATTTTGAAGTTCAAAACCACTTTGTTGACTAGACAGAGAGTGTAAAATTTATCATTCTAACTGCTGAAGCCAATTAAATATTAGGCTTAAAAACAGTTTTAATCTTTTAGAGGGCAGATTGCAATCTAAGAGTCTTTCTTCAAAGTGAGCAATAGTTTGGACAAGAGAGAACAGCTCTTTCCCTGCTGGAGCACTTGCAGCCCCAGTCACAAGCATCATTGTTTTGGCTACACCAAAAGTGTTAAACTTGTGTTGGTCCCTGAATATCCTTGACTTCAGAGTTAATTCAATATTGTTGAGTTTCTGTTACAAAACAGACTGCTAATAATTTTTACTAAGACAGCTGCCATGCATGAGAAAGGAAAGAAAAATGGTTTTACTTCCTCTCTAAGCTGGATGACAAGCTCTTTGCAAGATTTTTTTCTCTCCCCCCCCCCCCCCAGTTTGCAGCTGTTTCTGCCTCTTAGTATTGTGAGTGTTTTTTGGTCTGTGGCTGGGAACACAGTCTCCAAGTACAGCTGTTGGGTGCAAAGTGACTTGGGTATTTCACGACTGTGGTTTGATTAGAAAGAATGATGCTGTCACACTAGCAGAATTATAAGTATAAATCTGGATTTTCAGAGGTGAAGGCTGGGTATTGTCCTTTGAGGTCATAGCAGCTATGTGAAATTGCACCATAAACTGACACTTTAATTATAAAAAATTATTTTTCAGTTGGTTAGTCTGTCACAAAAATTACCATAGTAAAATGGGCTGTGATTTTATTAACTTGGCAAATGCACTAATCCACAAAGTTTTGTTTTTTTCTTAATTTCCTCCAAAGGTCTTGACAGACCTCTGAAAAAGTCATAGAAAATATCTAGGATATTAGAAGAACAAGTTGTAACACTCTCTCCACACATCAAGTCCATGCTGATTGTAGATTCATTAATGCAAAAAATGTTGCCATGATCAGCCTGTTCTGTTGTGGTAGGAAACCTCTGGAAAAAGGTCTTCCACAGGGTTTTAAGAAAGGTGGAACTGATGCTAAGCCTCTACAGAAATCCAGAAGTATAATAAAGAAGGGAAAGTATAAGCCACCTGAAGAATGGGAGAGCAGGAAATTGCCAAGAGGCAATTAATGTATTGGGTGGAACAAAAGAGCAGCAGTGAGGTGAATTTAGGGCCAAACTATACTTTGGTTGCAGTCTTCCTCTTATTTGGGAGTAAGTTCAGCTGAACTCAGTGGGACTTGCTTCCAAGTAATCATACATAAGACTGCACATTTATATTAAATGCATAAATACACATTTAAAGTACTTTTGGCTCTGTATTTTTACTTAAAGTGCAGGTGGGACAGTTCTACAGGGCATGAGGAAGAGGGAGTATTTAACTTATGGTTGATGGTCCTTTACGGTAATAACCCCCAGCTACCTGATTGGCACAGATGTAATTTTCCCTCCTGAGGGGTGCTGGAGGAAGTAAAGAGAGAGCACTTATTTATGTTATGTGTTTATAGACAACTTTTAAATAAAGAGTTTTCAAAACTGTTTACAAAAGAAAGGAATGAGATGACTCAGTCTCAAAGGGCTCACAATTTAAGGACCCTACTTTGTAATCTGACCAAGCTCTTGTACCTTATTATTTGTGTAGAAATGAAGAGAAAATAGATGGTGTGCCTTAGGCAGTTTGAATTATTACTTTAAACAGATAAGATGTTATCAGTCTTAGAGCTATTAGCTGTGTTATCAGAAATTCCTACAAGTATTTTATGATTAAGAGAGAACCGCATTGTAAAAGAATATGGCAATAAGGCAAAAATTATCAGTTAATATGACCAGCAAACTGATTTTATTGCACCTCTGATTTCACTTGCATAAAGTACTCAGTCTCATATGATTGGCCAACATTGCCACATCTTTAAAATAATTCCAAATGCGTCTAGTGTGGCACCCTCATTTACGGCATCTTCCCAACTCCTCCAGTCGCAGCATTGCACCCAGATAGTTCCTGTCGCAGTTGTACAAAGAAAGTTCCAAACTTTAAGCTATAATCACTCCAGCAATCACTCCACGTTTCCACCAGATAATGGCTAGTAAGTATTGTAGGAATGGGGAACAGTAACCCATCCTTCTGTGATGTCACACCTTTTAACAGGAATTTCTGTTTGGGAGAATGTAATATGTGCCTTAAACTGTAGAGAGAACCACAGCAGAAATATGCCCTGTAGCTCACATTTTCAGTGCTCCCTCCTGTTCAGACTTGCTTTCTGCCTTCCTCACCTTATCAGTGAAAACAGTTTTATCTGCTCCTGAACATGTTTGTGCAGTGTTCAGAATAATGGAGTGCCAAATTTCTGATTGCTTTAGTAATGCAAAATAAATTCATGGACCCTTCTGCACTTATGCAAAGGTATTTCTCTCTCTCTCTCTCTCTCTCTCTCTCTCTCTCTCTCTCTCTCTCTCATATGCTGCACCTTCTTTCTTCATGTTACCTTGCCATGGCAAAGGCAATACAGAATTGTTCAGCCTAGTCTTTTCCCCAAAACCCTCCTCATAACTAGAAAGCAAAGCATTACTGGACACTCAGGAGTGTGTTTGTACATATTTTCATAATAGTGTTTGACAGGCCTACAACTTTTCAAAGTGTATTGTATACAAACTAGGGCAGCAGTTCCCAAAGTTTACCGTACCATGACCCAATGATCCGTGCCATGTTTACCGATCCCAAGTTTACCCAATGATCCCAAGTTTACCATGCCATGACTCAAAGTCCCAGTGATCCTGGTGGTGCCAGGGGAGGTCCAAGAGGCGTCTTCCAGGTCGTGCCAGGCCGGTGACCCTCTCTGTTGGTCTCTGCAGGCCTCAGGATAGCCCATGGAAGCATCAAAAAGCCACTTCAGGTTTGCCTCCAAAAACTGGAACTAACCTCCAAAAACCAGAAGTCACTTCCAGACACTTCTGTGGCCTGTTCAGAGACCTACAGAGGCCAATAGAGTGGCTTGCCAGTCATGACCCACACTTTGGGAAACCCTGACCTATGGTGTATTTTTGTCTTTTATGCTGCTAGTCTGGGATAGATCATATGTAACTTGCCTTAAATGAGTCCTGAAAGTGTTTTAAGAAAGGATGTATTCCCCTAACAGCTGGCTGTAATTCCTGACTGAAGTTAACTTGGATCAAATTCACTTTCAAGAGAAGTGTACAGACTTGGTTTTGATCAGTGTAATTCTCTGAATTTCTGCCCCATTCCAGGTACTGCATCAGTCAGCCAAGTTTATGGACTGGGAGGGAATATTTTGATTAAAGTAATCAATCAAAGTACCTGGAACCACGTGACTCTATTTAAGCCATTTCTGCCCAACGCTGCATATACTCAACATAGACAAAATGTTTCCCCTGTGGGCTAGGCAGAAATGGAATAATGAAACCCTTTTTTAAATGTTTGGTTTGGCTTACTGGTTTAGGGGAGTCAGTGCAGTCTAGCTACCTCAGCCCTTACAGAGTTTGGCATTGAGAAGCTTGGATCGGCCAGCACCAGCCCACAGCTTGAAGTCAGGGTGGGAATGCCTGCCCCAGGGAATTGATGGTCATTTGCTGTCTT
This sequence comes from Tiliqua scincoides, assembly GCF_035046505.1. Classification (NCBI taxonomy): domain Eukaryota; kingdom Metazoa; phylum Chordata; class Lepidosauria; order Squamata; family Scincidae; genus Tiliqua; species Tiliqua scincoides. The sequence goes on along the minus strand of NC_089827.1, from coordinate 12,761,777 downwards.
CCTAAAGTCAGCTACCCACATTTAAGGGGGAGGAGTTTCAAGTCTCTCTCATCACAGGTTCTTTCCTTCCTGTAATTGTTTTCAATAAAGTGGCCCAGTTTAACTCAATTATCGATCTATTGTGTATATTGGAGATGTGTAGGCAATATTTATTTATTTATTTATTTATTGAATTTGCAACCCATTTTTCTCCCTGAAAGGCACCCAAGGCGGCTCGCACTTAAAAAAAAATTGCACAAAATACATAAAACTGATAAAAATACAATAAAACTGTAAAATAGATAATAGGAACAATAAGGCCAACAGCAATAAAATTAGCAGTACAGAACAGTTATTAAAGAGCAGCCATCATGCCCTCTATCGGGCATCAAGGGCTTTCTGGAATAAAAAAGTCTTCCCTAAGGTTAGCAATGAAGAAGCTGTTCTCATCTCAAAGGGAAGCGAATTCCACAGTACAGGTACCACTCCTGAGAAGGTGGTAACCTCTGCCATCCCCCTAACCTCTTTTGATGACAGCACAAGCAACAGGGCCCTCTCTGATGACCAAAGAGAACGGTTTAGACTATATGGAAGAAGGCGGTCTCTCAAATACAGTGGTCCCAAGCTGTTTAGGGCTTTAAGGATCAAAACCAGCACCTTGAAATGGGCCCGGAAATGAACCAGCAGCTAGTGCAGCTACCAGAACAGGGGCTGACAGAGTCAAACTGCCGACTTCCAACAACCACACGAGCGGCCGTATTCTGCACTAGCTGCAACTTCTGGATTGTCTTCAAGGACAGCCCCATGTAGAGCGCATTACAGTAGTCTAATCTTGATGTCATCATGGCATGGACCACCGTGACCAGATCTGACTGAAGCAGATATGGCTGCAGCTGGTGCACCAACCGAAGCTGGGCAAAGGGGCTCCTGGCCCCAACCAACACCTGGGCCTCCAGAAGCTGCTGTGAGTCAATACAAACACTTGAAGTCTTCAGAGTAATCTGTTATATTCACCAAATTAAGATTTTCACATAGATTACATTAAGAATACTGTGTATGTGTCCTTTTTACAAGGATATGCTGAAAATCCTGCAAAAGACAGTGAAGTTGGCAATAGTTGTATCTGTTTGGCATAATAGCCTACACCTGTCAGATAACCATGGAGAAATAACAAAAGCAGAGCTTGGTTTGGTTTCAAGGAAAACCTCTTGAGATGCAAACAGAATAACACAGTTATAATAGTCAACACTGCCATTTTCAATGGTATCATTAGGGGATGTGGGGGTGCGGGCCACATGGGGGGGTGACACACTACTGGCCAAAATTTTTAAAATCTTGGTATTTTCAAATAATACCATATGTTATATCATTCGATATGTAATTTCATGCAGAATACAGTGAAACAAACCACGCTGAAATATCTCTGTTCTATCAAAGGCTGAAGCCAAAGTCCAGCTGGGAGGGACAATGGTGCACCACCATGGCCACCACCCGGGGCACTGCCCTGCCCACTGCATGGGAGGAAGTCCATCATGGGGGTGATGCACTGGTCTCTTGCACCAAGTGATGCAAATCCCAGTGACACCACTAGCTGATTTCCCATTGTTATAGTCTCTGCATGCATTTTTAATTGAAATAATGGTGGTCTTCATATGCAGACATATGTAATTACGTTTTCTGACTTTATATTAGGCTCAATTGGTAGTAATGAAAAATGCTGGAAAGAAGGTATCAATGCATCTGGTATCTATGCACTTCAAGCTGATTACTCACACCCAGCATAAATGAGACATTAATCTCTTGATCTTGCCTTCCCTATTCGCCATCACCATAGACGGGAATAATTGAAATATTCTGAGCTGCTGTGAAAAAACTTCTGCACATATGTCTGTCATTATATTTTGTGCCAAAGTGCATCTATCAGCAGAGCTAGCATTATAAATCTCTAACACAGTCATTTAATCAGGAGGCTTTTGGTTTGTCTTGCTTGGCCCAAATACAATAGAGTTGTTTGTGAAGAATGCAGGATAAACTTGAACTATTTTAGATCTGATTCAGGTACTTGGCAAGGTTTTAATAGCAACCTCAGTGCTGTCACCATTTTGGATTTTGAACACATTCTCAGTTCTTTTAAATTATACTTTAAATTTATCTGGGTCTGATCAGCACCTTGGTGAGAAGCCACCAGAACTTCTACATATGCTATCTTGAGTTACATACACACATTCAAGTAATAATGATAATTGGCCTTTGTCTACTACAGTGGTCCTCAAACTGGATGGCAATCCACCAGCCAGGGGAGCACTTGTCCCTGCTCCTTTAAGTGGTTAGGGGGGAAGGCAGCAATGCGATCCCCAGGACTGCGCGGCTGGGGATGGAAGGGTGTTTTTTTTTTTTTTAAACTTACCTGCAGCCAGCATTGCAATCCTAGATCCTCCCTGTACCTGCATAAGTCTTAAAAAAAAAAAAAAAAAAAAAGCACTTCTGGTTTTTGTGACAAAACTGGAAGTGCTCTTTTTCTTTTTTCTTATTTTAGATTTTTGGAGGCACAGGGAGCCCTGCGGAAGGCTCTCCAGACCTCCCAGGCACCCCAGGACTGCAGCACTGGTTATAGGTAGGTTAAAAACAAAAAAACCTCCCCCCCCCCAGCAACACGATCCCCAACTCCCACCCCTGCACACACTTACAGTGCTCCCAACTCCTTTATAGGAGTTTTGGAAGCACTAGTGTAGTGTTTTTTGAGTGTTCAAAGTGCTTCACATAAATAACTTTGATTTAATCCTTACAACCACCTTGTAAGGTATTATTATCTCCATATTGTAGCTATAAGCTGAGAGGGACTGTCTTCCCCAGGGTCAACTAGTAAATTAATGACATATGTGAGATTTAAGTTGGGCGAGTTTTGGTTCACAACTCACAGCCCAATTCACCAGGGCTGCAGCACTGATCTCTGGTGTGCTACCCTAGCAACAGCCAATGTGGAAGTACTGGAAAGGACTTTGTGGCAGCCGAGCAGAGGCAGGTGCTGTCATGGAGGTCAGTGTGGACTGGTGACCTTCCCACTAGTCAGAGAGGCACCAGGTGCCAATGGCAGTAAAGTCATTGCTGAGCAGGGTTGGAGGCATTCTGGGGTGGGAGGAGAAATGAGGAGATGGTGGGGGGCGGCAGACTAGGCCCAATAGGGGGCGGGGATTGCAGCAGGGGCAGTTGCTGGATCCTATCCCCCTCTTCCTGGCCCAGTCTGCAAACCTGGGGCTGCACATGCCTACACCAGCAATTTTGCTCGTGCAGGACCAAGTAGCCCCATAGCAGCTATTGGGGCTTTTCCCGGGGCAAGGGGACAAAAGTCCCCTTATCTAAGGGAGACTTCCTGCAGCATCATTGCCTACGCTGGATATACCAGAGGTTGTTTGGGTGCCATTGCATCTTGGCATGGGCAGTTCAGATAGGATCGAACTGTCAGTGTTTTAGCTCTTAGACTGTACTCACTCAAAAACTTGGCACAACTTGTGCTTCTGCAAGACACTTACTATGGCCTTACAAGATTGCTTGTGGTATGCAGAGCATAATTTCTGAAACTTTCTAAAATGGAATATACATCCAGATTCTAAAATGCTGATAAAAAAAATGAGGCTGGAATGTCTTGAAAATAATCAATTCCCATCTACCCAATTCCTTTATGAAAAAGTGACTCCAAGTATTATTATTATTATTATTATTATTATTATTATTATTATTATTATTAACAGTATTTATATACCGCTTTTCAACTAAAAGTTCACAAAGCGGTTTACAGAGAAAAATCAAATAAGTATCAGGACAATTCAGGAGTGACAGTGATAAGGAAAGACTGCAAACCTTCAGACTGATATGCTTGCTATAAATAGTCTTTGGGGGATTGGCAGCGGCCCCAGCCTGGCCCCAGGATAGCAGTGATGATGGTGCACCATTTGCACAAGCAGTACATGGATGGCGTTCAGTTGGCATTGCCAGGGCAAAACTTCTTTACCTACTTGGAATTTCTGCTTCAATGAAAGTGAATCCTTGTTTGTTGAAACAGTGAGGAGCTCTCTGGAACCATGGAAACAAGACCCCCAACTTCTGGCATTGTTCTACAGATGCATCCTAGCAGTCTTTTAAGGGTTAACTCAGTCAAGTAATAAAGTTTGGCAATAAGAGGAAGCCTGACTGAATGATAGAAAAGCATTCCTGGCATTTTGTAGCAGTGGGCACTCAACAGAAACATGGCTAATGATCCACTATAAAAGTATTTGCAGCTGTGGATTGACTTCTCTCCTTATACCAACATCCTTCACACAGCTTTTATTTGTTCATTTTTTTCCTCACTCTCCCCTGGCCACAAAACCAAGACACATCTGAATTATATTGTGTCAAATTCGCATGTCACTTAAAATTATGTATCTTTATTGATGTTCCCCCCCCACCCTGCATTGTCAGACAATGACCACAAGACTGTATAAAGGTTTGCCTGTAAAACATTCTGTTGAAGCAATCATAATTGAGCATGGGATTTCACATCTCTGGCAACAGTCTCTCAAAGCTTATTTAGAGTTGCCTGATTGACTTGCTGGGACTTCTCAGAATTTGTAACTTGAGGAATTAGGCTGTACCACCACTGAATTTTTAATAGAACATAATTGAACCCTATAATAGCAATTAGATATTTACCTTAAAAAAACAAAACACTTTCATGTCAATTATGGGTAACCTAATGACCTCTAGACTGCCTCTACAATGGTAAAACTGTTTTTAGAACAATGACTTAGGGCCAAATTCTATCCAATTTTCCAGTGCTGGTACAGCTGTGACAATGGGGCATGTGCTGCATCTTGTGGGGAAGGGGGGCAATCAGGGAGTCCTCCTCCAAGTTAGGGAACATTTGTTCCCTTTCCTCAAGGCTGTATTTCAACTGCACCTGCATTCGAAAGTTGGATAGAATTGGGCCCTTAATTGTGGACACACTGTAACAGAATTAAATACAGGTTGTGCCTTGTTAACCACTGATTTGGTATCCACTGTTTTGACTCACCACTGATATCAGGGTCCACCATTAAATGCCTTGTAGCAAGGGAAAAAAGCAACAAAATCCCATTTCCTACCTTCACACTGTTAAATAATTATAATTTCATTCCATTAGATTCCATTATTCACCCCATTTAATGGCTGAAATCAGTATAGCGTCTATACCAATGCATTCTGGGGGGACAATGGAGGAGCAAGAAACCTGGAAGTGAATCTTTGAAGCTATTTTCCCACTGATTTGGTATCCGCTGTTTTTTTAATCCACTGAGGGTTCTGGAATGGAACTCCAGTGGATAACGAGGCACGACCTGTATAATTCTCAGTATGTGTATCTGAAATTATCCGTAAACCATTGTTGAAATTCTCCATCTAGCGATTTTAATAGAAACATACCTTGAGACCCAAGCAATTTTTAAGGTTCTGTGTAGGTCCTGCAAGTTCATTACTCATCATGCAATATAGTTTTTTAATTTAGAAATTAAGGGTAAAGCCTCCAATACAAGGCCAGCCTTGCCATGAAGCAACCTGAAATGGTCATGTGGAATAGCACGCTTGCAGGACTGATAGATGGATAAGCCCACAGTCCATCTGTCTGCCACCCTTTCCAGCCCACCACGCCACCCACTGGGTGCCACAGTCCGGACTTGTTGAGAGCAAGTAACCGCAGTAGTGGCAGCCCCCTTCTTCTTCCTCCCCCTTCTTTCTTTCTGCTGCTAGAAGGAGAAGCAAAGTAAAAAAACTGCCAAGGCTCCAGATCACCTCTCCTCACTACTTGGTGCTTACAAAGATGAGATGACTGAGTTCCCAGCATTCCCTATTCCTCCTCGTTTCAAAGAAAATTGGTGCAGAGCAGGGAGGTTGCATGCTGTGCTCTTCATAAGTCAAGGGAAGTGCAGATGGGTCACACCTGCTTGTTTGGCCGGCCTCCCTCCCAGTGCTTCTATGTGAGCAATCAATTGTGTGCACAGACTTATTACTTAACTCAGGGCCCAATCCTATCCAATTTTCCAGCACTGGTGTAGCCGCAATGCAGCCCCAAGGTAAGGGAACAAATGTTCCCATACCTTGAGGAGGTCTCTGTGATTGCCTCCCCAACAAGGAAGCAGTGCATACCCCATAGGCATAGCAGCACCTACACTGGAAAATTGAATAGGATTGGGCCCTCAGTGGTTTCCAAAATTTTTAAACTAGCAGCTCCCTTGACCTACTGGGCCATTGGCCGCAGCTCCCGATTAGGTCTATAATCCTATACGTTGTATAGGGTGGCAGGTTTTTTCTAAGGATTCCATGGCTCCCCTGGGTGGTATTCTGAAACTCCCCTGGGAGCCACAGATCATAATTTGGGAACCACTGACTTAATTAATGGCTTATGATTCAGGCTTAACTAACGGCTTATGATTCTGGGCAATGTGCCATCCTGCTCCCGTGATACAAGGAGGCACATTCCTGCAAAGCTGAGCACTATGTGAAACAGCACTCTAGGAGGCACTGTGGTGGATAAGGTAAGAAATTGGCATTGATTGGTCTATGCTAATTAGAATTCATTTCATCCATTGGCTGCAGTAGCTGTCAGTCGCTGTAGTGCTGTAACAAAATAGTGCTAAAGAAAGCAGTGTTTTGGGAGGTATTACCATATACCTGGGGAATCCTCCATACAAGAATGACTCCCTTATTTTTGAGTGGCCTCATTTTGGTGCCAAACCGATGGGCATTCACCACTTAAGTTCAATATTAAGGTGAGTAATAATGATTTTTTTCAAGAAGTTTTGAAGGCTTTGTCTTTCAGAACATTATGGAACTAGTCATGTTTGTGCTGGTTCATAGTGTATAACTATGTATAACTAACAGTTCTGTATTAGTTATAGCTTATATAACTAATGGCTTTGAAGTGTTACACTGTATCAGATTGATCAATTATTGCACAAAGTGAGATCTGGGTAATAATGAATTTTAAATTAATTGTCTCTTGATATGTAATTTTTCTTTTTCAGATAGTGATTTCTCGTTCAGAACGCACAGTACCACATGTGAATTTCCATCTAGATTTCAGTCCAGTTTCTCCAGAAGTTTTGATTGAAAATTCACAAGGCAATGATAGTTATGTGTTGGCAGTCACTGGGAACAGGGTAAATATTTGATAATCCTTTGTACTGCTTGATAATATGCACTTAGAGGCCATTTTATGTAAAGATTGCTGCAGTTACTGATGGTTTTCCAGCTTTTCAGTTGTGTAAGGTGCCTATTACCTGTATTATTTTTTCATTCTCACAGAAGATCTGTGAAGATAAGCAATTCATTGACCAATGTCACAGTTGAGGAGCTGAGCTTCAAAGGTGGGGCTTATCTATGGTGACCCAGCAAGTTTATGAGGCTGAACTGGGATTTAAACCCCACCCCTTTATGTACAAGTCTCAGGGCATTTTCGCAAGCAATGCAAAGCATGCTTTGCATTCTGGAGCATTGTAAAGTGGAAGAGGCCCACTCATAAATGGGCAGTGTCACTCAGGTGCATTTCTTGTACAGGTGTGCCTCAGCATCCACGGGGGTTCCATTCTCAGAAGTTCTGTGGATGCCAAAACCTGCAGATAAACAAATCCATGGGTGAGGAGGTCTGGTCTAGAGGGCAGGGGGTCTTGTCTAGAGGGTTGAGCCTCCATTTGCCTGAAGATAACTTCCACAAGGTCGCCAGTTCGAGGCCACTGGCACCGTGCGACCTTGAAGCAGCTGACAAGCTGAGCTGAGTTATTCCATCTGCTCTGAGTGTGGAAGGATGGAGGCCAGAATGTGAAACCAGATCAGAGTGAAATATCTGAATGTTGTGGTTCTTGAAAGATAGAACCTTCTTTCAATTGTAAAAATCCCTACGGGGATTTAGATAGCGTGCCTATGTAAACCGCCTTGAATAAAGTCTTGAATAAAGATCAAGAAAGGCGGTATATAAATACCTGTATTATGATGATGATGATGATGATGATGAGGGCATGCCAGCCCTCTGAATGTGACTGGAGCTCAGCTCCAGCCACATCTGGACGGTGTTCTGAGGCCCAGGGAGGCCTCCCCAGGCAACGGAAGGCCTGATAAGGCCTCCAGAAAACTTTTAAAAAGCATTTACAGTTTTTCTGGAAGGGAAGCCATGTACAAAGAGGCCGTGTGCAGCTCCAGTCATGTTCAGAGGGTATAGGTCAGGCCTCAACACAGGTTGTAGGACCCGGATTGAGTCAAATCCACAGATGAAAAATCTGTGAATTACATGGTCCAACCTGTATTTGAAATACAGAAGTGGAAATGCAAAATACTGACCAAAGGGGGTCACTTGAGAAAATGGACTAAACCTTGATACACAGGTCCAGTGACTATTCCATGCTGGTTCACATAATTTGATGCACTGTATGAAGTTTTAATAACTTCCTTTCACAATATTTCCAGGCTCCTGTGTGTGTATTATTTGTTTTCTTAAATGTGTTTTGCTGTAACAAAGGAAGCAAGTAAATGAATATTGAGAATTGTTTGAATATAGGAACTGTGATACAAACCAGCAAAAAAAGAGGAAATGCAAATATAGGGCTTACACCTTTTCTTTCTTTTTTCTTCAATGCAAGCTGTTGTGAATAAAAATGCACAATGAGTTGAGGAAAATAATGGTGTTTAGAATTTCCTGGCTTTTGTTGATTTGTATTGGCCTTAATGCCATTTAAGCATAGGCTAGGCTCAGAAAGGGAGTTGAAAGATACTGTAGTAATTTGTAGTTCTTATTGGTTGTATTACCCCATTCTTTTCATATAACCTTTCTGTTTGGGATAATTGGGGTCAGTTCCATTTAATTGATATCTGTGAATGTAGCATTTCTCCTTTCATAGAGGGGAAATAACTAGAGGCAAAGTTTGCCACCATCAGTCATGTAAAATCAGATTGGAGACTGACTTGTTTAATCAAAATTATGATACCTGAATTTTTTTTTCAGAAGTTATTGATTCAAGATTTTTTCTTTAAACCAGCTTCAGTTTGCAAATGAATAAAATATGGAGTGTGTTAACCCCACTCTCTTGCTTACTCTCAGGCAGTTTGTTGCATCTATCCAACCCGCGGCCAGTCTCTGATCCCCTGAGAGCTTCTGGCACAGTTGACCAAACACAACCAGAGTTGTGTTTGTGGGGTGGGGGAATGGGGGTCCATTTAAGTGTGTGTGCTTTATTTCTTGGGCTGTGTTAGTGCTTGGAGAAATCCTGGACATTTGAGCCCATTCATTCATTCATTTTAGTCATTCCATCTCTAATGTATTTATTTAAATTTTATATTTAATTTTGTTTCCGGCCCTCGACACTGTGCAAAATATTTGATTTGGCTGAAAAGTTGGGAGACCCTTGCCCTAGACCATCCTGCAATTCAACCACCTTTGTTTACTTTTCACTGTTTGCATGATCAGTTAATTTGGGAATGAAAGAAAAATGAGTAAACATTTTACAGAGTTAAAGTCTCTTTTTAATGAACTTTTAAACTCTGGACCAGATTTGATTATATGCTTAGACACTGTGTGTGGAGGAGAGGAAGAGTATGCCTTCTTTCCTCACTCACTGTAGAACTCTTAATTGAAAAACTGATCTTGGCAGAATCAACCAGAAACAATTTCCACATAGTTCCTACTAAGACTGGGATTCTGGCTATTGCACAGCTCTCATTCAGTTAATTGAACCTTGCTTTGGAAAACCTCCTGGTGGATTGTGCTTTCTGACTGTTCTGCAGAATATGAGCTTTCAGGTATTTGTGAAGTTATATCAATGAGAGACAAAACTTCAGCTTTTTGTGTTGGCTTGAATGCATGTTGGCTTGGGAAGGATCGTAAGTCAGTGCTAGAGCTTTGTTTGCAGAAGGACCCAGGGATAATATCTGGTATGTTCAGGTAGGGTTGGAGAAGACATTGTCTAAAATCCTGAAGAGCCTTCACAACAGGATACAAAGAAACCAGTCACAAATGTCCATAGATAGCAGTGTCAAGGACGCATTTGACCGGGATACAATCTTCGAGGGTGCAAATACTTTAGTATTTAGTTTTTTAAACTAAAAATAGTTAACTTTTAATTAACTTTAATTAGTTAATTGTTTTAATTAACTAAAACATTACAATTTAGTTTACTTTGTTCTTATGTACTAGCATTTCTGACATGTCTAAATTGTCTGCTAACCAGCACACTTTTGAGATGATGGTCATGTAACTTCCTTATAATTAGATAACCAAGATCCCACTAAGTGGACCCGGTTGTTCTCACTTCAGTACCTGTAGTCAATGTCTTCTGTCGCCTTCCTTCATGAACTGCGGCTGGTGTAGCAATCGGTGTGTGCGATCCTGGGAATGTAGCATAGGAGAGTGGACGCAGGAGACATGCTTACCCAGAATCTCTCAGGTAAACTTCTTTTAATTTTTATTGCATGAAATGAAATGTACTGTTTTCAAATATGGTGTTAATTAAGCTGGTGCAGACATATCTTAATTTCCTGCTTGGATGTCTATTGGATGAGGAGCAGTTCCTTGCCAGCCATGCCTGTGTAGGGTTGGAGTGGACCAGAATAAATGTCAGCTACGCATACATAGTCAACATGTACGTGGGTTCAGCCGCTTCTGTCTTGTGGGAGAATGGTGTAGGAGATATTGTCACAGCTTTCCCAGTGTTCCTTCTTGTCTGACCCTGAGTCGTGGGCCAAATGAAGTCCAATGACATGGTAGAATAGATCAACGGTCTCCGAACTGGAGACTGCTATGCAGCTGAAAAGCCTCCCAGTCCCGGCCAGTGTTTATGGTTCCACCGCGCTGCTGCTGCTGCTGCTCCTGGCACCCAATCTTGGCGCACAGATACTTTAGACAGTTGTATCTATTACCCATCATCTCAGCTTTGCAACAGGATGTCTAGGCAGATGTGACTGCCCAGAGTGTCCCTGTGTCTAATTCAGATGCTAGGGGCAGCAGCACAGCAGAACCATAAGCACTGCTCACATGGGAAGGCTATCTCCAAAAGCCAGATCTGGCCCATGGATTGTTGTTTGGAGAGCCTTGGAATAGGTTTTAACACTATACAATATAGGTGAAGGTACCATTTTAATCTTCGTATGTGTTTAAAAAATTGGCAGTTTTAAAAACTAAAACCTAATGCACCTGGGAAAGAGGTTCCCCCCCCCCAATTCACTTCTTGTGACCTTACATTGAGGGTTGTTTGTGTTTCTAGGGAAGCACTAAAAATGTGAGTCTCTCCTGCAACTGAAGAGGTACAATCCATTCTACAACCTCTCAGCTCTACAACTACATTCCCACCTTGGCCCAAACCAGGCTGGAGAATCCATCTTAACACAAAGTCTGCAAAAAGGCTCTGTAAGGCTTTGCCTTGGCTATAACTCTGTGAAACTGACTAAGGGCTGACAAGTGTTCTTCCAGACTTTTTCTTGAGTCTTGCTGCCAAGGTAAAAGGGTCAAGACAAGACCATGTGCCAGATTCTGATTTTCATTCATAGGAGGGAGTGCTGATATAACTAAGGCACAGTCAGAAATATGGGAAGAAGTTAGGGATGCACAATACAAAACAGTTCCTAAACTGTTTGCCTAGCAATATTGGACTCTCAAGGAGGCATGCACATAAATCCTTCTCATTTTAGAATTCTCATCATGAAGTGACTTGCTTGTTCTTTGTTACAAGATTAACAGTATAAAGCAACTTTCTTTTCTATATTGTGGGAGTATAAAATAGAAGACTTAAAAAAAACAAAACACCACCGATGGTACCAATGGGAGTAAAATGCAGCTCTTTGGCTCACTGTGGCACTTTTCCCCATGGCAGCTCTATAACAGAGCTGTCAATACTGGAGACATGTTTCAGTCATGTATCATTAAAAAATGCCTCCCTCTTCTTTATTGTTTCCCAGTAAGTAAAGGCAGAGGCTATGAATTGGCCTTTGGGAAAGAGGATATTTGAAAGCTGTTTTCAGCTAGAAAAAAATTCATAAACGTAAAATGCAAGCAAGAGTTAAAGTTACACAAATGAGTCAAGAACTCAGTAGTCCATTACTGTTTTCAGTTAGCTATGGTTATTCCAAGATTTGTACAGGCCGCTCCTGCGTTTAACCAAATTGTTTTGCATTAAGTGTGACATAATTATGAAGGTCTCGTTTTACAGAGTTGCTAGGGCGCTTAAACCCCCACCACACACACACACACACACACTTGTGTTTATATGCCAGTGCTACTGCTGTCATAGTGGTGTTTAGATGGCTAAGTTACAAAAAAGGGACCTGGAAATGACCAAACGTTTTTCTTTTTTTGTTTTGTTTTAAAGTGGAATTTAAAATAGTATCCACATTAAAACTGGTGAAGAAAGTACATCCAATTCATAAACCCGTTTTAAGCAATACTGAAGTAGAACAGGAAAAACAAACATTGACAAGATACAACAGGACAGCAGGGAAATATATTGCAATGGATTGCAATGAAGTTGTGAATTCAGAAATGATCAGGGAACAATTTTTTCACTGTCTTATACCCTTTAGGGCCCAATCTTATCCAGGTTTCAAGCTCTGAAACAGCTAAAATGCAGCCCTGAGGTAAGGGAACAAATGTTTCCTTACCTGGAGGTGGCCTAAGTGACTATCCACAGGATGCAGTGCATGGCTCATTGACCTGGCTGCATCAGCATTGGAAAGTTGGATAGGATTGGGCCCTTAGTTATATACAGATACACAGCATGAAGGGAAATCTATTTTATCTGAAAGGGAGCATTTACATTCACTTTGCACAAGTGCACCCAGCTAAGTGGAGCTGAAGGCAAGGTCCTAAATAACTTTTGAATTATGAAGTCTGATTCATCGTTCTATCAGGCCTCTCTGAGTTGCTCATGGAGTGTAAAAATGCCTTAGAGTGAATGTAAATCATATTTAAAATTGCATTAAGAGCGCTTTATCCCTGCTATGGTAAGGAGAAGAGGCCTTTGTGCGGCTGACAAATCAGATTGTGACAAGTTTGCAAGGTTAGCATGAAATTGTTCAAAACTACCTTGTTTTGCATAGGTTGTATACAACCTTTGTTCTTGATGGCAGAATGTAGATATTTGTTATATCTGTATTTGTTATTTCTATATCTTTATTTTCATCTACATGGAATGACTTTAAGGTCTGTGTTAAATGGTGCGCAAGCCTCACCTCCATCAAATGTTTTTGAGTACAGTAATTTTATTGTAAGTATTTTTAGTCAAATCCACTGAGCCCAACTTTCTTATACTCACTGAGGGTTAATTCTGTGCAAGGGTAGTGAGTGAAAATAAATTATTTCACAGAGTGCAGTTGGATTGATTTAAAGCCTGTGTTCATATGCTAGATATATTCTTTTTTTAAAAAAAAATGCAATAAATATTATTCTCTGGGGTTGATAAATGGTGAAATATCCTAGTAGCTTGTGCTGCAAAGTTGTGCTGCATCTGGAAGGAAGAAAAATAATGCAACAGAGCACCTAAATCCTTTGTGCTTGCTAGGCGCAAAGGCAGATTTCACGCTTTCTTGGACCATGACGGTTGGCATTACTACTAAAAATAAAAAAGTAGATTATTCATCTCTGGTCTTATTTCTTTAAACCCATGCACATTAAATCTAGCAGTGTTTCTTTCTTACCTCGTGGTCTTAACAAACAGAAGATAACCTGTTTTCTGTGACATTTGGAGTGAAATCTGAAAATCCTTTCATATAAAAAATGGTTTTTAGAGGAACAGAGTGATTAAAATATGTTAAATGATATTATGGTACTGAAGCTGAACAGGAAGAAGTAGTTGCGGAGCTTGTACTGAGTCATGGCTAATGCTTCCTGTGCCTTTAGAATACTTTTCCAGCATCTTATAGTGTGTTATGGCAACTTCAGCAATGGCAGCTATGGTTTTTAATTCCATGCTGACTTTCAGCTGCAGGACCCTGGGCTAAGGCAATTGTGCAGAAGTTTTATTTCTGTCCTGTGTCATGCGTTTGTCAGCACAAGACCACTTCAACCATAACAGTGCAACTAAAATCTTCATGGACTTCTTTAAAAACTGTGGTCACCATTGTTGAAGTAGCCCTGTGACTGAAACTTTAGCCTGTAGGAAAAATGCAGGAAATGATTTTTCCATCTTGGAGCCACAGAAAATGAAAATGTGAGCAAAATCTGTGTTTTGTTTCTTTTGCTTTAAATCCCCCCTTCCTTGAAGCTTTTTGTCAGCCTTCATGCTCCCAGCTGTAGTGGCAGGTCCCCATAGTATTCTCACAGTCAGATCTGTTTCTCTCCAAACATTTGTTCAAAGCAAACACAAACTGTCAAAACATCCGGATTTTCACCCATCTCCATTCAGGCACACAGCATGCATATGGCATACTTCACTTATTGAGGCATTTTGGAATAAAACTAATTCACCCTAGTAAATTCCATTTTATTCCTGTTTGTCATTCAGCAGCTATGCATGTTTGGCTCAAGATCCCTATTGAAAATCCTTGCCATTATTACTGATGCTAGTGGAAAAAATGGTACAATTATTGGCTGAGATGAGAATCAGTGCAAAAAGCAGGCTGGGAAACTTGGATGAATATTGCCAGGGAGATAATTTAGGAATGGAATTTTTTTTTAAAAGCTGCTTCTGTTGTGGAGTTCAGGTAATTTTTTTTAAAGTTGAATGAACGCACACACATGTAGTTGTGGCTTCTTAATACACTCTATAGTATACACTCTTATAGTTTGGGCTTCTTAATACACTCTAAAGTTATTTTTATATTTTTGTTCTGATTTTGCAGACTATACCATCCTTAGAGCTTTCTAAAGTTTTTTTGTAATTCAACATTTCATATCTGTCCCTTGCCTGACTGTGCAGTTCTCTGTTACATGGTACTAGATAAACAAAAACCTCTTTTGCCCTCTTTCCCCACCCTAGATGGGAGAGGGCTTCTCAAAATTCTTATAGTGTGCAGTTCTGTCTCACGAAATAAACTTCCCAATCATTCATATATGTCACTGTTAGAAGAAAACAGCTGCTTACATGTAACCTTGTTCTTCAGAAGTGGTCCATGCACTCACATGGGTTCTTAAAAAAGACCACACTTTGGTGTCAACTGATTTTGAACTGAGAAGAGCAAAGGCTCTCATTTGTATATCCTATGCCAGGGGAGGCCAAACTTGCTTAATGTTAGAGCCACATATGACAAAATTCAGGTGCTTGACAGCCACAAGACATGAACAAATGTTATTTCTTTAATGCCTGACTCAAATCTAGCATTTAAAATTAGCATTTAAATTCTTAAATAGATTTACTCACCATGAACATTAAATTTAGGCTTTAATCCAGTGGACTCGCAGTTGATACCCACTAAATAATTATAAAGTTTGAAAATTGTTTTATTTATCTTTTATATTAATTGTAATGCAAAAAGGAGCATAGCCAAAACATTTCCGTGAACTGCGCATTATATGTGAAAGAGCTGCATGTGGCTTACGAGCCTGGTTCAACCACCTGTCCTATACACACACGGCCCACAATGCCTTGCCACAATTGCTACCAGACTAATGGTTGGCAACCTTCAATTTCGAAAGACTATGATATAAGCCTACAGCACCCGGTATTCCCAGGCGGTCTCCCATCCAAGTACTATCCAGGCCTAACCCTGCTTAGCTTCCAAGATCAGATGAGATTGGACATGTGCAGAGTAACAGTTGCTGCCAGGCTAGACTGGGGTAAAGATGTCGCCATGATATCGAGTGCATCTTTTGAAAGGGGTTTCTGCCAAGTGGTCTGCCACCTGTGTGTGCCATACATAGATATAGACCAAAGGTGCCTAAGTCGTTTCATACAGTGGGCAGAATAGCATTAATGGTGCCTGCTGAAGGCCAGAAGTGTTCAGCATGAAGCAGATAATGACCAGAAATAAGTATTTTGTTCTCACTTAGGAAGAAAATGATAGAAGAGAAAATATCCAAATCTTGATCATATTTTCAAGTTATAAGACAGCCCGGTTATTGCGTGGGCCACCATTTCAGCAGTGCTAATTTTGCAGAGGCGTCACTTTGCAGCTCAGCAGCTGGACAGTCAGAAAAGGTCCTCAGGAAGGACAGTCCATGCAAGGATTGGGCTCTCCCAGTACATTGACAGCATCTCCCCCTCTCGTCCCTCTTGGCTGGACCATTCACCTGTAGCAGTCATTGCCTTCTGAGGCCGCCTCCTGTCTCTCTCTTCCAGAGCTTCAGCAGAAGTGGCGCTGCTAAAAGGGTGGTGTAGCAGAGTCCAGTTATTATGTGGGCTTGATAAAGAGCTTCTGCAAGCTGATGTGTTCTGTGGGCCCTATGTTTGGCACCCCTCGTATAGATCGCACGTTGCTTAGTGTTCAGAATTGATTCTGAGAAATTAAACAGCCATAAGGGGAAAAATTCCTGTCTGCAACATTTGAATAACGCAAAACACTGAAGGAATGTAACAGCGTGTTGCAAAATGGTCCTGGAAGATATTTCAGATGCTTCTTTCATCTTTGTTGCAGAAGCAATACCATCACTATTATATAGTTTAATTTGTGCAGCATGCTCACAATACTTTTCCCTTGGCATTTCATTTCTTAAGCACATTCAATATAAAGCTAAGTGTATGGAGCTTAAAAGAAATGTGCTAGACATATTGGACGTTTAGAAATGGTTTTAGAAATGGGTTATGTCAGAATGCCAGATGCAAGGGAAGGCACCAGGATGAGGTCTCTTGTTATCTGATGTGCTCCCTGGGGCATTTGGTGGGCCGCTGTGAGATACAGGAAGCTGGACTAGATGGGCCTATAGCCTGATCCAGTGGGGCTGTTCTTATGTTCTTAAACTACAATTCCCAGGAGGCCTTGCAGGTCTTCTTGTTGTCTGGTGTGCTCCCTGGGGCATTTGGTGGGCCGCTGTGAGATACAGGAAGCTGGACTAGATGGGCCTATGGCCTGATCCAGTGGGGCTGTTCTTATGTTCTTAACTACAATTCCCAGGAAGCCTTGCAGGTCTCTTGTTGTCTGGTGTGCTCCCTGGGGCATTTGGTGGGCTGCTGTGAGATACAGGAAGCTGGACTAGATGGGCCTCTGGCCTGATCCAGTGGGGCTGTTCTTATGTTCTTAAACTACAATTCCCAGGAGGCCTTGCAGGTCTTCTTGTTGTCTGGTGTACTCCCTGGGGCATTTGGTGGGCTGCTGTGAGATACAGGAAGCTGGACTAGATGGGCCTCTGGCCTGATCCAGTGGGGCTGTTCTTATGTTCTTATGACGTTCAAAGAGCACCGTAACCAGAGTTAATGATTTTACTAGAATCATTCCTTTCAGTTGCTACCTGAAGACGCTTGATGAAAGGCACAATTCTACTGCTTATGAAGAATAAAATAACTGACACTGTAAAACAAATGGCTCCAAACTACAGCTCGCGGGCTGGATCCGGTGCAAAAAAAACCCCTCCCTGTCCTGCATGGCGCTTTCTTTTCCACATGGCAGCCTTGTATCTTTCTCCAGTCTCCCTAGAATCTTGCACTGGGCATCCACTTTTGCTGTCAGTTGCCCCAGCAGGCTCTGTAACCAGATTTTTGAGCAGACGCAGCTGCCCTGCGTGAGGTTCTTGGGAGATCAGAGGGAACGATATGAGGCTGCCACGTTGAACAGTAAGCGCTGCACAGGACAGGGAGGGGTTTTTTTGGTTACGCAGCAGTCGCGCGGTTTGGAGACTGCCACTGTAAAATTAAGATTTCCTGAAGTGATTTCATCACAGGCATATGTTACGCCTCTCATTCTCTGGCCAAGGCTTGAATATTTGCAGATTTGATGATGGGCAGCCCAGTCCTGAGCTGCCTACTGCGCGAGGCTGCAGCAGTGCTGAAAATAGCTGCTGCCGCATCCTGTGTACTCTAGGCAGCCACCGGCAGCTCCTCCGGAGAAGGGGATGAAAGTCCCCTTCCCCCTGGTAAAGCAAGTAGCTCCGCAATGGGGCTACTTTATTCTACCCAAAGGTCAGTGTAGAATCAAGAACCTCTGTGTTGGGTGGCCAGTCCAACACAGAGGCTTTGGATCCAGTGGAGCTTTGTCACTGGTCCTGCCTTCCTCCTACTCCGCTCCCTCCCCCTGGAACGCCTCCTCCCCGCCTCCACCTACCTCTCCGCTTCTTGGCAGTCTGTGTGACCACCAAGCGGCGTGCAAAATTTAGGATTGGGCCCCAAATTAATGCTTTTCTTAAGCCCTTAAACATTGTCAGATTTTTATTGACAGTGCCTTGCTGAATACCCTTTGCTGAATTTTTGTACTACTTCTATAGTATTCACACTTTTTTCCCCCCACCATTGTTATACTTTACAACACAGTCTACAATATGCCAAAGGTTGGGGGCTGGGGGTGTGTACAGAACATTTCCTTTCTTAGATTGTCACTAAGTTGCTGCAAGGTAGTTTCATTTTTAACTTGAAATTTAGGAGTCACCAAATAGTAGCGATTCAGTCAAAGCATTGTTGAAGCCAATGTTAAATGTGTGGCTCCCAAGGCAGTGTTTGATTGAGATGTCCCTTTGAAGCCTTCATCACCATGAATTCCTGCCTTTCATCAGGCTGGTGAAAAAAGTTACATCGTCATTTTGAGATTCTTTTCTGCAGTATCGTACTTCTAATAAAATAAGTACATTGTATTCTTTTACGTACCACAAGAAAGACATAAAAGACAAGCTAACGGGGTATTAAAAAGTCTATTACAATGCAGAGCTTGTTCAGTACTCCCAAACATAATAATTCAGAGGTTCCTAGCAGTGGCTGGATTATTTATTGCTACTGTCTGAGAAGCTCATACTGTGATGAATGAAAGGTGAGGAACAATTAAGATAAAGGGTAGGGAACTCTCCAGCAGAAGAAATTGTTTTCTGCCATTATTGTTTTCCTTTTTTAAAAACACCTTCAAAGGCCATCAGAAATCCAAAGCACGTATTTTATTTTTTTTCTCCTAGATCCTTCCAAGCAGTGCACCTTTTGATGGTGAAACAAGATTGACACTATGCTGGTGGGACTTCGGATTCAGCAGAAATAACAAGTTCAGTTTAAAGCATGTGTCAGTTCTTATTGGGGGACAGCAATGCATTCTGGACGTCAAAGCGAGTAACAAAAACAAGTAAGATGCTTTCTTCTCAACAAGTATTGAAATACATTTAGACAATGGAAAGCATCCAATAACCTGAAACCTGTTCTATGAATGCCTGTCACTGAAAGTACCTATTCCACATGAGTGGAATCTTAGAAAGGGAGAAGCAAATTATATCATGTTCCTGCATTGATGCTCCCAAACAGGTGCTACTTCCTCCAGTATGTTTTGCACAGAAAGGAGACCTGTAGGTTGTTGCATCCAGGGCATCTAGACCAGTGATTTTCAACCTTTTTCATCTTATGATACGCTTACAAGGCACTAAAATTGTCAAGGCACGCCATCAGTTTTTTGACTAAGGCCAAGGCACACCATACTGCAAGTGGGGGGTCTCACATCCCCATTGGCCCTACCAATAAATGACCTTCCGAAAATTCATGTGGCACACCTGTAGACCACTCACCAGTGTGCCATGGCACAGTGGTTGAAAATGGCTGATCTAGACTCTTGGTTGGCAACCTTCAGTCTTGAAAGACTATGGTATCAGCCTACCGCACCTGGTATTCCCAGGCAGTCTCCCATCCAAGTATTAACCAGGCCTGACCCTGCTTAGCTTCCAAGATCAGACAAAATCAGGGAGAAATATTGAAAGAATGCACACTGTCCCTGAGGTCACAACTACTCACTGTCTGGGTGTACCTTTTATGCTGCGGCATCACAGATCATAGCATTATTAAACTGGTCATTAGAGAAAGGTACTATAGCATTGCTGGCATAAATGGAAATGGGTCAGATGCCATATTGGTTCTGTTTGGTTCCTCACCAGCAGCAGATCTGGCATAGCTCAGAAGAATTCAGTTGGGAGCTATGCAGTAGCCAGAATGCACAGGCAAGCTTTGCACTTCTCAGCATGCTCAACTGGCCTCTCCACCAGATATCCAGGTGTGGAAGTTAGCAGTTTTCCTCTGAAAATTAATTTAAAGCTAGAGAGCAGCCACTAAATAATACAGTCAATCCTCGTTACCCATAGATTTGCTACCCGCGGATTCATTTATTCACAGGCAGCAGGATTGCTGCTTACCTTACTCCATTCACTGGGTGTTTTTGGCTATCCGCTGAGTCTGCACCATTCACAGCCATGGTGAAATTATTTGTGGCATCAGGAAGCCGGGAAGCAAGTCAGTGGAGACCTTACAAGTGGTGCCTGCAAATACTGTGAAGTGCTTTACATTGGCCACGAGGTACTTCAGAACGCCAGCAGATAGCTCTTGAAAAAGAGCGAAATTTTGTTGTTAGTGGCTGGAGTGTGAGATGCATATTACACCAATGGTATCTTGCCGACTATTAACAAAACACAGGTAGCTTCAAGGGCTTATTTGGGCTAGCTATGCTTAAAGAGGGAGGGAGGGAGATACTGAGCCAAGAAGTCAATATCCTGAGATTTCACTTGGCCGATTATATTTCAATTCTTTTGCTTTTTGGCTGAAATTTAATATTTATAAACTGGTGTAGTTCTATTTTGTGTATAACATAAGTAAAAATAACATCTTTATCTTTCTTTTTTTGAAGATTGGAGTGTGTCCTTGGTGCTGTAAAGAATGTGAGTTTTAATGTTTCAGGCACTGTTTCCAATGGACGAGCTAATACCTCCTTCAGTACATTCTCTTATGTGGTAAGTGTTTATAGGTCATGTCTCGGCACCTGAGGTTTCCGTTCCCAGAACCCCCACAGATGTCGAAAATTGTGTTAAATGAAATCCGTTATAAAAAGTACAGTAGAACCTCTTTAAGTTGACCACCCAAGGGACTGGAGGAAATTGGACAACATAGGGGGTGGCCAACATATGGGGGGATAAAAGGCATTTAATTATTATGATGTTTAGCTCCCAGGACAACAAATGCAAGGCCAAGTTGTTATTTATGCATAGATTGGATTTTTAAAAAGTTTTATTGCAATTATCAATGAGAATTGATCCTCTTGTGATGCTTACTATTTAAATCATCTATATCAAGAGACAGAGAATGAACAGCCCACAATCGGTGTCTAAAAAAAACCCTGAAAATTCATAAGCTTAAAAAATATTGTAAGTTTAAAAAAAAATACTTTGTTTCATAGCAAACAGGTAGACCAATGCTATCCCTTGCCAGCCCATAGTATGTAGCATATTACTTACATAGCCCCAAAGCTAAAAAAACAACACTTTTTTACTTAGGCCGCCTGGCCTCCACTGGGTCTCCTCAGATTCACTAAATGTCAGAAGGTGTTTGATATGGTCCCTCACTAAAAGCTGTTGAGAAAACTCCACAGTCAGGGAATAAGAGGACAGGTCCTCTTATGGATTGGGAACTGGTTGAGGACTAGGAAACAGAGTGGGTGTCAATGGGCAATTGACAAAAAAGGTGGAGAGAGGTGGAAAGTGGAGTGTTTCAAGAATCTGTCCTGGGACTGGCGCTTTTCAACATCTTCATAAATGACCTGGAAACAGGGATAAGCAGGGAGGTGGGCAAGTTTGTGGATGACACTAAACTTTTCTGAGTGGTGAAGACCAGAAGTGATTGTGAAGTGCTCCAGAAGGATCTCTCCAAACCAGGAGAATAGGCAGCAAAATAGCAGTTGTGTTTCAATATAAGTGTAAAGTAATGCACTGGTGATGGGAACCAAAGTGAAAGGACAGTGGCTTCACTATGCACAAGCAACCTCAAGTCCCTCACAACTTGGTACATGTCCAGGTACAATTGGCAGCCGGCGCAGGTCTGTTGGCAATGTGCAGTGTGCCCACCTATAAAAACCCTTTCGCACACATGCTAGCAGGCGTAGGGGAGGGATTATTGCATGGCTTCTTTTCCAAGATGGGACAAACCAGACAAAACACAGGCCCACAGTATTGCATTCAGTGGGCAATGTACGGAGGGTAAATTAATACTCTGTGGAGTGGTCGAAGTAGTCAAGATACAGCTTACGGAGGTGATCAATATAGAGAGGTTGGTCTCTCATAGTGTATATGCAGTGTCTGTCCATACTGTGAAAATTAGGCCAACTTAAGGAGGTAGTCATTATAGAGAGGTGGTCAACTTTGGAGGTTCTACTGTATGTTCCTTTGCTCAGTGGTTTAAAAATGGCCTCTGAACTGAAACTAAGCTGTTTTAAGCCCCTGGGGGGAGGGCGAGAAGAGAGTGAGAGACTGATTATCTGCCTGCTGCCACTTTCCTACATTACAATGATAAGCGAGGCTATTTTAGACCACTAAGTAAAGGGATGTTTTTTCTTTAATTTAAAGGGACCTTCTCATCATGCTGAGATAAAACCATGGGTGAAAAATCCATGGATAATTATACCTGTAGTTCTGAAAATACATTAAATGCAATTTCACTTGTACCCCATTATGCTAGTTTATATTCTCTTAATGTGTTTGAACATGAACAGAAACAAGCCGAATTATTTTTACTTTGCAGAATCCTGTAATCAAAAGTATCTCACCCACCTATGGTCCAAGATTTGGTGGAACATTGCTGACAATAACTGGGGAATACCTAAATAGTGGGTATTCTCGCGAAATTGAAGTTGGTGGAAAGCAATGCAGTTTGACAAGGTACAATGCATGGAATAATATTAGTTTATTAATAAACATTAATGCAAGTATAATGTACAGGATGTCTGAAGGTATTAACTAAATTACACATTCTGTTTGTGGCACCACATTTCTTGGATCAGTTACCAGACCTACAGGCCCCCCCCCCATATCTGTGGATCCCATATCCGAGGATTGAGTCCACAGCCGCCGCCCCCGTGTCCCCTCCTTATAAGGCATTGAAAACACCTCATGTGTTTTGAGTGCCGAGCTCAGTCTGAGCCTGGAAGAGGCCATGGACTGACATCCGAAGCCTCTGCTGAACTCCGAAGCCCCTTTGGAGGGGAGGGGAGGGGAGACAGGCTGCCCTCCCCTCTGGAGGGTGTAGACCATGGGGATAGGTGTTTGCCCATATCCATGGTTTTGGCTTTCCACAGGGGGTTCTGGAATGGAACCTCTCCCCCCCCCTCCGCCCTGATAAGGGGTACAACTGTGTTTAAAGAAATGGTCAAAAAACTTATTTATTTATCTTGGGCTTTGCAGGTGGTGGAGGAACCTCCTGGAGCCCCTTTTTTATGTGTTAGAATTGAACTGGCAAGACTCAGGTTCAAACTTCTGATCAGCCATAAAACTTGCTGGGTAATCTTAGGGCAAGTGACTGCTCCAAGGCTTATCCTTCATGGTTATATCTCTGTGGATATTTGTATTGCTATATTTTCCTACCATCATCCAGTATAAATATATACTGGATCATACCATAAGGAGACATCATGGAGATGAGGTAGCATTTTGGGGTGTTCCATATTCAGTATGCATACCCATGAGTAGAAAAAAATTGAACAACAAAGATGTGCCAACAATTTAAGTGGGATCTCATATGACATGTGTTGCGCGACCACAAAACCAAATGAGGTTTTCATTCAGATGTTTGTGTGTAAAGACCTTGCTTTTGGATGAACAGAAGAAGAGCCCTGCTGGATCAGGCCAAAGGCCCATCTAATCTCACAGTGGCTCGACAGATGTCCCTGGGAACTCATAAGACAAGATACCTACATCCTTTTGCCACTCCCTTGTACTTGGCATTCAGAGATAGCCTACCTCTAAAACCAGGAGTTTGCATATACTCATCAAGCCTTGTAACATGTGATGGACTTTTCCTCCATAAATCTATCCAATCCACTTTTAAAGGCATCGAAGCCTGGCACTATCACCACATTCTGTGTCAATGAGTTCTGCAGGTTAATTACACTCTTGGTAAAGAAATGTTTCCTCTTGTTTGTTGTAACTCTCCTGATACTCATTTTTAGTGGCTGTCCCTTGGTTCTGGTGTTGTGTGAGAGGGAAAAGAACACCCCCCCATCCACTTACCTATCCCCTGCAAAAGCATAACATAGGATCTAACACTATATGTGTCTTATATAATAGCAAGTTTTATTTTGTTTTTTCTTGTACAGAGTGTCTGATAGCATCATAGAGTGTTACACCCCTACACAAAGAGAAGTGTCAGAGTGCCATGTCAGAATGAAAATTGATTCAGTCTTTCGTTTAGCTGGTCACTTTACATATAGAGAAGACCCTGCTGTTTCTAAAATTTACCCAGCCAAATCTTTCCTTAGGTGAGTGAAAATTTCCTGTTGCTGTTGATATAGTAATGAATGAGAGAAGAATGAGATTGTTCTAATTATCTTTTATATCTCTTAATTTATTTCATTAAGAAGTTTTTAATCTATAGAGCTGTAAGGACATTCTGATATGAAAAATTAAAATGGAAATGCTGATTGTGGTTGTAGCTTGGCATATTTACTTGGCTATTTTTCTTATTTTCAATAGTGGTGGAAGCACAATTACAGCTCAGGGGATGAACCTGAATTCAACATTCTCTCCAAAGATGGTGGTAACAGCCCCTAAGCTAGGCAGAAATTTTACTGTGGTGAGTCTGTCTAGCTGCATGAGTGCTTACTGTGGATGCATGTAGGTGTACTTGCTGAGTTCATTTTATCCTGTGCTATGAACCCAGCTTATTTCTATTCCACAATACATAGGGCAGGTGTGCTTACCAGTAGTTTCACTGACGATTCTGTCATCAGTTCAGTGTCTCTGTTACCCATCTATTTATTGATAACAGGGTGCTTCTGTTATCCACTCAATACTTCTGTCTGCTCCTTCTTCTTTTAATTCTTCAGACTGCCTAGCTACTTTAAACCATCAAAAGTTCAACTGCTATCTCCATTTTTTTTTTAATGGAACCAGTTATTTTTTAAATGCTGCAAACCTTCTCCACTTTGGAGGGGATCAACAGCCAATCACTTCACTGTAAAGTTTGCAATACACCAGTTTTCTCCAAGCTTAAGTTTGCATAAGACTAGATACATGCAAGAAGAACACAGTTGGTGTGCATCTATTTTGCATATATGTGAATATGCCTGTTCTGTTTAATATCTGTGAAAATTAGGAATAACTACATTAGATTATGAAATGTACACCTGAAGCAAACAGAAGCTACCATGGGAATAACTGGGTTGTATTCTCCAAGTACTTACAAATATTTTCACTTTTCTCTAAGGTGGTCAGGGTGTTGTACATAGTTTCTCCTGTCCTTTTGTTCTCACAACAACCCTGATATAGTGACTGCCCCAGGGACACCCAGGAGGCTTCATGGTTGAACAGGGATTTGAACCTGGGTCTTCCTGGTCTAAGTTCAGATACAACTACACCATCCAGGATGAATGTGTACTTTGAAATTTGAATAATTTTTGAGGTTATGCACTTACAAGGTTGTGTACTTCTTGTATACACCTTCTAATTTCTAACAAACAGGCAGAAAAACTCATGATGAAGCTTTTCAGATCAAGGATGGCAGCAAGAGGTAGTTTGTAAAGAAGACTCAGTTTTATTAAGGCCTTTTGAAAGGGATGATGTAGTGTGTTCAGACAAATAGAGCAGGAGCCTAGTGCAAGCCCATATGCCAGTTTAATTTCCAGATACCACAAAGCATATTAAAGGCAAAGATGATGATAAATCCTTTGTCATGTGAGATTTCATTTGGCTTGTTTCATAGGAGATTTCATAGGTTGTTTCTTATTTTGGAAATAATAAGGAAAAATAGAAACCAGCATGAGGAAGATTGGTAAGGTTTGGGAGCAAAAACTTGTTAGAGCGCATTCAGTGTTAAAGCAGCTAGATGTGCTGGGCTAAGGACAAAACTGGTTTGAGATATTCCTGGTGGCAGGGGAAGGTGAAATATTATTACCTGCCCTGAACCCCTTTACCCAAAGAGGCTGCTTTTACCATACCCCAGCCCAAGGCTTCCTCCAAAAGACTTCCATATGAGCTTAATGCACATAAACAAACCTCAGCCTTTTGCTTTGTATTCCTTGTAGAAAAAGTAGCATGAACAGAATGTCATATTGATGTTTTTGTGGTCTGTATGTACTATTATACAGATATTTATTAATGTATTACACAATTGTTTTATTTGGTTATTTATTTAAAAACATTTTTGCCTCTGAGTAGCATCCAAGGCAGCTTACACTTTTTTCACTCTGTCACCATGCCCACTCCAGCTAGTGTTGGGAAGAGACACACCTTTACTTCGTACCCAGATTCTGTGTCTAGACTTGGATGCAATCCCATGTATTTACATGGTGGCTGGTGACAGTCTGAGAGTGTGGTAGCAGCCCCTCCTTTTTTTTCATTACTTGATCACTCTCGCCCACAGTCCCTTTCCTTCACTGTCCCCCACCTGTCATAAAAATTGAAAGGGTCAGGGAAAAGTCTTCTTACAGCCCAATCCTATCCAGGCTGCACGGTACAGAAGCGCCAAAATGGCCACCATTGTATTCCAGCTGCAGGTCTCTTTGGGGTAAGAAAACTTTGGTTCCCCTACCCTGTGTTGGGCTCTGGCAGTCCCTGTGGGTCTCTTCGGATCTGCCCCAGCTCAATTGCTGACACAAAGCCTTTGTAAGGCTCCAAAGCCTGGGAGAAAGTATAGCACGTGACAGCAGCCTCTGCTGCCGCCCTGGATGCCCTCTGGCCCTGAACCCTCTCCCCAGTTGGCCCTTCCCTGCTCAGAAATGCCCTTCCCATCACCCTCCCCGTGCCTTCCTGCCACTCAGTAGGGTAATAACCGCTGCTGGGTCGCAACAGGCACCTGACTGGCATGGAGGCCGCTGACACTTCTCTTTTGGCTGCTGCGATGTGTCTTATGGCACATTTGCGACGGCCATTGCCTGGACAGAGCGTGGGAGACGGGTGCTGCCCAGTGGCAGGATCAGACTGTGAATTTCATGAGTGAAATCTTAGCTGGGAAGGCTTGCAGCTGGGTATATGCATCTGTAGGCCTTGGTGCTGCTTTTTTCTATGGCCATCTAATTTTCCCAAATGCCCCGTGTTGATTGCCATCTTCCCATTCAGCACTGTGTAGAGCGTTTTGCATTTTGTGTCAAAGGCGAGTTGTCCTCATGGCTGTTACGGTGGCCCAAATCTATTCCATGTTACCCTTTCACCCCTTGCATTATCTGGGTCAGTGACTAGGTGATGCCCTAAAGCACACAGATCTTCTTTCACATTTATTCTGTTCTTGCACAAGTTGAAGAAAAATCAAGTTAGTTGCTAGAGTTCAGATTTTATGGGTCATGTTTGCATTCATTGCCTCGCAGGTCACCATTAGTGCTTAGGGATGGATGCATATGACTTCATGTTGTGAGCTGCATGTGTTTTGTAAAGAAGTCTGACTTCCCTGTGGCCCACTTAAACATCATACAGTATTTGCCCAGTACTCCACGTTGGGGCCTATAATTTCCACTTGGTTTCTTAAAAATAATAATAAATTAGCACCACCACCTAAAACACAGCTTAAACATTCAAAATTAAGTAGCTTTAAATCCTAGTTAAATAGATAGTATCTTAATTTAGTCTTGACTAGATTGAATTGGATCTTTTATTTCCTTATAGGTTATCAATCCTGTATTTCATGAAAAGCATCTCATTTTTCAATTGCTAAAATCAATTTCGAACTAAAAATGTCATCTCAAATTATGTAACAATAAGGGCACTACAAATGCAGTTTCTCTTGACCTTCTCAATCAGTCACATTGCATCACCTCTAAAGAGTATTATTAGATTTATGTTTGTGTGTTCTTTATCATCCTCTGAGACCATTCTTTTCAGAAGCTGTCCTGATAAAGTAAAGAGCTATAGACCCTTATTCCAATGGATGCCCACAAATGAGGTTATAAATGCCACTGTATTTAATTTACATTGGTACTCTGCAGTAGATAAGATGTGCAATACATTTATACTAATGAAATCAGTATTATGATTACTGGGGACCTATTTTGTTGTATAAAAATGTTTGTGTGCATATGAAGACATTTGTGTTATGTATTTGTAACTTAAAATAAAAAAAGGTTAATGAGTTATGAAGGAATTGCTAAAGGCCACTGCAACAGATATGGCAACATTTACAGATTTAACCTGAGTCTTATGGGTATTTTACTCTGTTTCGATTAAGAGCAAATGAAATGTTCAATGCTCTGGAATAATTAGATGGTGTGTTACCTGGGTTGTAGTCTGTTTTGTGCATGGAGCCCTGGGTGCATAACACTTTCCTGTTACAAAACTGCTCCTTTAAGACAGCAACCAGCTTAAGTTCTTACATTTTCTTTTGTACCAGTCTGCTGAGTAGTGGCTCATAAATAAAGTTTATTCTATCCAAGCAGCAAAATGAGGTGTCGGAATAAATTGCACCGCTTCAAATGGGGGAATAGCATTATTAAATGCTCCTTTACATTTTTTTTTAAAATGCTGCAGATAGGAGATTGCACTAACTTTCATCCCAATCCTATCCAGCACAGGAGCGGTGGCTCCAAATGGCTACCACCAGCTCCAGTGCAGGATCCAAGCAGGATGCAGGTCTCCTTGGCAGAAGGGGGCATTCGTCCCTTTACTCTCAGTAAAACCCAAGCCTGCTCAATGGGGCTTCTCAAGTCTGTGCCAGCTATTTTGCTGGCGCAGACTTGAGAAGCCCCATGTCAGGCTTTTGAGCCCAAGACGGGGGGATAGGATTTGGTGAAGGAGGCCTCTGGCGGTCCCACCCCCCTCCCAGGCCTATCCCTCCCCCCAGTCCACCTTCCCACCACCCTTCTCATGCCCCCGCGCCACTTGGCACTTAACCTGCTTGGTGGCGGTGGCCGGGGGTCAATCTGCAGTGTTGATGGGCAGCACAGACCTCCTTACTGGCAGTTTCCTCTCCAGGTGGAGAAAACATCCCTTACAGCAGGTCTGCATCACCCACCGCCAGCACTTGGGCTGCAGCACTGGCAGTAGGGCAGCCTCGTATCAGGCTGGCATATTTGCAAGGCATGGGGGTGTGGAGAAGCATTCAAAAGTGGCATTTCCTGCGTGTATCCTAAAATGGTGCCATCCATTAACCATCTGTCTCAACCCTAAGTTTTCTGAGATAACAGGAAATTCAGGAATTGGAGGCCTTTTCTAGAAAAGAGAAAATGTAGGAGAAGGGTGCATAACATTGCCCCCATGATGGTAATACAGGGTCAGTAAAGGGGTCAGGTAGTAAAGGGTCCTCCTATCGGGGGGATAGGAGTCATGTGTCATTCTCTTTTCCAGGTGCTTAACAGCCTGGCTTCTGTCCTGCTTCAATCTCTACCACTTGCTTTTCCAGTTATTTTTATGTCATTTGCTAAAGAGTCATTCAGAATTCTGGTTCCTTCTGACAGTGGGTTTGACAAGATGGCATGTGGTTCTTTTTTTTCTCCTTTGAGAAGTTTCTGCTATCACTTCTGAAAGGAAACAGTTCCTAGCTAGAAGCCATCTGACACTCTTAACTGCCAGCTCTCAAGTTTTTTTTCTCCTCAACACTTACACACTTTGGAACTATGCAGATTTTAAAAGAACATGCCCCGTACACGAACTGTGCTCCTTTCAATAAACTGAAGCCAGAGCTGCGGCAGTGCAAACTGAGAACTGAAGTTGGAGATGTGAAAATTGTTGGAACCTCATACAAAGCTGCTTTACATAAACTGAATTTGGTGGGCACAAAACATAGTTGCAGAGTTTATGGCATATGGTATCTATGGCTTTTCTGAACTTATCAGGAATTGTGCAGAAGGAGTATCTCTCTGTGGTTTTTCAGATGTATGATATGGTAATTCTGCAATTTAAGTACAATTGTAGAAGTAGCATTCCTCACTGCTGCCACTTTTGCAGTGGAGGTGTCCAAAGTGCATCTGGCACTAGTTAAGAATGTTTCTCCCATTGTCCTAACTAAATTCCATTGCTGACCTATTTTGTTGCTTCAGTTGAATAAACTGCTACAGTCATGCACCGTACTATTCCATCAGATAAAAAAAAAATGGAATTGAAACAATTTCATGTGGGGATATGAACCAGCAGCCTCAAGTTACAGTACGTTCAGGGAGATTATATGCACAGTATAAGGTCTGAATTTATGATCTTGCTGTATTTCAGGATAGATAGTATTCCCTAAGATGGCAGGGGACACTGTAACCTTCATTAATGTAGAACAGGGGTGTCCAAACTTTTTGGCAGGAGGGCCACATCACTTCTCTGACAGGGGAAAAAATTAATTTACTTTTCAGATTTGAATAAAATTACATAAATTTGCATAAATGACTATATTAGAG
This sequence comes from Tiliqua scincoides, assembly GCF_035046505.1. NCBI lineage: Eukaryota > Metazoa > Chordata > Lepidosauria > Squamata > Scincidae > Tiliqua > Tiliqua scincoides. The sequence continues at coordinate 12,731,423 of NC_089827.1, read as the reverse complement.
ATGGAACTTATATGTATGAATGAAGATCTTGCTGGATTCTACTGTGCTGAATAACTACCGGCCAGTCTCCAACATCCCGTTTCTGGGCAAGGTAATCGAGCGGGTGGTGGTGGCCCAACTCCAGAGAGCCTTGGATGAAGCGGATTATCTGGACCCCTTTCAATCTGGTTTCAGGCCGGGCTTTGGGATGGAAACTGCCTTGGTCGCCTTGGTGGATGACCTACGCCAGGGACTGGACAGGGGGAGTGCGTCCCTGTTGGTCCTGCTGGACCTCTCAGCGGCTTTCGATACCATCGACCATGGTATCCTTCTGGGCCGATTGGCCGAGTTGGGAGTTGGAGGCACCGTTTTGCGGTGGTTCCGCTCCTACTTGGAGGGTCGGTCCCAGATGGTGGTGCTGGGGGATGCCTGTTCGACACCCTGGCCCTTGAAGTGCGGGGTGCCGCAGGGTTCAATTCTGTCCCCCATGCTATTTAATATCTACATGAAACCACTGGGAGAGGTCATCCGGGGGTTTGGAGTGGGGTGTCATCAATATGCTGATGACACCCAGCTCTATCTCTCCTTTCCTCCAGACTCCAGGGTGGCGGTTGAGGGCCTGGAGCGCTGTCTGGAAGCAGTGAGGATCTGGATGGGGGCTAACAAGCTGAAATTAAATCCGGATAAGACAGAGGCTCTCCTGGTTCGGAAATCCTCGATGCAGGTGCTGGATTATCGGCTTGATCTGAATGGGGTTGCACTCCCTCTGAAGGAGCAGGTCCGCAGCTTGGGGGTCCACCTGGACTCGCAGCTGCTCCTGGACTCCCAGGTGGCGGCTGTGGCCAGGGGGGCCTTCGCACAGCTTCGGCTGGTGCGCCAGCTGTGGCCGTACTTGGATCGTGCAGACCTGGCCACGGTGATCCATGCTATGGTGACATCGAGGTTAGATTATTGTAACGCACTTTATGTGGGGCTGCCCCTGAAGACGGTTCGGAAACTGCAATTAGTGCAGAATGTGGCGGCCCATGTGGTCACTGGAGCTAGGCGGTTTGACTCGGTCAGTCCGCTTCTCCGGGGGCTACATTGGCTGCCCATTCGTTTCCGGGCCCAATTCAAGGTGCTGGTCTTGACCTTTAAAGCCCTATACTGCTCTGGGCCAGGCTATCTTAGAGACCACCTACTCTCGTACAATCCCGCTCGTCCTCTCAGGTCATCAGAGAAGGCCTTTTTGCATGTGCCGTCACCTAAAGAGGTACGTGGGGCGGCGGCAAGAAATAGGGCCTTCTCAGTAGTGGCACCAACGTTATGGAACTCCCTTCCCCTTGACTTGAGAATGGCTCCCTCCCTCGAGACCTTTCGGCGAGGCCTGAAGACCTTGTTGTTTACACAAGCCTTCTGACTCTATGGCCTTTTTAACATCTTTTATATATCTTTTAGTTTCTTACAGGCGTGACTCCTCCTTGAACTGCTGTTTTATGCTGTTTTTATTCTGACTTTTATCTGATTACTGTTTTTATGGTTTCTCTTAATGTGTTTTTAATGTTTTTATCTGTTAAATTATGTTTTAATCTGTTTTTTTTTTTTTAATATGTTGTAAGCCGCCCTGGGTCCCTTTGGGGAGAAGGGCAGGATAAAAATAAAGTATTATTATTATTATTATTATTGCAGTAGTTCAAGGCCAATAAAAGTGCTTTGCACAAAGCAAGGCCGTCCTTTCCTTCACTGCTGCTGCATTCCAGATCCGAAACAGCAAGTAGTGGAGGGAGCCCTCATCCTACAGCTCACACGAGAAGTTGAACAGTTGCCCTAACACTGAGAGCCAGCACAGGCTCCAGCAAGTCTCTGGAGGGCCAGAGGCTCATTGGAGACTGGGGGCTCCCTGCGGGCTGGATTGGGAGTCCCTGAGGGCTGCTTGTGGCCCCTGGGCCGGGGTTTGGGCATCCCCTGATGTAGAAGAATACCATGGTTGTCCCAGCCACTTATCCGGAGATGTGCATGTACACATGAATGCCTGTTTAGATTGTTCAATTTAAGTTGAATTTGTGGCATGAATATTGTATATGTCAAACGATACCAGCAATATTTCTTTTGATTACTTTCTGCCCAGCCCACAGATGTACACATTTGATCCCTGTTGCGTATATGCAACGTTGGGCAAAAATGGTTCAAAGCCATGTAGGAGAAAAGGTTGGAGCCCGCAAACAGCCTTCCTTATCAAATGAAAGGCATGTATATACTAGAAAATATCTCTACTTATTGAACTCCTTTTTCTTTTACAGGCGTGCAATCATCGTTCCAATTCTGAAATAATTTGTTGCACTACTCCTTCCCTAAAGTTCTACAATCTGACACTGCCTTTTATGACAAAAGTGTTTTTTGTTTTTGATGGAGTCATCTCATCTGGTTTTAATTTTGATTATGTGAATGATCCTAGCTTTATGATTTCTCAAAAACCAGTGATGATTTCAAAGGAAAACCAAAAGATATTGATAGAGGTAAGGTATTATGTGGTTTTTAAAAGTTTTACATCTGCTTACCCTCTTGGGGCATTTTGGGAGCATGAAATGTTTCAAGAATAAGGTACTTAATTGTAATTTTTACTAATTTGACCTATATTCATGTGATCAGTCCCTTTGATTGGCCTGCTTTAATACTGTATCTCTTCACTTATTAAAGAGGTGTAAAAGTGGATACACGTAATGTTTACAGATGAGTGCATACTGCTCCAACCCCAAGTCATTCCTACCAGGAGCAGCTGACCTTGGTCTGTGAATGCACTGTAAATATTTATGTATCCTGCAGTAAGCATTGCAACAGGGTAATGTTTGTGACCAGTTAGTTTCCACTTAAACAACACACAGTTGAACAACATACTTAACAACACACAGTTGAAACCCCTCCTCCTAGAAAGAAACTATGTTGTTATTTAGCATCTTCCCCCACAAGCTAAACTGGAAAACAGAGGCACTCAGATTATAGGGCAGCCTTTGAGAACGTGTGTTCCTTCAGTCAAAAGGTCACTGTGGGCCGGACTGGCAGCACTTCAAGCTTACATACACAGAAAAAATACAGAGACAAGTTTACATACTTCATAATCATATTTTGTTGTCCAATAATTAAGCAAACACAGCATGAAATTAAATGGCCACTTGGTTCAGTGAACAAACAGTGCTTACCGAACCAAAATCCTTTTATCTGTTTTCTTAATTAGTTACAAGGAAAGTGGAGGCATTTTTTATACTCGGGTTTTTTTTCAGTAAAACTAATCCAACATGGCATATTTTGCTTCCAGAATATGAGTGGCTACTGACTGAAAAGTTATTTTTTGTCTTACTGAAAGAGAACAAGATACTTAAGAAAATATTCCCCCCCCCTCCAAAAAAAACATATTTACTCAGCTGCCTTAACAGAATCTTATCTGTCTGGGTTTGGGTAGTCCACTGCAGTGCTTTTGGTTTTCAGTGAACATGTGCAGAAAATCCATCTTAATCTTCCTTTCTCAATACCCCCCTTTACAAAAATCTTCTGCCCAACTTGTGATGATCTGAAGTTCGTTTATTAGCACAATTGGACAGGTCAGAACTAGTGAAAAACTGTTCTGCAACCTGCTGCTGCTCCGACATGCTTTAAGCCCCTGAAGTTATAAAATGTAGGAAAATGTGGATTTAGAATGCTGTCAAGTTCAAACTATAGAGCAGTGGTTCTCTATACAGCAGTGATTCTCTGTGGGTTTAGCATCAAGACCCACTTTTTAGAATGACAATCTGTTGGGATCCACCGGAAGCAATGTCATTAACCTGGACATGTTGCCATGCCCAGAAGTGACATCATCAAGCAGAAAGATTTGAACATCTCCATATATCAAAATCAAATTAATTAAGTAAATTAAAAGTTTACAATAATTGTAAGTTAAAAAATTTATTTAAAATAATGAGGAACCTCCCTAATCCTCCCAAGCAGCTGCTGATCTGTTTTTAAAAAATTCCCCAAACATCCCAAAAGCTGCAATCCTATCCACACTTACCCAGGAATAAGCCCCATTGACTCTCATTGTTAAAAGCTTATACATCAGTGTTTCTCAGCCAGTGGTATGGGTATCAAGTGGTACTTGAGGTGGTACTCGCAGAACCCCTGGACACTTGCTGCCCGGCAAAGAGACCAGGAATGTGACGTAACAAACAGAAGGCTCGGCTTGGAGGGGAAGAACTCCAAAGCATGCTTATCCATGCTCGATAAACCTCTCCTGTCCACCCTGAACATCTTATTGGTGTTCATTGTGTTGCTTCTGGCCTCCCAACCCATAAGTAACTGGTGAGGATGTCTTTGCCAGTTACTTCCGGTGGCACTTCAAATAGGTGGACCATGTGAAGTGATACGGGTGAGGACAAACCTTGAGAAACACTGACATACATGGTAGCCTGTTCAAAGTACAGATCTTTAACATTTTCCCAAATGCAGTCGCATACCATGTCTCATCTAATATATTAAAAATAAATACACATTGAAATGAATGGGAACCCACCTAAAATTGGCCCTGTAACCCACCTAGTGGGTCCCGACCCACAGTTTGAGAAGCACTGCTATAGAGTATTTGATCAGGCAGCACAAATACAGTATTTGAATCTGAAATGCAAGGCCATTTGAGGTTTGCTTGGGTAGCTCTCAATACTGGTTCAGAATAAAACACACTGTACCTACTGTATGCTTTACATTTAACGGAAATCCATTTGAGTTACATAACTGAGCAAAAAAACTGGATTTTAAACTTCTAATTGTCTGCTGAGTGTGCAAGCTTCTGTTCACTGTAACAACCTTATGAACAAGCTTAGTGAAGAAAAATGAGCCTGGTTTGATAAAACCTTCCTGTTGCCTTTGTTGTAGATCTGTTTTCCTAATTATTTTTATCTTTTTACTCTAGGGAAATAACATTGACTCAGAAGCTGTTAAAGGCGAAGTGCTAAAGGTTGGAAATAAGAGCTGTGAGAATATCACCTTGAAGCCCCAGTTTGTTTCTTGTACTGTTCCCAAAGAATTGCTGAAATCAAACAGTGAACTAAATATAGTGGTAAGATATCTATCTAAGCATTGCAAGCGTGATGTAATTTGATCATAGTACCTGCGAAGGCAAGCTCCGGTCTTGCATTTTGCTCACACACTGCTTCATACAGCTCTTGCACAGTTCTCTGTATCTCACATACAGCACAAGCTTGGGCACTCGCATTGGATGGCCTGGTTCACCACAGGCCATTATGAACCAGATCATCCAGTGTGGAAGCCTGTAAAGATTCACAGAGCAATCCTAGGCATACTTACTCAGAAGTTAAGCTGCACAGAGTTCAACAGAACATTCTCTCAGGTAAGCAGGTCTAAGGTTGTAGTGTCAGTAACACAATCTAAAGATAGGAGTGACCAGTGGCATAGCTAGCCACCCTGGAGCCCAGGGCAAAGTTAAAATGATGCCCCCACATCACACCTGGAAGTGACCTCACTTCCAAATGTGACCTCACACCGACGTTGTTTTTTAATGAAAAATTTAAAAAGTCTGCTACTTTCACCCCCGCCCCTTCCTATTCACCCCCCAAGGGGCATAAGTTGCAATTGGGGTCTTTGGCCACTCATTCCCCTTGCTCCACTGCCTCCCCCAGTCATCCCCCCAATCCCTGGAGCAAGCGAAGCAAGCGGCCAGAGACTGTGACTCTCGCTGCCCCCTTGCAAAGACTGCCATTTTCCCAATACTTTTTGCAAGAGGCATGAGCAGCAATCAGGGTGCAATTGTGTGGACTGGCAGCCAGACTGCTGCCCCCAGGCAGCCTGCAGCCCAGTGCAATTGCTACCCCTATATCCGCTCTAGCTATACCACTGAAATTGACAAAGTCCACCAGGAAAAATGATGAGCAAATTATGTCAGCGACGGTCTACCAGGCAACCGATAACTCCATTCTTAGCCCAATACTGTACTGCATTTAAAAAAAAATCCTCATTCTACCATTCAGTAAACTCCAGCAGTTTATAAGCCTCACCAAATATTTATTATCAAGTACTTTTATAATCTTAGAAGTTGAAACTTTATAGAATGTAGCCTCACATACCATCCCCCCCTTCTGAACATGTGATCAGATTCAGGAATGGAAATGTTAGTGAAGGCAAAAATCAATTTTAACAGTTGGAACCACTTTTAAGTGGATTTTGTGACTGAACATGTCACAAATATACACGTTTGTCCACATGTAGAGAGAGATTCCTGCTGCCCCTCTGCACCTTGAATGTATTTTATAATTTATTAGACCTCGGCCTGATTTCAAGTGAGTGGATGGGGTGGTGGTGCTCAGTTACAGAGTGGGCAGACAAGGGTCAAAGGGGCCAGAAGCAGCAGGCGGTATCAAGGCGGGTAAGGGTTAAACATCAGGCTGGAAAAACAGTTATCCGAAAGGTTGGAGACAGAAAGCACAGTCAGGGTCGTGTTGGAGTTGTGTATCAGAGGAGGCAGGTTGCACGGCAAGGCAATTCTTTTATGGGAAAACAAGCAAAATCCAGAGTGCTCACATTGTGTTCACACAATCTACATTGTGTTTCATGTTGTTTGTAAGGTGCCTGGATTGTTGAAGGAGGCTCCCCCTTCCACCCAAATAAAATCACAATTTTGTAAACCAACTTTCTAGGCTTATGTTAACCACAGATTCCTGCAAATTGTAAGTCGCTTACTGGCCTCTTTCCTTTTAATCCCAGAGGAAGCATGTTGATCTTAAATTGCAAAAATCAGAAATCTTGACGGTATTTCCTAGCTGGATCAGGTATATGTTGTGAGCGTGCTGTCGGAAGGATCTGGTCTCCAGGACCAAGGGGCAGACCACAAAGGTGGTTGGTGGTGTAGTCAAGAAGATTGGGTTTCTTTGTTATGAAATACTTAACATGGCACTCGGCAGTGTGCAAGATAATAAAACATGTCCCTGTTAATGGGGAAAAAAAACCTCAAAAGATATTGTTAAGAGAAAAAAAAATAGTGATTGTTAAGAGAAAGGAGTTATATATGTGAAGTGGATACATGCATGACTTCCTTTATAGCATGATATTGAGTATTTTTTAAAAAGTTAATGTGGCTTTTTTCTATTGCTTTCAGTGGAAGAAAGAAGTTTCATCAGTGGTTATTGGGAAAGTGATGGTTCTGCCTGATCAGAATTTTACAGGTCTCGTTGCAGGAGTTGTAATAGCATTGATTGTTCTTGCATTGCTAATGTTTGGGCTGTTTTTCCTGTGGAGAAAAAAAAGAAAGCAAATCAAAGGTGATTGTTACTAATTATTTGCACTGCATTTTCAGTGTACACAAAACTTTTACAGCTTAAGCAAAAAGTTAAGTCTCTGCCTGAGGAACAGAGGAATAGGAACTATGGGAGAGGCACGGGTGGAAAGGTGCTCCTCCTTATCTGCCAGTTTGGCCCCTGTGGATTTGACTTGGGGTACTGACCTGTGCTGGAGGCCCTCGCTTGACCTCCCAGATGCAACCAAAAGTGCATCCAGGAGATCCTTTAAGTTCCATGGACCCCACTATCCACGGAAATCAATATCTGTAGGGAGTCCTGGAGCAGATCCCCTGCGGATACCGAAGACACAGTGTATGTGAGGAATTCAAATTATAGGTCCTTAGACTGTATTGCAATTGGGGATGATGCCTGGGAAGTTGAGCAAGAGCTTTCTGTGAAAGTGGAGCTCAGTGAGACATTGGGAGGAAAAGACATTGTAGCAGCTCCACATAGGTATTTTGAGAGGGTTTTCCAATCATAGGGGCCAAAACAGTACAGCGTTACTAATCAATAATGGATTTTTTTAAAAGTAAGGCTTTTTAAGCAATCACACTCAACAGTTTGCACTACTCTAGAGAGCTGTGACTTCTGAGAGAGTGCTGGTTTGCGTAGACTCCTTTGCATAGACTCCAGTGCTGGTTTGCATAGAGCTGTTTTAATAAATCCTGCGTGTCTGCTGTCTCAGAACAAGAGAAAAATAAATCTAACCCCACAGGTAATAATAAAAAACACTTTCTTGCTTTCCTCCATGTTAAGATGTCGGCAGAGAGATTGTTCGCTATGACGGAAGAGTACACACTCCTCACTTGGACAGGCTTGTGAGCGCACGGAGTGTGAGTCCTACAGCAGAACTGGTGTCGAGTGAATCTGTTGACTACAGATCAACTTTTCTAGAAGGTATTTTTTTGTTTGGATCAGTAAATAACATCCTTGCCAGTTTCCCATTTCTTGACTGTTATCTGCTGCAATGCGAAATAGCCTGTTAAATGGATTTTTGTACCTGTTGTCTGTTCCTCACCTACTGTGTGTATTTGTGTGTGTGTGTGTATTGCAGTTTTGTTAAGCTAATTTAATTTCTGTTTGCTAGCTCGAAATGAAATGACATAGTGGACTCACAGTAAATCCACTAATATTTTCGCCTTTCCTCAATGTGATGGTGTCGCTCCTCTCCTTAAACCCTTACCTTGACTCAATATCAGTTTCAGGGCTCTGATAGTCTTGATTATGAGCCAAAGCATATGTTACGATTGCCATGGGGATGCAGCCAAAAATAGCACTCTTTGCATGTTTTCTGCAATCTAGCTGTAACGTTTATAACTGCTGCCCTAATAAGTTTCCATCAACGTGAAGAGTGAATCCATGCCCCCCCATCCCAATCCATGCATCTGGTGTCTGCTTATTAGTAAGCCATCCTTAAACATTATGCCTAGGTGGGCGGGGTGGGGGGGAAGAGATGTCTGTATAGAATATTTGCCTTGGAAATGATTGATTGCAGCACCAATATTAAGCATAACATGTGCCCTTGCTCTCAGTCACCTCCATCTTCCCTTATACCTTATCTTGCTTCCTTACTCTTTTCTATAGGATCTCCGATTTTTGTGGTCTGTACAACTTGCATCCATTATTATCTCTTAACTCTTTGTTCAGCTCCTCCCTATTCCCGCAACAGCATCCCCATTTTATCTGTTTAAATGATTTATATTCTGCCTTTCCCTCCAAGTAAACAGAATGCTCAAGGTGGCATAGAATGCAGAAGGAGGAAAAAATCAATAAAATGTAAAAATAAGAACAAATATAACGTGGAACAGTTGCAAAAATCATAAAGGATAATGCAATAAAAAAAATTAAGACAAAATACAAGGACAGAACTCCAAAGCACCTAATTAACAAAGAAGGCCAGGCAAAAAATGAAAGTTTTGCCTTTGCTGGGAGGGGAGGCAGTTCTAAGAACATGGAGGGGGGGAGTTCTCAAATTAGACTACCTTCCTTTCAAAGTCTCCCCTCATAAGCATGTTTAATTAAGCCTGGTTTTTTTCCCTTGCTTCTTTTTTCAGTATATCCCACTCTGTTTCTAGTGCATGCCTTTCTTTTCAAGAGGGCCTATTGGACTTTCACCTCTGAAAATAGAGCGTAAGAGCCAGTTCATGTAGTGAGAGGCCCATTAACCCTGTTCCTCTGCAAACGTGCAGGACCAAGATTGCATGACTTACTGATTCTCCTGGGTGGGGGGCAGGAGAGGAGAAAATGGAATTGCAGCCTCTGCAATTTGTGAAATCACAGTAGACTTCTTCTTAAGCTGCTGGGATCTTACAATTTACATAAATTTACCGTTTATGGTTATAGCAACCATATGTCCACACAGAGAGATCATGTGGAGCCTACAGTTCATAAAATCAATATGGTTTTGAAACAACAGCAGCCTATAAGCCATTTCATGGGGTTTCTGGCTATATGAACCAGAAATTCTAAGGTTTACGCTCCCTCAGGATTTCTTTGTAAGCTGTGGTTGTTTTTTCTACGTGTCGGAAAAAAGTGTAGATTTGCCTGTTAAAACAAATTATATATGTTTTCTGCAATTGCACATTGGAAACCACAGGGTTTGGTCATTCAGTCTTGCTTGATGTTGCCATTGAAGATTTATTGAATTGACAGAACTCATGGGCAGCCCAATCCTAACCTGTGCTGGAATAGGCAGACCAACTGGCCTGCGCTATATCCCCTTACCCTGAGTAATGCTCCAGCCATTTCAATAGGGCTACTCAAACATGCGCCAACTAAATCACTGGTGCAGATCTGAGCAGCCCGGTATAATGCCGGGCTGCTCAGGAGGGGGGTTAGGATCTAGCCTAAATGCTGGAGGCCAGTCCCACCTCCCTCCTGGGCCTAATCAGCACCCAATGTTCCACTCTCCCCCTGCCACTAAACGTCTCCGTTCCACCCTCCTAAACCCCCTGAGCCTGCCACCCTAGCCAGTTCAACCTTATTGTCTCAGGGCGGCATAGAGGCTGGATGTGACCTCCATACACTGGTGCACTTCCTTGCGCTGGCCCACTGACTCCAGAGTAATTGCGAACATGCTTTATAACATATTACAACAGCCATTTTCAACCACTGTGGCACATTGGTGTGCCACGAATGGTCTACAAGTGTGCTGTGGGGGTTTGGGGGAGGGTCATTTATTAGTAGGGCCAGTGGGGGATGTGAGACCCCACCAACAGCATGGTGTTTCTTGTCAATGGTAAAAAAAACTGATGGTGTGCCTTGACCATTTTAGTACCCCCTTGTCACTGTGCCTTGAGACAAAAAATGTTGAAAATCACAGCATGCTTTATGGCAAGGGACTTGCGCCAGCTGAAGAGCATGTTAGGATTGCACTCTAAGCAAAATATCTTACTAAATTGTGAATCTGCTGGAGATTTCACAGTCAGACTGCACTCTTGGCATCATTTATGCCTTGACTGCTTACATATTTATGCAGTAATTACTCACTTTAAGTGCACTGCATCACAGTAGAATGTGCTGTTGGTACCCTTCCTTGGTCTGGTTTGGTACTAGTCCACTCCCTGTTTAAATAGTAATAGGACTGATACATTTGAACTCGAGTGGATAAGCAGCTGGGCACTGTACTTGGACAATACTTTCTACTTACTTGCTGCTCACTCTTCTCTGTGTCCCAGACATGCCTTACAGCATGTTTGCGATAATCAGCGCAAGCACTGGAGCTTAGCACCAGTGCTAGAGGCCCATAGGATTGGGGCTGCATCTATGTTGCATCTATGTCCCTGGAAAAATGTGTAGAAATGGATTCTGCAAAATGCATTGTCTGTTGAATTGTAATAAATAAACAACAAGTTTGCAGAACGTGTCCAGTATAACAGGAGTTCATTGCGGTGCTATTAAAAATGCTTTGGTGTCTATATTAAAGTTGGAAGCAATCACTTAGTATAGACTTAAAAAAAAAAAAAGATTTTTAATTAGAACTGAATTCAGGAAATAGTCCATCAAGTCTAATGCACAGCAGTGCATGATGAGCTGCCCAAAGTGTTTGGAGGACATTGTTTATAATCTGTTTACCTGTTTGTGATGCAATGCATTGTTCAAATAAATTATTTGTCTGGGTTATTTAATTAGGATGCTTCCCTTCCTGTTCTCAGAATACTACTGTTATTGAAGTACTGCATTTTTATCTCAGTTTGAGCCCATTCTTTTTTGCTTTTAATTGTAAATTACATAAAACTTTTAATAAGTGCAAAACCACATAGTCTGTGGGCCACTGGTCTCTACATAAATTTTTAGATCTCACGTTTCTAGTACAGCATTCAACACAAGGTTTTTTTGGAACTTGGATACTTGCCTTTCCGTGTCCTAGCAAACTCTGCTGATCAAATGACATGATAAATATTGGCCCCAATGCCAGTCTGATCCCTGGGAATATTTGGCATGGTTCAGAATGTATCTAACCATCACTTTGTGCTCCAGCATTCTTTAAGCATCAAAGATAGGTCAGTTCACAGGATAAATAAGGGCACATCCATTTATTTCTCATGGTCTGATGTAATCTTCTGGCAGCCCAGGGATTGCTAACAGAATGAAATGATGCAGGTGCTCTGTATATTTTTTGCAATAACTTGTTCTTCTAAATACACCACAATGTAGTAAAATCAAGATGTAACAATGGTGGAAACAGCACAATTACTCTCTAGTTGTATCTTGATCACATCATTGTCCCAAATAACCATGCAGATGGATCATATATACTGTAGCCTTGTGCTGATTTATTTAAACATTCAGGCATTATCAAAATAGTACGGCGGCTTCTCTTTATCCACAGGCTTGGCATTCACAGAAGCTGAGCCCTGGCTCAGAGTAACTCTTGAATGCAACTGGAAATGCCTTCTTGTTGAGCCTGGGAGGCCAGGGGAGGCCCATATAGTGGGCTGTGGACCTTCCCCAGCCTCAGAAGGCCTCCTGGACATGACCAGAAGTCATTTCTGGTTCACATCTGCATCTAGAAGGTGTTCTAATGCCAGGGAAAGTCCACGGCCCCCTCTACAAACCTCCCCTGGCCTCAGAGCACCTCCCAGACCTGACCAGAAGTTGAAGATGTGAACCAGAAGTGACTTCCAATTGTGTCTGGGAGACCTTCCGAAGTCTCTGGGAGGCCAGTGACTACTCAGCCTCCAGAGAGTCTGACACAGCTTCCTGGTGAGACCCTGCAGCACCACGACACTGGCCCCCTACAGATATCATTATCTGCTTATTTCAGTATCTGCAGGGGTTGTGGAACCGTTCCTCCACAGTTACCAAGGGCCCACTGTATTTAGAAATTATAGTAGTTAATAAATTACAGCTTCACTGCAAATGCTGGATTGCATCTTAAGTGGTGCATGAAAAGACTGTATGGGGTAGTGATATTCTCCACCTCCTCATTGGCCTGACACCCACTTGCATCCACTTAAAAACGACTCTGGAGGGTCAACAAACCCCATAGAGTGGGATTTTGTTGGTTTTGGAGACAGGTGTGAGGGTTATGGGGAGTTTGGTGATTATCAGTCGTTGTGTCTCTCCTACTCCCCGCCCCCACCCCTTGAATGGAGGTGCCTTCTGTTCATATTAGAGAGAGGTAGGATATAAAATTAGATCAATATTGAAAAAATGTAACAACTTGAAAGTCTTCTAATTTTATATATCTGATTACAGAGCTTAGGCTGTTTGCAAAGAGACTTATAAAAGAGACTTGGAAGTCTGATGCTATTTACATTTCTAGATTTCTAGCCAAATACAACCAGAACAATTTCACATTACATTTTTGCGGAAGCAGGTATGAATTCATTGCCCAGAAACCTGAATTGCTGGCAATTGCTGGCACCGTGCGACCTTGAAGCAGCTGACAAGCTGAAGCTGAGCGATTCCATCTGCTCTGAGCGTGGGAGGATGGAGGCCAGAATGTGAAACCAGATCAGAGTGAAACACCTGGACTGTTGTGGTTCTTGAAAGATAGAACCTTCTTTCAATTGTAAAAATCTCTACGAGGATTTAATCAGCCTGCCTATGTAAACCGCCTTGAATAAAGTCTTGAATAAAGACCAAGAAAGGCGATATATAAATACCTGTTGTTGTTGTTGTTATTATTATTAGTAAAATCAAACCGTAGTTCAGTACTTTTAAGTTTTAATGATCTGTGTTGGGAGAGATTTATAAGTGAGTTATCTCAGTGAAATCAGTGGGGTTTAAGTACTCTTAATAAGGCTGGACCATGCTCAGCATGTGTAGCTTGCTTGTTGAATGTGATGTTCAGTACATCAGATCTGTAAAAACAGAGATAGTCCTCCATATCCACAGACTCCGTATCTGCTGATTCAGTAATCCACTGATCCGGTCCCCTTCCCCTACGCCCATTCCAGTACCTTAGTTTTTGTTTAGTCACTAGTTTTTCTAAAGTGACATTGTTGCTGAGCTGAAGAGTGCTGCATGCTAAAAAGAGACTAACTAACTTACTTAGAACACTAAGGCCACCTGTTCCTCGCAATGTCAGTGTTGGTTTCCTCTGCATGGGTCCCAGCATTTCTTCCATTCTTCGCGGCACCGTGCTTTCATCCACCAATGTCAGGTGACCTGACCTCTTCCGTAAAAGGAAATGATTCCTGTTAATGTTTAGTCTCCTGCTAGTAGCATGCAGGCTTGTTGCCTGCATACCACTCTTCAATAAGAATGTCACTTTGTTTAAGGAAAAAATACCAGCGCTATTAAACCAAATCAAAGGTAATGGGTGCAAGGGGGTGTGGGATCTGCTATTTGAATAGGGTTTCCCTGAATGTACAGTTTCTGTATACGCAGAGGCTCCACCATGGAACCCCAATAGATACAGTGATCAGCTGGTATAATATTCATGTAGGCTCACTCATAAACCCCAAACACCAATTCTCAGAGTTTCCTGTGATACCGCATGGCAACTTCAGGCACACAGGCAAGGCTTCTAGATCAGTGGTTCTCAAACTGGTGGGTCGAGACCCACCAGTTCCTGTAAAAGTTCCCCCATCCATTTAAGGGGCAGGGGTAGGGGAGAGGCAAGGAAGCAATCCCCAGGATTGCGTCTGTTTGGGGGGGGCACTTCTGTTTTGCAGGAGGCGCTTTGCACCAGTTTTCAGTGAAAGTTCCTAACCTTGGGGGGAGTGCTGTGCAGGGCTGCTCAGGGCTCCCTGCACCTCCTGCAGCCTGCTGCAGCCCTGCCTTCTAAAAGTAAGTCACAATTCCCCCCCTCGCCCCCCTTAGCAGCGCAATCCTGGGGATCGCGTTGCTGCCCTTGCCCCTCCCCCACAAAGACTTACTGAGGGTGTAAAGCTCCCCCAAAGTTTGAGTACCACTGTTCTGGATTGTTAACCATGAAAAGAAAAGGAGTGCTATGTATCTGCCCAGCATCTTCTTCCATAATTGGAATTAGTACTTTTTTATGTGTTCACAGAAAGCACTGTTGCTTTTGCTCACGTTATGTGTGCGTGCTCTGCTTGTTCATTTGTGGGGCCATTCCACAGGGCACTGTTTTCCAAACTGTGTGTCGGGACCCACTAGGTGGGTCATGAGCCAATTTCAGGTGGGTTCCATTCATTTCAATACTTTATTTTTAGTATATTAGACTTGATGCCGGCATGGTATGTGACTGCATTTGGAGAGATCTGTACTTTTAACAGGCTACAATGTATATGCTTTTAACAATGATAGTCAATGGGGCTTACTCCTGGGTAAGTGTGGATAGGATTGCAGCCTAGGATACATTAATGACATCACTTCCTGTGGGTCCCTATGGATCGTCATTCTAAAAAGTAGGTCCTGGGCTTTAAAGTTTGAGAACCACTGCCATAGCGGCTTTATTTCCATTTAACCAAGCTACAAATTTAAACTAAAACCCTGAAAAATTTAGGAATACATTTATATAATTTTAAAATCTGTTTTAAGTAAAGTGTTACAATTCCTGTATTGAAAGACTTAACAGGCAAATATTTTAACCTCTGTACCTAACCGTGTTATCTTTAAAAACTTCAGGAAATGAATCAGTCCAGCCATTTTCCTAGTTGAATATTTACAGTTTTATAAACATAGTTACTGGCATTTAGGAAGTATTCATCAGATTTCCAATTGCCTACCAAATTATAATCTGACAATAACCCGTAGTCTTTGCTATTTCCTCCTTCTCACGATGTGTCATTTCCCAGTTTTACACTCCCCTAAGGATAAACACCACCATAGATAACTCTAGCTGTGTACATTTTAACTTGGCTCTAG
The DNA here is from genome assembly GCF_035046505.1 of Tiliqua scincoides. Classification (NCBI taxonomy): domain Eukaryota; kingdom Metazoa; phylum Chordata; class Lepidosauria; order Squamata; family Scincidae; genus Tiliqua; species Tiliqua scincoides. The sequence continues at coordinate 12,715,866 of NC_089827.1, read as the reverse complement.
AAAGATTCTGGGACATTCAAGTGGCAACTTAACTATTGACTTCTTTGTAAATCAAATTTGGATTTTATAACAGTCTCAATGAACTTTGATCACATAATAATAAATATAGTGGAATGACAGCATTTTAAGAAAGCAATATACAAAAAATCTGAAATAATTAAATGCCGTTGTTGGTCTCTGATCAAATGCAGGAAAAATAGTATAGTTTTGTCAATGAGAAGTCCTGGAACCTTCAGACTTTCTGCAAGTTTTATTCTTTGACCTGGTAGGCTTTCCCCCAGTCTTTCTTTATTGTTAGAATTAGCGTTCCTGGCAGCACCAGATTTAGGCATAAGCCAAACAAGCTGTAGCTTAGGGCAGTGGTTTTCAAACTCTCAGGGAGTTTGAAAACCACTGTAAGTCCTTATGGGGGCAGGAGGCTGCAGGAGACTCTGGTAAGCCCTGCAGCCTCCTGAGTGGCGCGATCCTGGGGATCGCACCGCTGCCTCCTCTCTGTCTCCACACTGCCCCTGCCCCTTAAGAGGGCAGAGGCCAGGGCCCACAGTCTGGGGCGTCGCGACACCCCAGTTTGAAAAGCCATGGCTTAGGGCCTCACAATCTGCAGGGGCTTGAAGAATTTTTGGGGGTGTTTTATGGCTGGTTAAAATTTTATGTATTTTTCAGCCCAATCCTAACTTGCACTGGAACAGAATAGGCACGCCAGCAGGTTGGGGCCGAAAGCAGCTGAGCCTGAGGCAAGGGGAGTTGCTTCCCCTTACGCCATGTCGCGCAGCAGTAGCCCCAATGGATCTACTTGGATCTGTGCCACCCTCTTAGCGCTGTTTAGAAATGTGCAGTAACCTCTGAACCCAGGAGTGGCTGGTGACATTGCATGACACATTTTGCATCACCGCCACTCGCTTCTGGGTTCCGAGGGTATTACAACAGTGGCAACTTGGGGAACTACTGGCTTAGGGCCTCGCCACATCTAAATCTGGCACTGATTCCCGGGTTAACCATAGCATTCAGAATTTACTGTAAGGCTCAGATTAAGCCCTGCTATAATACAACTCGCTATTGCTATAATCATGTCTGTTTTTCTTGTAGATCAGTTTCCAACTTTATCTCAGAATGGATCATGCAGACCAGCCCAGTATCCTCACACAGACCTGTCTCCCATTCTGTCTACTGGAGACTCTGATTTAGCCAGTCCATTGTTGCAG